>NC_135541.1:63911028-64221653 GCF_045843805.1 Urocitellus parryii
CACACTGACACTGTTAACACAAGACAGCACTTCTCATCACTGGAAACACACCCCTGAATTCATTAAATGCTCAACTCTCTCTCTAACATCATGGAACGACAGCCAGCAGCGGTGTCATCTGATTTTAAAGCAGACTGGTACTCAAGAAGTTTAGACTTCAGAATTAAGAGGAGATAAAAGAGTGTTTCTTTTATTACCGAGATAGTTTCCCCCAAGTTACTAGAATAATTACCTGACCCTTAAATATTATTTTTATGTGTAATTTGGTCTAATCGCTCCTGGCAACCAAAGTGATAAAAGGGACTCTCTTCCATTTTCAAATTTTAAACCAAGGAAAAGAAACGAGATTTTCTGATGGGATGTGCTAACGGGTTTCATCACATGGAGCTTCCTGCCATTTTCCTCAATGTTGTCACTTTGGAGAGGATGACCATTTTCACCATGTGCCTGGGGAGAGCAAGAAATACAGCCATTCTCCACCTTCTTCTATTTTTACAACTTAATTTGCTTCCTAACACTGGAGTCATACTTTATTGCATCCCTTAGAAGGAGACTCAGTCTTGTATTATGAGATATGGAGATTAAGATTACTACTTGCATTTTGGATTGTACATGAGTCTTCAGCATCAGAGATAGGGACATAACAAATCTTCAAAAAATATTTATTGAATAAGTAGATGAGATGACCACCTTACAATTCTATAAACAATTCGTGGTAACAAGTGTGAAGTTCTAAGTTGATTTGAGAAATGATAACTGGAATTCTGTAGGTTCTTTCCCCCACCCCATTGAAAACAGAAGTTCCCATATATCTATTTATAGAAAGAAGTTTCTATTTAAAGTTGCTTGGCACTGTACATTTGTACAATCTCTTTGTTAAGAGTCCATCTGGGTTGGTTTTTCTTTTAGTCCTTGATGCACTTTAAGCAGGTATCGCTCTGGTCCATCACAAAGATTTAGGTCAGGGGTTAGCAAATTTTTCCCATAAAAGTCTAGATCATAAATATTTCAGTCTTGTGGATTATTGAGTATCTGTCAAAACTACTAAACTCTATAGTTATAGCACAAATCAGTCTGAAATATATACATGAACAATCTTATCTGTGTAACTTTATTTACAAAAATAGGTGGCAGGCTTAATTTGGACCAAGGACTGTATAGTTTGACAACCCCTGATCATCAATCATCATTTGGGACAAGATCTTTGTAATTATTACCCCACTTCAAGTGCTTTGTATATAGTAAATGCTCAATGCCACTTTGCTGAACTAAAAGAAAATATATGAGTGGTGGTAGACACTAAATTATGCTCCCTAGAGAAGAGAGAGGAAAAGGAAATAGGGGCCTCAATAGCATACCCATATGAGTAAAAGGCTTGCCAAGCAACAAACCCAGGAGGGCAAGTTGTTTCACTATATTCCTTTGCTAGTGCTAACACCTGGTAATAGAAAGCATTGTAACAGGATGTTCCCTTTGGGTTTGTGGCGATACTAGTTAGAGGACAACATATTCAAGTTTCTGCAGTCGTGAACTATAAGTTGCAATATCGCACCAATGACAAAATGAAAAGAAAAACACATGAGTGATCCTTGTCCAGTTGAACATAATAGGAAACAATTATCAGCAGGAACTGATTTTAGAGCTGTTTAAAAGACAAAGTAGGACATGAAGAGGTGGAGAGAAAAGAAAAGGCATCCAGGTGAGTCAAAACCCTGCGCCAAGCTCCAGAACAAAGCAAAGAAAAAGACAAATTGATTAGCTTACAAGGAACAGTTACCTTAGTGAATAACAAAAACCATATCAAGAATTTGCACCAGATTTTGCTTTCTCAACGATACTCCTTTTGTAACCCACATTATTTAACTTGAGAATTAGAACTATCCTATGGCAAAAAGTACTCAAAAGCTATTCCTATGGAAAGAGATGATTTGAGGAAAGGGTTCTAATCATGCACCTCTGCCAAAGGTGAACTGTATTATGTGACAGGTAGCAGATTTAAAACAAATTGATAGAGTTCTTGCTGTTAAACAATAGCTTTCACTAACCAAAGTCTCACCAGGAAAATTCTACATATGGAGAAGAATATACTAAGTTGAAGTCCCCAACAGAACAAGAATTTCCCAGACCTGCCAGCAATGCTAAATTACTTTCATTCTACAACACACATGGGCTAGTCACGTGGCCACTTCTTGCCCAGTTGTGAACTGAGGGTCCTTGCAGCAGGCAACATCTATCAAAGTGTAGCTGGCTTTAGTGAGCAGGTCAAGTTCAGTTGCCAAATCCCTTTTCTTATTTTCTGTTTTCATAGAGAGAAAAGTTAGTTTTAAGGCATTAAAAAAAAAAAAAAAAAAAAGCTAACCCACCTGCTTCCTCCCTGGAAAAGCTTCCTGTTTGCCCTGGGGTTAGAGTTTTGCCCTCTCTTCATGAAAAGCTGTTCTCACTGCTGGGAATACACAACTGTCTCTCAGGTCACAGCAATGCACAGGGCTCAGAGATGGAGACTCTTTGCCATTCATACTTGAAAAAAACAAGTGTTAGGGTAGAAGGTGGGAAGAGACCTTAGTTCACAAATTCCTTTAAGAATTTATTAGTGAAAAGAAAACTTTGCTTTCCAGGGATTGCCTTGTTAAAAAAAAAACACATTTCACTTTCCTAGCCACTCAAGTTGGCCATACTTTCTAGTTTTAGGGAATCTTCGACTTTAGAATGAAGAAAGCCTTTATTAGTGGAAATTAAAATCCAAAAACAAAGCAAACATACAAAAACAAATGGACAATAACAAGCCATATAATTTTATATGGTAACGAATTATCTCCCAGATTCTCTGTGGTCTCATCATCTTCCACACACTGAAGCTTTAAAAACCAAGGAACCCATTACCTGGAATGCTTGAACAAGTAGATTGAAAACACTTCCCAGATTGACATTAATTACAATTAGTACATTTCTTTGTTTCTTTGAAAACATAAGCCTTTTACTGGCCTTTTACTGGAAGACTCTGATGGAATTTCTCTTTGATGGGAAACATAGAGGCAAATGCTTCAACAGGACAAGGGCGCCGTCGGGAAGCACTGAGTCTCATCTCTCACACACAAGATCTGCAGCGTGCATTCTTGAAGACAGAGTGACATCTAAAGGGATTTTGAAATAGCCAGGGCTGCTAGATGGCAGCCAAACTGACAAAGTCAAGGGCATGTCATATTTTGGAAAACTGATGAGTTTTCAGGTTTCCTGTGCTTGATTGTCCCAAGTAACCATGAAAAGAGGATCAAATTCCGATTTTAATGACATGCCTCAGGGTGCCCTCAGGACAACTGCCATTTTTATCTTAGATTCTGCAGGTCCTCAGTGAACAAAAGGGGGGAAAATCAGCTTTGAATAGATTCCTTACGCTCTTGTCAAAAGTAATCCAACTCTGAATATCTATATCCCAAAATATCATCATGCGGGCAGCTTTTATTAACCTGAAGAATTAATAGAGCAGAATATTTAAAATGGGGTTTCAGTTATTGATTCTCCAATTAGATCTTGTGTTCCCTAGGTGCTGTGTATAATAATGGTTTTTGCTCAGACTCCCGCACTTGCGAGCTCACTGGCTTTGCTCGCTCTCTCTGTCTCTCGCTGTCTCTGTTTCTCATAAGCATGCATGCTTTGAATGCACATGTGATGCATAATGACCAAATCTGGGAAGCGAGACTGCATTTGCGGATACTGATTATGCTTTTGAAAAATAACCCCATCCCCAAATTTAGTCTTTTCCAAGTTTATAATCCCCGTTCTCTTTCCTTCTGTACAAAATAATTTTTATTTTGGAGTTGCCTAACATAATATGTAGCAGCTTAGCCGGAGAGCAAGGCCTGTGTGCTTGTTAACAGCACCCTGATGTTAACAATGAACTAATTACTTTTACTACTGATGTGCTCTGGGGCATTATTTTCTTTCTGTACGCTTTTCCTACTGAACTCTTGTCATTACTCAATCAGAGGACTGAGAGAAGCAAAAAAAAAAAAAAAAAAGCATTTTTCTCCATAGGGCTAAAGTCAGAGTCCCATATTTGAGATCTTGTTTTTCTCCATTTTCTTTAATTGTGCATTCCTTGGGAAGTGGGAATGCCTTCTGATGCATTTTTACTTATTTATGAAAAATAGTCTAAAATCAAGCCAGGCTCCTGGGATACTCTATCACATTTATAACCATGATGCCCCAGTGAACTGCTTAAGCACGGATCAGCTGCAGACCGAGAAGTTAACTCTTTCTTCTTTACAGAAGCTGTGTCAAAGTGGTAAAACAGTTTGTGGTATATTCCCTTTTCGATAAAAGCGCCTCTGGAAAGGAGAAGTATGTTCGCTTCTCCATTTGCACAATGGCATTCGAGTTTTATTGGAGTTGGGGGGCATGGAAGGGAGGGGAGCAATGAGAAAGGACCACATTAGCCCAGAGAAAGCTATGATAAGAGAACATTTACAGTGGGATATCATTTGCTGCAAAAGTGTTATTTTGCCTGAAGATAGAATTTGCTCACACAACTGATTTTCTCTGATTGTTTTCATATAAAACACCCACCCTAGACCCATTCGCACATCTACCCAAACAACATTTCACTTTCATGTCAAAAGAAGTTGGCATAGAAAATTCAGAACAAAACACGGAACCTGAGGCATTGAAACAGTAAATAATGACAGGGCCTTTCAGCTAGTCTTAATAAAGGAGATTATAGCAACATGTAACACAAGAGGCACCCTAATAAAACAAGTGGTGAAAAATAATAAATTGATTACCCTAATAATAGACACATGTCTTTGTATTTCCAACTAATATTTTGCCGATGCTGGCTTTTTTTTTTCAACACTTACAAATATATTGCAACAGTAGAAAAATGATGATTATCAAGCCAGAGAGTTCTTGACAACTTGACTACTTGGGTTGTTGTTTTAAAATAAGTAATCTTACTCCTTCTGTAACTTTGCATTCAAAACTATCTCAATTAGAGCAAGAATCAATCATTGTATTTTCAGACACTGCCCCGTTTCCCAGAGCTGTCAGTGCCCACGATCTGCCTCAGAGGGCTGGAATTCTGATAAGAAATCAGCCATGTAAAAGGCCAGAAATGGGAAATCTTGGGGCTGAAGGCAATAATAATTAGAACCGTCTTTATTATTTTACAGACCAGTCTTTAGGACCAAAAATAAAACAGCTTCTTATTAATAATGCAGTTTGAACTTTGTTGCTAAAATATTTTCAAGTGTGAGCTAGAGATGCTCATTTGGATTCTTTTGTTCTTCCAATAGTTAGTGCCACACTAAGATGTTGAATGTTTAGCTGTTTTCCTGGAGAAGAGAAACTGTGCTGATAGAACAGGTCTTTGTTCGTGTTTCCTTACCCAGTTTAGCAATAGCAACATGAAAAGAAACAGTAGAAGTGAGGAGACAGAATGACGACATCCTTCGGCTCTTGTACTGTGTTCTCTTCGCCACACAATTTGTAAGTCTGGTTCAGTTCTTCTTCAGCTGTAAAACTGTGTGTAGTTCTATGTAGCAAAATCAGAATTTTAGGAAGTCATTTTTTTAAAAAGCAAACATTTTTAAGGTGGGATTTATAAAAAGCATAATAGTAAGCAGTGAAAACTGTATCAGTATAAATATACCTAAAAAGAATTATACTAAGCTATAATACTTAGGAATTTTTCAATAGCTTTAAGTAGAGTCATAAACTAAATGTGGGTCAGTGCATAGATCTAATAAAAGAAAAAAAAACTCCATTATCTCAAATTTTAAAATCAAAGCACAATCAAAAATATACTAATATTATGTGTTTAAAGAGGTAAAAAGCCTATAATTAGAAATCAAATTATTTAGGATTCCAAAATGTATTCCAGTGGGGGAGGGAAATGGAGAGAGTGGAAGAGTGACAACATTTGGGAGAGTGAGGCTTCCAATTCTTTCCAAACTGCAGTTCTATTATTTAGCCAGATCTCCATGGAATTTTGCTTTCATGAAATAGATGATGAACTTAGAACATAAATTTTTATCTTGGTAAAAAGTAAATGAGGTTTGAGTGATGCAAAAAATTGAATAATTTTTTTTAAAAAAGGTTTTCTCAGGAATTTCTGCACAAAGTTTGTGAATCATCCAACCTCAAGCCTGGACTTTCTACTTATGATAAATGTGATTTGTTAATATTAAAATAATTATTGATCCAAAATATTCCCACGTAATATTTTTTTAAAAAATTGTGTATGATTCAAGCAATGTTGGTATAGAATTCAAAAGGAAGAGAAGAGCTAAATAACTATTTAAATAGGTTTAATTCCATAGCCTTACTTGATCAAAAGCAAAATCCCATGCTCTGTTTTCTCCTTAATAGGAGAATGGCTGTTAATAATGACTAAATAAAGAGCACATAAGAAGGGCATTTTGGGGGCTGGGGTTGTAGCTCAGTTGGTAAAGTGTTTTCCTTGCATGTGTGAGGCACTGGGTTTGATCCTCAACATCACAAAAAAACAAAGGAGTAAAATAAAGATATTGTGTCTGTCTACAACTAAAAAAACAAAATTAAAAAAAAGAAAAGAAGAAGAAGAAGGGCATTTGGAATTGTGTAAGCTCTGCTTCTGTTTTCACAAACTGAATGATTCAAGCATTGATCAACTCCACACCAGCATTGCCACATACCATCCGCATCATGAATAGAAAATATGAGCTATAATTACAATGTGGGCTCAGTTTAGCTGAAACTATTCCTATCCTGAATTACCACTCCTTGCAGTACAAAAACCCTACCCCCCAGAAGGAGGGTATCTATCTCTAGTTCTAATTTTAACTTGAAAAAAAATCATATCTCAGGAAACCCAATATCTTTTTTAACTGTAAGAACAATCAAAAAGATATATAATATATTCAGTTCATAGCAGAGTGAATCATTGAGGCAACTTCCAAGATATGAAATGTATCTGCTAAAGCTTAGACTTGGTTTTGTCAGAAAAGGAGTATTAAAAATAGCAAGCTGATTGTACAACTGTAGGAGGGGAAAGAAAGGCATTAGCAAACACACGAGTGAGGGAAAAGATAAATCTAAATATCGTCTTCACAATGGACAAAAAATGAATCTTACAGAATAAGGCTACACATTTCCAGCCAATGAGCAGTCCAGAAGAGAAAATACATGCATTTTCTTCAAAATTGGTAAGGCACACAAATAATTGAACACATACTGGGACTTGCCTAGCACCTTCTTTCAAAGCATTACACTAAGAATACTTAATTTCTTGTCATGACTGTGAATTAAGAAGAAGGGGTTACCTTTGCACAATTTTACAAAATGACAAAACTGAAGCCTCATATATAATTCTTACGATTTTCTTAACACCAAGTCAGGCTTTTGTTTTTTTCTCTCTTATTTGTAGCCAAAGCCCTGCCTAATATATAATTCACACTAAAGGTTTGCTAAGTGTCTACTGAATGAGAAAACATCAATAACTCAGTAACTAACTATATAGGCAAGGCTATATGAAAATAAAAAAGAAAAAGAAAAAAATATCAAAATCTATTCCAAACTTCTGTCTCAATTATTACTTTAATTGTAGATGCCACTAGCTATCAGAAGATTACCCTGGGATTGACCAACATGCTCATTTATTCAACAGATATTAATTGACCACATCTGTGTGACAGGTGTGCAGATACAAAGATGAACATAACAACAATTTTCTGCCCTCAAGAAACTCTCAGTCCAGTGGGGTAGAAAACAATATCCAGATAATTATAAAAGGATGTGATAAATGTAATGATGGACAATGTTCTCAGTTATTATAGTAATTCCAAAGAAGAATATCAAACAGCAGAATGGAGCTGGAAGATTCAGAGACTGCTTCCAAGAAAATGTTATCTAAGTGCAGAGGCAAAGAAAGGTCTAGGAAGTGATGTGATTCTAGGAGGAGAGTTTAATGTTCCACCGTGAGAACTTAAGGGGCTCAGCACATATATTCACAGCTAATTTACCAGAGTGAAAGAATACAAAGTAAAATCAGAGAAGAGAAAAGACACATGGGGTGAAGGCCAGCTTGCACCTCAACAAGTTCTCCAAAGTTCTCTTTAAACTGAGTCATACTTGCTTAATTAAAATGAGTTGTGAAGAGGCCTGGGGTTATGGCTCAGTGGTAGAGTGCTTGCCTACATGCATGAGGCACTGGGTTCGATCCTTAGCACCACATAAATGTAAAATAAAGATATTGTGTCCACCTAAAAAAAACTTAAGAATAAATTTTTTAAAATAAATAAATAAATAAATAAATAAATTAAATAAAATGAGTTGTGAAGACATGTAGGACGTATTGCCAACCGGGAAATCTTGGTAGAGACTCAGAACTCAGGATTTTTACTGAGAGGGGATAGTAGGATAGGAAACTTTGCCTTAAAGGTACCAAAATTCTAGACTTTCTTAAGGGAAACAGCTATTCAGCATAAAGCATTTTGTTTGCATCAACAGTTTAGTTGCTCTTATCGGTTCTAGGAATGGTTGGAATGGCAGGCCTCTTGAAATCCAAGCCTTTGGATGATAACCAAGAGATAATCATTTAAGCAGATCTTTCAAAAGATCTCCACAGTTAGGCCTGCTATGCCAACTCTTCTCTACACAAAAGTATATGAATAACTTCAGATAAGCAAAAAATGGCTAGAGACACCCTAGGTTAAGTGCCTTGATGAACCAATCTACACTCTTTTGTCGCAGTCTGGCTGGGCACAAAATAACTGAGCCACCACAAAAACTTGTAGATTCCAACAGCAACTCTTTATTCCCAAACTCTCACCAGCACTCTACACGCACGTTCTGGGGAAAATACACACCCTCCACCGGGCTCTGCGTACCAAATACTCTCAGAACCCCACGAGAACTCCACGGGAACTCAAGGAGCGGGCGCCTGAGGCAGCAGGATACACCCTATTACCAGCAGGATTCACCCTAAATCTGGAGCCACCCTAATCCAGCAGGATCCACCCTAAACCCGGAGCCTCCCTAATCCCTGAGCAAGGTCACCTTTCAAACCAAAACTCTCAAACATTCATGCAATGTCACTGCAAATGACCTGGGTCCAAGGCAAGCCCATTTCCACAATGGAGAGTCCTCCCTCTAAGCAACATTGAGTAGGCTCACAAGGAAATTGCCATGCGTCATTCCTACTTGGCTATGGCTCTCAGCACTCTTTCATGAGTGAAAGGAGGACCCATTAAATATTGTGCTGAAACAAAAATTATAAACCAGAAATGACCTGGGTGTGGACATGGGTTTGTGATAACATTTTGGACAATTGTTTGGTATTGTTTGAGTTTGTCACTGTATAAGTTAGCAAAGCTCAAGAGTGGGCTGAGGCTAGATAATGGATGGCTTTGAATTTTAAGGAATTTAGACTTTATCTGTGGATATTAGAAAGCTAATTGAGGTTCTTATAGGAGAGGGAAAAGGCCAATAAACATCTGGAAAATCTAATATTTTTAGTTGATGAGGCTCTCAAAAGGGAAACAGCTCTTCTCCTACCCTTAGTTCCCAAGGCAACATAAAGCTGTGGCAGAGAACATAGACTTTGACACAGACTCCTACCAGCTAGGTGACCTTTGACAAGTCAACCTCCCATGCTTCTATTTTCTAATCTCCCAAAGTGCATAAGAATAGTTAGCAACTTCCTGGTATTTTATATGAGAATTGAATGAGCTCCTTATACTTCATTAACTTGAAGGATCTTTCAACTGCAAGATACATCAGAAAAGAGAAAATACTGCCAATACAATTATGACTCAATACTTTAACATCACTTAAAATTTTCATTTGAGCTATAATTTAGACATAATTTTTCTCTCGTGTTACTATTATGTACACATGAAAAGCAAAATATAAATGAAATAAATTGGCTGTTGTGCTGAAAGAAAACATTAAATTATGATCATTCAGCCTATAACATTTGTTCCACTAATGTTGAAGTCTGTTGTCTTTTCTTGCCTTTATGAATATACACAATCTTTTGGTTTCAGTGCTGAATCATAATGTAATCATTTTACAATATTTAACACTCAGACTCAAATAAGTGCCAAAAATTCATATAAGTCAACTTAAATGATGACAATATGAACAGTATAACTTAATTTGTGTATCCTCAGGCAATGACAACCATGCCAGGGCTCTGTCTGGCAGACAGCAATTGGTAAGATTGCAAGACTCATAGGACTCATGTCATTTTCAGACAGGCTAAAAAGTGGGGAAAGTACATCTTAAAATAAATGAGATACAGTGAAAAGTTGGGCTTATTGTGAACCTATGGAAGAAAGAACATCCAAGTCTTTCAATTGCATAGACCTTTCCCAAAGCCTTGGGTGGGGCTCTAGTAATGTATTCCCACTATCATATAATTGTGAAAAATGTTTCTGATATTAGGAAAAAAAGATTGAAGTCAATGATATAAGCTTTTATTTTAAGAAGCTAGAAAAATAAGAGCAAATTTAAAATAAAGAGAAAGAACTATATATAATAAGAGGAAATCCATGAACTAGAAAATGAATAAACTATAGAAAAAAAATCAAAATCAAAAGTTGCTTCTTTGAAAAGATTTACAAAATGATAAATACTAGTAAGATTGATATATATACATAGATATAAATATATACATGTAAATACTAGTAAGACTGATTATGTGTGTGTGTGTGTGTGTGTGTGTAAAATGCAAATCATTAGCATGAAAAATAAAAAAAATGGGACATCACTTGACAAATATTTAAAAGATAAATCAGGGATACTATGAAAAACTCCATGCAAATAAATTTGACAACTTAGATGAAATGAAAAAATCCCATGAAAAACACAACTCATCAAAACTGACATAAGAATAAGTAGAAGGTCTAAATAGCCCTGTATCTGTGTGGTAGGCAGACTCTAACAATTATCACCACCTCCTATTAGTGAAACTGCATCCCCGTGAGATTGAGTGGAACCTGTGATTTCTAATAATAAGATAAGGCAAACATGAAGGGATTCCATTTCCATGAGCATCTTATATGAGATGTAACTTCCATCTTGCTAGTAGGACCTCGAAGAGGTTTTCCCATGCTGGTTTTGATAAAGCTGCATGTGGAAAGGTCCACATGATAAGAACCTGAAGGTACCTTTCAGCCCACAGTCAGCAAAGAAATGAGGTCCATATTTCCCAAAAGGAACTAGCTGCCATCAGGTGAACATGGAAGTGATACCACCAGTTATTGATGATGAGTTCTACTCTTTCATATTTTCAAGTTTGAACATTTGAGAAGCACACCCAGGCCAGCATATAAAGCAGGGTTTATTTAAAAAGGGTTAACATAGACTTCTCCTGGAAGTCTTCCCCTTATCTCTCTCCTTCCAGCATAGGTCACTAGGCCCAGGACTGCTTGGTGGGATGGCCAAAGGGTGGGAAACAGGTGGGCTGAAGGGGGAAGGGCAGGATGGAGCAGTCCAGATCACATTAATTAATAACCTTATAGCTCCCTGTAGGAAAGGGCAATTCCTGGGACTAGTCACCTTAGCAACAGATGCTGGAGGGGCAGATCTCAATAAGGGTGGAAGAAGGGCTCTGAAGGAATTAACATTTCAATCCCTCAGGGGACAGTTTCTCACTTCCCAGACTCACTTAAAATTGGTCTCCTTGATTGACCTGACTCCTTTTACCTATCTGTACTGACTGCCTGTCTAATTCTGGCTTCAGAAACACATCATTTTCCAGTTGAGCCACAGATGAGACCCCAGTCTTGACCAACACCTCAGCTGCCCCCTTATGAAGGACCCTTAAGGAAAGGACTCAACTAAGCCAGGCCCAAGCTTCTGACCCCAAGGAAAGTATAAAATAATAAAGTTAAGTTTATATTTTATAAACTTTTTAATTTTATATTTAAGTTTCTAAGTTTGTGGTATTCTGTTACATAGCAATATATAAATAATAAGAATTATTTTTCATTGTGTTCCTGATAAAATATTCTAACAAAACTTAAGGTTCAAGACTTGAGTGGTGAATTCTATTAACAACCAAGGAAGACCAAATATTAATCTAACAAAAATATTTCAAAATCAGGGGAGGAAGGAATATTTTCCAATTGATTTTACAAGGCCTATATAACCTAGAAATTGAGACCTGACAAAGATATTACAGAAGAAATAAATTACAAATCAATATCCTTCATGAAGATGAATACAAAATTCCTTAAAAAAATAAAGCAAAGGGGCTTGGGTTGTGGCTCAGTAACAGAGCGCTTGCCTAGCATGTGTGAGGCACATATATATAAATAAATAAATAAATAAATAAATAAATAAATAAATAAATAAAAATAAAGTCCACTGACAATCAGAAAAATATTTAAAAAAAAAAAAAGCAGCTGGGCGCAGTTGTGACTATCTGTAATCACTGTAATCACAGCAAGTGGGGAGGCTGAGACAGAAGAATTGCAAGTTCAAGGCCAGCCTCAGCAATTTAGTGATGCCCTAAGCAATGTAAGAAGAATCCGTGTTGAAATGAAAAATAAAAGAGGGCTGGGGATGTGGTTCACTGGTAAACCATCCTTGGGTTCCATTCCCAGTACCAAAAGGGAGGGAAAAAAAAAACAGAAATTGAATCCAGAAATATATAAAAAGATATATAAAAAGGAATATATACCATCACCAAGTGGGTTTAACCCAGAAATGGAAGGTTGGGTCAACATTTGAAAATATGTCAATGCAATTTACCACATTAACAAAGTGAATGGAAAAAAAAAATCATCTCAATGAAAGACCTATTCATGATTAAAAAAAAAAAAAAAAAAAAAAAAAAACCTCAAATGTCGGTGAGGGTATGGAGCAACTAGAATTCACATAATGGGGATGATATAAATAGCACAATCACTTTGAAGAACTGCATGGAAGTTTCTTGTAGACTTAAATTTATTCTGAAAACATATTTACTTGTCAAAACTGGAATTCCATCAAATGCATTTATCCAGAAGAAATGATTATTATCCACAAAAACACTATATTAGGTTGTTAACAAGCTAAAACCTGAAAATACTCAAAATATCCATCAACAAAATAATGGTTAAAAAAGTTATGTTCATAAAATGGAATACTATTCAGCAATAAAAATAATAATGTATAGGTTCAAGCAATAACATAAATGAATTGTGAAAACATTAAGATGAGCAAAATAATCCAAACACAAAAATACTGCAAAAAAAATTCCTATGGGAATTCTAATAACTGGTAAATGAATAGGTGGAAACAAATAAAAACTGACAGAATTTCAGCCTGTGGGTAGGAAGTAGCTAAGTTCATGAGAAAATTTTCAGGGTGGGTGGCAGAAATGTCCTATCCCAAAGAACATGGCCTTTATTGAATTAGCACCCCGCAAGTAAAGTAAAATAGAAGATCCTATTCAAAATACTTTCAAAACATTGCACTAGGTAAACTCATTTGATTTTCACTGAGTGGGTTACTACAAAGTGATGGTGGTGAGAGGAGTTCTTGGTACAAAAACTTAGCACTTAAGTTATCCTGATTGGTCATACTTGTGTTTTGTGGATTTTTTGGTTGCTACCTTGCACTTAAATATTATGTTTTAAAATGGAATCAAATTATTTGATTTTTTTCTGAGATCAAATCTAGAATGATCACTATCAGAGTATCTTTGTCACCAGTTACTCATTTTTCTAGAGGCCCTCTGAATTTGAAAACCACTGTGAACATTTTACAACCTGCCCAGGAAATCATGGAGACATATTACGTGGTACATAATATCCAGGTGTTTAATAAACATTTTTTGAATAAATTAATGAACAAGTGAACAAATGTTTTGACCACAAAGAGCCAATATTTTATAATGTTTTGTCCCAAATCCAATTGACTGTGGTTCAAAATAGTGTTGTAATTACAATCAGTTTAGGGTCAGTCTCCAGAGTCTCAGTCTCAAATTCCATTGTCATAATTTTTGAGATTTGGGGAAATTTAAAAATTTTTTTTCTTTCTCAGTTTCATTTTTTTAAATGGAAATAAAATTATTTGTGAGTAATTTGTGCACAAAGCATTTTGCCTCTGATCTATTAAAAATCTCTCAAGTACTTGTTGCTATTATTCTAAAGGTGTTTTTATTACTATTTTTACTTCATCATCATCATCATCATCATTATAGATTCAAATTAATTTCAAAAAACATTAAAATAAACAAAAGAATTCTGGCATAAAAATAAGCTGTAGTTTTTCATTCATGTGAATTCTAATAACTGGCAAATTATTCTATGAAGACAGAAATAAAAAGTGATGGAGTTCCAGCATGCAGGTTGGGATTGACTAAGAAGATCATGAGAGAATTTTCAGGGTAACAGCAATGTCCCATCCCAAAGACCATGGCCTAGAAAAACAAAGACAACCGTGGGATTAATTATTCGTGCTGGTGGTGGTGTCAATGGTTTTACCAACAAAGTAAATACGGTTTCAGTGCTATATGGGCTTGAAGCCCAGCTCAGTTCCTTCTTACCATGGGGTCTTGGGTAAGTGAGCCATTTTATGCCTCTTTTTTTTCTTAACTGCAAAGAATTGATCATAATAGTACCAACACACAAAGTTATATAGTTAGAATTAAACAAAAGAATATGTGCAAAGCATTCAATTTAGGGCCCAATGCAGAATAAGGGTGCGATGAGTGTTGGCTGCTGTTGTCACCATCATTTGGTTACATCATCATCTCTGTCAAAAGAATTCCTATTTACATTTCAAAATATTAATATCTGGAAGCCATGTCTAGAATGAACACATAGGGAAGATTCTCAAGCAGCCCTCCTTTAGTTCACAAACGTCATAGTTCTAATTCAAGGTTCTAATTCTCTGAGCTTTCTGTTCATTTTCCTATTCATCAAAGGAAAACCTTCCTCACTAGCTGTTTTAGTCAGCTCTTTTGTCACAGTGACCACATATTCAACAAGAACAACTTGAAGGAGGAAAAGTGTATCTGAGGTTCCTAGTTTCAGAGATCTTAGTCCATAGACAGCTGACTCTATTGCTGAGGGCCAGAGGTGAGGCAGCACATCATGGGGGAAAAGCCCATCTGAGGAATGCTGCTCAGCTGGTGGTGGGATCAGGAAGCAAAGAGAAATGGGGAGAGGGAGAGGGCTGCAAAAGATGAACCCTTCCAGGGTATGTTCCCAGATACCTGCCTCCTCCAGTCATACCCCACCTGCCTACAGTTACCACCCATCAGTCCATTCAAAGTAGGATGAATTGATTAGGTTGTAGCTCTCATAGTCTAATCATTTTACCTCTGAGTACTTCTGCATTAACAGGAGGTTTTGGAGAAACAGCCAATATCCAAACCATAACATTAGCCCTGGAGGCCATTTTCTCACCAATTTAGTTATTCCTTTAAAGCTAAAAATTTAATAACTGCAAATCCTGTCCCATGAAGATCAAAATATTTGAGCTCTGTTTCTGAAACCATTGATAAATTAGAGGCCCTTGGCTAAATCATCATTTCTTGGAATTATGTACATTCTTTCCAAATAAACATGTCTACAATATGTCTGCAAACTATTCTTCAATCTTCCATGCACCCATGTCCACGTGTAAAAAGTAAACCAACAAAAGGCAACTGACCTTGGTTTTAATCACTATCACTAAAATTCCTAGGAACCACATCAAGGATATAATCTGTAGTTGACCATCAGCATTACTGGCCAAAACTGGCCATTGTGAATCTCTGCCCCCTTACCTCTGTCCAACGTAAGCTTTATTTTACAGTGACCAGGAAAATATGTGTGTATATATTTTTACTAAAAAACAAATTATACACACACACACACACATACACATAAAAGATCTCAAAGCTGAACTAGAAAAGATATTAGAAATGATCTGGTTCAATATCTCATTTTATAAGAACAAAAAAATAAGACCAAGAGAAGTTAAATAACTTGACCAAGACCGTAAATTTATCTGGGACAAACTTAGCAGTCAACTAATAGTAATAGTAATAATACCACCTTCCATCCAAAAAGGCTATACAATTTAGAGAATACTTTTAGATATACTATCTTATTTGATCCTCACAGTAAATTGATAAAATGGAAGGTGTTATCATCTATACTTTTAGGTAAGAAAATAGGCTTAGACAGGTGAAATGATTTGACCAAGGTAACACTGTTCATATGTGGCAGAACAGAGATCAGAAACCAATTTCCTCCAGATTCTCATCCCCTGCTATCTTTCTTAGACTACACTATCACACCATCTAACAGGAGAAAAATGTATTTTTCAAGTGCATGGCTTTATTATTTGCTTTGTGATAGAGAATAATGTAGAATATTTTCTGTGTATTTTCCTAGAATTTTAGAGACAAAAGGATCTTTGAGCCTTTATCTATTCTATCCTCCTGTATCAAAATAGGATTTCACATAAATCATAGGGCAGACCAGGTATATAGTTGAAGATATTTTTTCAAAATTCCAGGAAATGTGATTTCAGCCAAATAAAATTTTTGTTTTCTATTTTTCCGTGCTGAGGATTGAGCCCAGAGCCTTGTGCATGCTAAGTATGTGCTACCTACCACTGAGATACATTTGTTGCCCTACAATATATTTTTTAACACTAACCAGATTGGCAAGTATTTTATGCTTTACCTAGTTCTTCATGGAATTAATAGGAAACTAAGATTTCTTTTATATTCTAATTTAGAATAATTCTGTTATTCTAAATGTTGTGGTTATGTTTAACTATCACTATCAATTTTATTTAAATATCAAAAATAATTGGTGTTTTAGACCAATGAAGGCCTCCCTCTGCCCCAAAATTAATTTAATCCTATTAATGAAATTCATCAAACTCATCTTCCAGGCTATGTAGCGATTGGCTCAACAAGAGTCATGTAATCTGGTTGGTCACAGGCGATAATGTCTAGGGCTTCCGGGAAAGGAGAGATCTCACTTCCTGCTAGATTTGAATGAAAAAGCATAGTATCCAGGAACTGTTCAATGCCATTTGAAGTACGCCATCTTTAGACTGAAGCCAACATTGGCAGTTTAGGGTTTTTATCTACTATTTTGGGGTACCTAATGTTTGTGAAATAGGAAAGGAAAGATAGAAAAAAAAAAAAACAGATGTTTAGTAAAATGGATGATCTATTATATACAATTTTGTTTAAAATAAATCCTATTTGCTCACTTTTAACTTACTTGAGCCAAATAATTCTCTTAACTTTTTAGACATTTAGCTACTAAGTTCCAGGCATGAAGTACATGCTGCATATACATCTGTATACACGTGGACATACTGGCACTTTCAGGAGGCAGAGAAGGACAGAAGGCCTGTTCTGTGGCCACCGAGACCACTTACCAAGCAGTATATCTTGTGACCTACCTGGAAAGAGATAATCAACAATATACTAAGAAGAATCAAAGAGGGTGGGATTGCTGCCCACAGACAGGAAAATTATGATGCTCAGAGTGCTCAATACCAAAGTAAAAGATCCCAATCTCAGGAGCTAAAATCAGTTTTGTTTTTTGTTTTTAATTTATTTGTTTTTTTCCTAAAATTGGTTTTAAGGAACAAATTCTGGGCAGTTTTACCAGCCTCCCACCCTATTCTAAGCCCTTTTCTCCTTTCCTGAGGTATTTAGTAATTAAAGACTAATCTTGTCAAGTTGGTCATGGCAAGAGACTGGTGCTTTTCATTACCTCCTGCCCATATTTATTTCCCTTTGTTCCCAGGCCTATATAATTCAAAGTCCTATCACCAATTTTCTGGAAAACTTGGGATTTAACTTCTTCTCAGTTATCTGTTGCTATCATTGTCTACCTCTCTGATGAGTCCTGGACTCTCCCTGTCCCAATGCCAGCTCTTAGTTAGACTTGTTGAGCAAAAATTCTAAAGAGTTGGCCTCATATTGTAAATATGATTACACAAATAATAAAAAAAATCTGTGTTTGTCCTTCTCTATTTCCAATCCCAAGGCCAAGGTGTTCTAAAAGTATGAGAATACCAACTCAGAGCAGGAGGTCCTCAAACTCTCCAACCACCCCATAAATATCCCAGTGTGATTCCTAAAGAATGAAGATTTGTACGTCTGCCAGAAAAACCACATCCAGCAGCATGAACATTATCTGTTTGAGGACATCACTAGCTCCTAATGACCCAGCAGCTCTAAAGTAATATATAGTTTCTACAAAATGAGATACCAGGGTACCTACAATGTCATCTTTATATAATGATGCACAAAAGGTGACCTTTCAATTTTACCACTCTTGCGAAACATCTTTTTCACTGAACAACCATCTCTGATGCTCCCTCAAAGATAGAAGGTGATCTAATGGTGTGCCAAGATGCTGTGCCCAGCTGGTATCCCATGAACCAGAGTTTCATTAGCCTTCTGGTGCTACAACCTCTAAGTGAACTCTACGAAGTCATATTTGAAAACTCCAAGGTGAATATAATCTATCCGCCAAAAGTCTGGGGACAGGATGTGTCATCAATAACTGAAATATGTATTCACTCCAGAAATGCCATGTCACTGTCTTTCATCCACTTACTTTCCTCTGCACATTTTTGTTTGACAATTTTGTTTGCTGGGTTGGCCTATAAACCACTACTGCATCCTGGGGAGAAGCACCCTATTACCCCAAATTTCATGCATCTCCATTGTAAGGCAGTAGGTTTAGAGAACCTCCATCATAGGAATCTTTGTTTCCAACTTAGTTGATATTTTTTGGGAAACTGATCACCACAGATCTCCTGTTGATTCATACCTTATCCCATAACATGCTAATCAACTGTAACAGGTGAAATCATCCTAGAATCCTGGGGGAGATAGAAGGGGAAGTCATAATTTTTTGAGTATCTTTCCTTTCCTATTTCACAAGCATCAGGTACCCCAAAATAGTGGATAAAAGCCCTATCCTGGGCAATCAGGATAACCTGGCACTGATAATATTGTCTAACAACGAGATTTTTTTTTTTTTTTTGCTTCCATGGACTCTAATGCTACAAAATATTTGACTGCAGATCCTAGAAGGTCTCCAACCTTATCAAACAACTGTTTAAAATTCTACAAGTTTGTATTTACCCAGGAAGTTCTCACCTTTCTCAGTCTAACTAATTGTTATAAACTGGACCCTTGAAGAATAATTCCATTTCTAAATTCCTGCAGATAGCAGACCTGGGCCACATCCTTGGTTCCTATAACTCAGTGCACTTCCCAAAACATAACACCCCCCTTCACATCAAAAACAGCTTACAGTCATTACATTACATACTTATTTTACATACTAGGAAAGTTACATGTCTTCAGAATGAAATTCAGGAAGTCTTTGAGTAAGGTGAGGAATGGAATCTTTATTTAATAAAAGCTCCTAGACAGGAAGTCTCATGAAAGATAGTCTGACTCACCTCCAAATAATATACACCATGGCATTTCAGAGAAGATGGAGAAGAACATATATAGTTTATCAACAGTGCTTTGTAACCTCCAAATACAGTTTCCCTTTTCCCTCCAAACATCCCCCTAAGATTATGCTTACCAACAGAACTGGAGTACTAATGGAAGGAAGTTCTAGATCAATGAAGATTTTATGACCAGCTTGAATACGTGGTTCACTGGAAAGAGTGACATTCAGAGAATCAGACTTGGAAACTGACTTGCAATATTTCATGTAATTTTTGTACCAGATCTTATTCTGAGGAACTCTAGGAAACTCAAGCCCATTTATACCTGTGAATTAAAACAGTACCCTAAAATATGGCACCATTATTATCATAAACATGTTCTGTCTTTTTCCTGTAATACTTGGGCGATAGTCACAAATGATATTCAACATGTTCACTAAAATTGAAGACATGGGCCCAATCTAATGTTTAACTGTATCTACCAGGGTTATATATTTCATAAGTGATGATGATTTCCAGTTGGAAAAGTAGTTTCTCTTTAGGGAACATTTTCCTGTTTCAGGATTTCAATCAAGATACAGGTTATCAGTTTCAGAAGATTAATTGTTATTTTTCTGTTAGAAAATAGAAGGATGCTCAGGGAAGCAGAATAGGTATCAGATGTGGGTACATTTACAGTTTATAGCATTGAAATAAAAAGTACATAAATGTAGTTGTTCCCAGACTTACAATGATGTTACATCCAGATTAACCATCATAAGTTGAAAATGCATTCAATGCACCTAACCTACCAAACATAACAGCTTAGCAACACAGTAGACTGCAGGGGATCAGTGATTGACTCTCATTCTCATGTGGCTAACTTTGAGATGCACCTCACTGCCATTGCCCGCATCATGAAAGAGTAATGTAATACATCAATGGTCCAGGAAAAGATCAAAATTCAAAATCTGAGGTACAGTTTATACTGAATGAATGTTGCTTTGTACCACCATACAATCTAAAAATTATAAGTTAAACCATTGTAAGTCAGAGAGTATCTGTAATTGTATTACTATGTGAATAATAATTTTCAGTGAATCATAAATTCTTTCCACCACTTTGAGTCCAAAGTAATCTGAGACAAAGCAAAGAATCTATCACAATCAATCAGACTCTTCTTTACCTTCTTCCTACAATTTTCTTGAAGATAGCATATTTGTTGAAGATGTTTTTGGAGAACTCAGTAATTAGGATGAATTCTTAGGAGAAGTAGGCTATGATATTAGAATGATAAACTTTTGCATAGTATTTCCAGTAATAAATAATATCTCATCTTCACAAATAAAACTGTTATTTCAGTTAGCTAAACTCAAATAGTTACTGAATAGTTATTTTACGGAATTTTGTAACCTACAAAACAAGGACCATACTATTTCTGCTCTGAGAAGAATTTCAAATCGGATCAGGATAATAGTAAAGAAGAGATCCGGTGAATGTTTTAAAAGAGAGGATCATATCAACCTGGCACAAACAGGAACTGTATTTCATTTTGTCAAATCATAGTGCAAAATTTGAGGCATCTGAAGAAGTGAGAAGAAAAAGAAGCTCAAAAGCAGTTCAAAAACCTCAAGAGTCAAGGCACAAAATCTGGTGGACAATAGTTGTTGGGGTGCCTTGGCCACACAGATCTGGTAGCCCCACTGCACCTCTGTGACTACAAAGACCAGTCAAGTATTTCCATTATCTTCCAAGAGGGGTTGTATATTAACCAAAAGAGAGAGAAAGCCAACTGGCCCAGAGGTTATCAGAAAAAAAAGCACACCAATGAAAGGAGCAAGACAACAAAAAGGGGGGCTGTCTGGAAGCATGAGGAGCCAGCCATCCGGTGAACAGGGAACACCAGCATGGAGTGGGGATGGTACCTGAACACCTGCTTCAGGGTGGAGAGACACCCACGAAGGGTCAGATAACTTCCAGGTGATGCTATGAAACTTTGTATGTCAGTGTCACTGGAAGGTGAAAAGCCAAGAATGGCAAATCACAACCAACTATGTTCAAATGTAAAACAAATGGTATCAGCTAGAACTGACTAGGAAAGTTTTCACACATCAGATAGTACAGAAAACGTGACATAGAAACTAGGTTCTGTATATTATGGACTGAAAATATCATCTGCTGCATAGTCTCCTTCTGTCGTTTATGGAGCACAATGGAAAATTTTAGCAGGAGAGGAGCAGGATCAGAACTGAAGAAGTCGGTGGAGGAGGTTGGTAGAGGGGAAATCAAGGATGGAAGCCTGTGAGATGGAGACTCTGGTAGTGTTACTCAGTGATCCTTGAATTGCAAGGTGCAGAAAAGTCCCCCGGGGACTTGTTAAAACTGAAAACTGATTTGTCCCGAAGGTGGGGAGGTCACTGAAATCTTGAGTTTCTACCAAAACCCAGGTGCAGCCAATGCTCTTGTCATGGAGTACACTTGAAGTGACAAGGGTCTGGGTAGCAGGTGACTGAACCTGAAGGAGGTAGTGACAAGGGAAAAGCAGGG
The DNA here is from genome assembly GCF_045843805.1 of Urocitellus parryii. NCBI lineage: Eukaryota > Metazoa > Chordata > Mammalia > Rodentia > Sciuridae > Urocitellus > Urocitellus parryii. Next base: position 63,932,959 of record NC_135541.1, read on the forward strand.
AGGACCTGGCTGAGAAGCAACAGAAAGTAAAAACAAAAGGTCCTAGTGACTGACTGGAGTAAAAGGAAACATTCAAGGTGAATCAAAGTTTTTCAGACTGGGACAGTCAGTAGGATTGTGGTGCCATTACACTGAGTCCCCAGTAAATAAAGATCATGAAGAAACATGAGAACCATTACTCATGTTTATTATTACCAAGTTATAGAAATACTCCTCTAGTGTGGTTACCTATTTTTGAGCTCTGTTTGCTTGCTCAGGCAGAATTCCTGGCACAGCCTTGACCCACTGTTTGGGGCACTTCCTGTTGGTTGATGTTCAGCCCTTGGGTCTCCCCACCACCGGAAGCAGTTTGGAGAATGGGATCCATTTCTCTCTGTTTAGTGAGTTTTGACTGATATGTTTTCATTGCACGTTGTTAATAATTTGTCCCCGAACCAACAGAACCTATGCCATTAGGGAGATTAGCAGACATGGAACTCCAAAGATCCTTAATGGACTTCTAAGCAGCATGAGAATGATAAAGTGAGGGGGAGACTATGACAAACAGGTGTTTTAAGATTCCCCAGGTAACAGTTCAGAGAGGGCCTTGGGAGCCAGCAACCATTTTCACTGACATGTGAGCTTTACTCTCTGTCTGAAAGATAGGATGATGAAGAGATCAGAGAGGTTTTTGTCTCTGCTGAAGTCCAAGAGGCATTATGGCAGGTGAAGCCACAAGTTCAGAGAGGTCTATGCATTTGCCAAAGAGCATCTATGGAGATGAACTCTTGGAAATGACTGCCCAATTTCATTTCTCATTTCAGATTCTTATTGAAGTGAGACCAGATGAGACTCCAGTCTTGTCTGCTCTGAGTGTAAATTTGGAGGAAAGGGAGGTGTGAAGGGGAGGGCGGAGAGAGACAGGCGGGTGCCTGATATTGTGCTTCTGTGAACTGGTTTCCGTGATGCATATGGAGGTAGTGCTTAGAGCAGTTCATGGCTTCCCCAGGAAACCATTCTAAGTGGGCCACGTGCCCAATGGTTTCTATCCCAGTTAAGTAAATAAATGAAATATGCTAATTAGCACCCTATTAGCTCACAGCAGGGAGTAATCCATGGCATTTTGATTGGAAAGAATTCTGTCATCCAAAAGGCTGGTCTGTAACAGAATGCAAACTGGCCCAATTTCCTCCCTCCCTTCCTGGTGGCAGTTGTCCAAATGTCTGAGAAGCAGACCTCACAACTGTGTGCAATTCTGAGGGTGTCACTGTGCTCCAGGAAAGCACCTCCTGGCCTCCACTGAATCTGGCACTGTGCCACACACTGAGCATGGGTTTGTACAATTCAGAAATGTGGGCCAGAGCCCAAATGCACCCAGCAGGTTGGTGGGGAAGAGGGCTTTGAGGGGGCAACTCTTTTTTTCTTTCATTATGAGAATATCCCCACTTTTACTCTCCTGTCCTCCCAGACTCCAATCCAGAATGTATTTCTTAACTGAAATATGCAGGCATGTTGCCACAGTGCGGTTCAGCCAAAGCAGTCTTATGAAAGTGGTAGAGCTTTGGGGTTTTTTAGTTAGGGGAAAGCAAGCTCATTTAGGTTCTCCTCTTTCTATTTTTATTGTTTCAGCTGCAGGGAAATACCATCTAGCTCCTGTTTCCCTATTACTGTTTCAATGCCTAGATTTGCATGTTGCCCATTCTCTAGTATTTTGCAGAAGGAAAGGATGTGGGGGGCAGGACAGATACTGAGGTAAAGCATTCAACTCAAGAACAGCATGTTTTCCAGTCTTTTCTCCTAAAACATCCACCCTCCAAGAGCTTTGGGGGTTTAAAGGGATTAGACAGCATGACACATCTGTCAGGTTGCCACAGAATTTGTCAGAAATCTCCATCAGAGGGGCCTTATGCAATACAGCTTAGTTATGTTGTGGGTAGGCTCATAACACTTGTTCTGTTCTTTATTTTTAAAAGTTACAAGGCTCACCTTGTATTTGCTGGTGCCAATCTAACACAAGGGGTGGAGGGGAAACCGATTTTTAACCATCTGAATGTTATAGAGGTAAGTTTCCAGTAGGGTTTCTTTTTCTGTATAATGACCTACTGGAGTCCAGTAGATACTCAATCTTGTGACAATACTACACGCAAAGATGTTTCCCTGTCTACTCCTTTCCTCCTTGATAAAAAGTTGCTTAATATTAAGGCTAAAATACTAACAGAATGCTTTGATTTTAAGTATATTACTCTTTTTTTTTTCCATCCTAGATTTTCTTTCACCTGTGAAGAGAATCTATTTATCTTGATTAGATATAAATTCAAATACCAAGATACCAGGTGTTATATCCAGAGTTTTAAATTGAAATCTTCAGGAGAGCAAGTTCAAGAAAAACCTGGGATTTGTGTCTCATGAAATCATTAGACACCCTATGACACCATTATCTACATAGAGGGTTTTTAATTCTGTATTGAAAAACAAAGCACATTACTTAAATGATTCAAATAACAAGAGAAAAAGAAAGAAACCATCCCTAAAAGCCATCTATGAATTAGCATACAGGTTTCTAGAACCCAAATCTTGGTTCTATATGAGAGTCAAGGGGAAAAAAAAAAAATAAAGTAAAAGAAAAAAAAACGAAAGGAAGAAATAGGACCTGTCTTTATATATAAAACAAGGAATGATTTTACCAAATCAAGGGGACTTCAAAGAGGGAAAGATTTTATGAGGATGAAGCAGTTCGCTGGAACTCATAGAGGCCCAACCCAGAACTGATCCTAAGAGCAGGGACAAAACTTTAAGTTCGCCAAGACTCAGACTCTGCTGATGTGTTCCTGAACCAGTGCTCTGTAAATCTAGGCACGTCCTACATGCAATCCAAGCTTTGTATTTTTGGCAAATCTACCTATCTTGAGCTGGAAAACAGTTCAGTGGCAAGAGAGAAAAGATATGAAGCAAAAGCAAGAAGCCTAGTAGTAGAAGCTCTACCGCCATTACTAGCAAGTGCCAGCAATCCTCAAAAGAACCTCCTCTTTGTTCCCCACCCCCACCCCCATCTCCAGTCAGTGGACAAAGTGTAGCTTTGCTGCTTAGTAAAAGGCTTCCTGGTCTTGCATTTATCAGATACTGTACATCCACCTTGAATATCCAGATTGGTATGAACTAACCACATTATGTGAATAGGAGAATGAGGGCTGAGTACTTTTGCATACTTGGGGGTTGCTGAGGAACATGTTTCCTTGAAGTTCGCATGTTCCAAATACCTGTCTTAGACTCTGAGTCTGGTTTTCTAAAGAGAAAACAAACAACCTGGCAGAGGGAACAAAGACAGAAATAAACTCTCTATTGACACTTTAAATTAGACGTGGTTGCAAGGCCACTCAAGATGACAATTACCCCACTGCATCTCCTACTGAAGGATTACAAGCAAACATTACATGCTACACCGGTAATTCTACCTGCTAATTACTTGCAAAGACTCAGCTACTCAACAACTGACCTGAACATTTTCATGAGTTTGAGGACCTATTAGGGAGGGGTGGGGGATGACTTTAAAAAGCCACACAGTAAAGTTGACAGTCAGTCAGGAGCTGTTGAAATCCTATCAAAAATATTCTTGCAGCATAATGAAGCTTTTCAGGCAGTCAATCTCCCCAGACATTTGCCTTTGCCAACAGTTACAGCAATAAGGAAAACTTTATTAGTGGTGTGGTAATTTTTTTTTTTAATGCTGACTATAAAAACACCCACTGAGCTGTTTGCAGGCTCTGCCAAGTGGCAAGTGCACAGTGAATTTCAGATAAGAGGAGATTTTGGACTCCAGCCCTAAAGTGATACTTGGGAACTGCATGGGTGTCTTTGTGCATGGAACAGAGGAGGCGAGGATAGGGGGAGGCCGGAAGCAAGGAAGATGCCAACAAACAGATGATTTAACACTGAGACAAGTTAAGGGTTTTACTTGATTTTTTTTCTGTCCCAGTGGGATGGCATCAAGTGAAGTCCCAGAGCCTCTCCATAATAATGGCAGACATGGGGGCTGGAGATGGCTCTGGCTGTGAAACTACTGACCCCTGAGGCATCGCTGTCCAAGCAGCAGCAGCATTAGTGGGAGGTACAGCTGAGGGATTCAGAGGGTGGACAACTTCCCAGAGGTCACACAAGTCGCTGTTCAAGGTAAGAGTAATTAGTTTGTTCATTCAGTTGACATTTACTGAGTGCCCATTATGTGCTAGACGCTGGAGATGCATGGCCCCCATGCATAATTCAACCACAAATAAAGCTACAACAAAATTTATTCACTAGGAGAAAAAGGAACAGTTTCCTGCCTCCAAGGAGTTCATAGTCCTAAGTATAACCATCTTTTTTTTTTTTTTTTTTTTTTTCTGTTTCATATACATCAGTTTTATTTGTTTATTTATTTACTTATATAATGATGCTGGAGATCAAATTCAAAGCCATCCACACCTGGCAAACACTCTTTTTTTTTTTTTTTTTTTTTTTTTTTTTTTTTTTTTTTTTTTTATTGGTCGTTCATAACATTACATAGTTCTTAATACATCATATTACATGGTTTGATTCAAGTGGATTATGAACTCCCGCTTTTACCCCGTATACAAATTGCTGTATCACATCAGTTACCCTTCCATTGATTGACATATTGCATTTCTAGTGTCTGATGTATTCTGCTGTCCGTCCTATTGTCTACTATCCCCCCTCCCCTCCCCTCCCCTCCCCTCCCCTTTTCTCTCTCTACCCCTTCTACTGTAAATCATGTCTTCCATTTGTATTCTCTTGACTTACCCCTCCTTACCTCTTATATGACATTTTGTATAACCCTGAGGATCGCCTTCCATTTCCATGCGATTTCCCTTCTCACTCCCTTTCCCTCCCACCTCTCATCCCTGTTTACTGTAAATATTCTTCTCAAGCTCTTCGTCCCTACCCTGTCCTTGTTTACACCCCTTATATCAAAGGAGTCATTTGGTATTTGTTTTTTAAAGATTGACTAGCTTCACTTAGCATAATCTGCTCTAATGCCATCCATTTCCCTCCAAATTCTATAATTTTGTCATTTTTTAATGCAGAGTAATACTCCATAGTGTATAAATGCCACATTTTTTTTATCCATTCATCTATTGAAGGGCATCTAGGCTGGTTCCACAGTCTTGCTATCGTGAATTGAGCTGCTATGAACATCGATGTAGCAGTGTCCCTGTAGCATGCTCTTGTTAGGGCTTTAGGGAATAGACCGAGAAGGGGAATAGCTGGGTCAAATGGTGGTTCCATTCCCAGCTTTCCGAGAAATCTCCATACTGCTTTCCAAATTGGCTGCACCAATTTGCAGTCCCACCAGCAATGAACAAGAGTGCCCTTTTCCCCGCATCCTCTCCAGCACTTATTGTTGTTTGACTTCCTAATGGCTGCCAGTCTTACTGGAGTGAGATGGTATCTTAGGGTAGTTTTGATTTGCATTTCTCTGACTGCTAGCGATGGTGAGCATTTTTTCATGTACTTGTTGATTGATTGTATGTCCTCCTCTGAGAAGTGTCTGTTCAGGTCCTTGGCCCATTTATTGATTGGGTTATTTGTTATCTTATTGTCTAATTTTTTGAGTTCTTTGTATATTCTGGTTATTAGGGCTCTATCTGAAGTGTGTGGAGTAAAGATTTGTTCCCAGGATGTAGGCTCCCTATTTATCTCTCTTATTGTTTCTTTTGCTGAGAAAAAACTTTTTAGTTTGAGTAAGTCCCATTTGTTGATTCTATTTGTTAACTCTAGCGCTATGGGTGTCCTATTGAGGAATTTGGAGCCCGATCCCACAGCGTGTAGATCATACCCAACTTTTTCTTCTATCAGATGCCGTGTCTCTGATTTAATATCAAGCTCCTTAATCCATTTTGAGTTAACTTTTGTGCACGGCGAGAGATAGGGATTCAGATTCATTTTGGTGCAAATGGATTTCCAGTTTTCCCAGCACCATTTGTTGAAGATGCTATCCTTCCTCCATTGCATGCTTTTAGCCCCTTTATCAAAAATAAGATAGTTGTAGTTTTGTGGATTGGTTACTGTGTCCTCTATTCTGTACCATTGGTCCACCCGCCTGTTTTGGTACCAGTACCATGCTGTTTTTGTTACTATTGCTCTGTAGTATAGTTTGAAGTCTGGTATCGCTATACCGCCTGATTCACACTTCCTGCTTAGTATTGTTTTTGCTATTCTGGGTCTTTTATTATTCCATATGAATTTCATGATTCTTTTATCTATTTCTACAAGATATGCTGTTGGGATTTTGATTGGCATTGCATTGAACTTATAGAGAACTTTTGGTAATATCGCCATTTTGATGATGTTAGTTCTGCCTATCCATGAGCAGGGTATGTTTTTCCATCTTCTAAGGTCTTCTTCTATGTCTTTCTTTAGGGTTCTGTAATTTTCATTGTATAAATCTTTCACCTCTTTTGTTAGGTTGATTCCCAAGTATTTTATTTTTTGGGGCGATATTGTGAATGGAGTAGTTGTCCTCATTTCCGTTTCAGAGGATTTGTCGCTGATATACAGGAATGCCTTTGATTTATGCGTGTTGATCTTATATCCTGCCACTTTGCTGAATTCATTTATTAGCTCTAATAGCTTCTTTGTAGAACCTTTTGGGTCTGCTAGGTATAGAATCATATCATCTGCAAATAGTGATAATTTAAGTTCTTCTTTTCCTATTTTTATGCCTTTAATTTCTTTTGACTGTCTAATTGCTCTGGCCAGTGTTTCGAGGACTATGTTGAACAGAAGTGGTGAGAGAGGGCATCCCTGTCTTGTACCGGATCTTAGAGGGAATGCCTTCAATTTTTCTCCATTCAGAATGATGCTGGCCTGTGGCTTATCATAGATTGCTTTTACAATGTTGAGGTATGATCCTGTTATCCCTAATTTTTCTAGCGTTTTGAACATAAAGGGATGCTGTACTTTGTCGAATGCTTTTTCTGCATCTATTGAGATGATCATATGGTTCTTATTTTTAAGTCTATTGATGTGGTGAATAACGTTTATTGATTTCCGTATATTAAACCAGCCTTGCATCCCAGGAATGAATCCTACTTGATCATGATGTATAATTTTTTTGATATGTATTTGAATCCGATTCGCCAGAATTTTATTGAGGATTTTTGCGTCAAGGTTCATTAGAGATATTGGTCTGTAGTTTTCCTTCTTTGATGTGTCTTTGTCTGGTTTCGGAATCAGGGTGATGTTGGCCTCGTAGAATGAATTTGGAAGTTCTCCCTCTTTTTCTATTTCCTGAAATAGCTTGAAAAGTATTGGTGTTAGTTCCTCTTTAAAGGTTTTGTAAAACTCTGCTGTATACCCATCCGGTCCTGGGCTTTTCTTAGTTGGTAGTCTTTTGATGGTTTCTTCTATTTCCTCTATTGTTATTGGTCTGTTTAGGTTGTCTATATCCTCCTGGCTCAATCTGGGCAGATCATAGGACTCAAGGAATTTATCAATGCCTTCACTATCTTCTATTTTATTGGAGTATAAGGATTCAAAGTAATTTCTGATTATCTTCTGTATTTCTGAAGTGTCTGTTGTGATATTGCCTTTTTCATCCCGTATGCTAGTAATTTGGGTTCTCTCTCTTCTTCTCTTCGTTAGCATGGCTAAGGGTCTGTCAATTTTATTTATTTTTTCAAAGAACCAGCTTTTAGTTTTGTCAATTTTTTCAATTGTTTCTTTTGTTTCAATTTCATTAATTTCAGCTCTGATTTTAATTATTTCTTGCCTTCTACTTCTTTTGCTGTTGTTTTGCTCTTCTTTTTCTAGGATTTTGAGATGAAGTATGAGATCATTTATTTGTTGGTTTTTTCTTTTTTTGAGGAATGAACTCCAAGCAATGAATTTTCCTCTTAGAACTGCTTTCAATGTGTCCCATAGATTCCGATATGTTGTGTCTGTGTTTTCATTTAACTCTAGGAATTTTTTCATTTCCTCCTTGATGTCTTCTAAAACCCATTGATCACTCAGCAACCTATTGTTCATTCTCCAGGTGATGCTTGCTTTTTCTTTTCTTCTTTTATCATTGATTTTCAGTTTCATTCCATTATGATCAGATAAGATGCATGGTATTATATCTACCCCTTTGTATTGTCTAAGAGTTGCCCTGTGACATAGTATATGGTCTATTTTTGAGAAGGTTCCATGTGCTGCTGAGAAAAAAGTGTAGCTACTTGATGTTGGGTGGTATAGTCTATATATGTCAATTAAGTCTAGGTTGTTAATTGTGTTATTGAGTTCTATAGTTTCCTTATTTAACTTTTGTTTGGAAGATCTGTCCAGTGGTGAGAGAGGTGTGTTGAAGTCTCCCATGATTATTGTATGTTGGTCTATTAGACTCTTGAACTTGAGAAGAGTTTGCTTGATGAATACAGCTGCACCATTATTTGGGGCATATATATTTATGATTGTTATGTCTTGTTGGTGTATGGTTCCCTTGAGCAGTATGAAGTGTCCTTCTATATCCCTTTTGATTAGCTTTGGCTTGAAATCTATTTTATTAGATATGAGTATGGACACTCCTGCTTGTTTCCGCGGTCCATATGAGTGATATGATTTTTCCCAACCTTTCACCTTCAGTCTATGTATATCTTTTCCTATCAAATGCGTCTCCTGTAGACAGCATATTGTTGGGTCTTGTTTTTTGATCCATTCTACTAGCCTGTGTCTCTTAATTGGTGAGTTTAAGCCATTAACATTTAGGGTTATTATTGAGATATGGTTTGTTCTTCTATCCATATTTGTTTATTGATGTTACTAAACCTGATTTGTTATCCTCTTTGACTACTTTCCCCCCTTTACTGTCCTACCTCCCATTGTTGGTTTTCAATGTTGTTTTCCATTTCCTCTTCCTGTAATGTTTTGCCAAGGATTTTTTGAAGAGATGGTTTTCTAGCTACGAATTCTTTTAACTTTTGTTTATTGTGGAAGGTTTTAATTTCATCTTCTAACCTGAAGCTTAATTTCGCCGGATACACGATTCTTGGTTGGAGCCCATTGTCTTTCAGTGTTTGAAATATGTTATTCCAGGATCTTCTAGCTTTCAGAGTCTGTGTTGAGAGATCAGCTGTTATCCTGATTGGTTTACCCCTAAATGTAATCTGCTTTCTTTCTCTTGCAGCTTTTAAAATTCTCTCCTTATTCTGTATGTTGGACATCTTCATTATAATGTGTCTAGGTGTGGATCTCTTATGATTTTGCACATTCGGCGTCCTGTAGGCTTCTAGGATTTGGGATTCTGTCTCAATCTTCAATTCTGGGAAGTTTTCTCGTATTATTTCACTGAATAGACTGTTTATTCCTTTGGAATGGAGCTCTGTGCCTTCCTGTATCCCAATGACTCTTAAATTTGGTCTTTTGATATTGTCCCATAATTCTTGGATGTTCTGCTCATGGTTTCTTAGCAGACTTGCTGAGCTGTCTATGTTCTTTTCCAGTTGAAATACTTTGTCTTCATTGTCTGATGTTCTCTCTTCTAAGTGATCTACTCTGCTGGTAGTATTCTCAATTGAGTTTTTAAGTTGGTTTATTGTTTCCTGCATTTCTAGAATTTCAATTTGTTTGTTTTTTACTACCTCTATCTCCCTGTGAAATTGATCTTTTACTTCCTGGATTTGTTTGTCAATGTGATCTTTCATTGTCTGATTTTGCTGTCTCATGTCTTCCTTGAGACTCCAGATCATCTGAAGCATATATATCCTGAACTCTTTATCTGATATTCCATCTGTTGCAGCTATTACCTCTTCTAAAGTTGAGTTGACCTGCATTGCTTGTGGTCCTTTCTTTCCTTGTCTTTTCATACTGCTCGCGTTTCTTTCTGCTTGGTGCAACTGTTGTGTTTTAAAATTTACCCCCTATTTATTTATGTTGCTCTTGTATACTTGAAAAGTCTCCCTTGCAGGTGCGGGCGGCGGCTGTGCCCCTACTCCAATTGGGGTGACGTGTCTACCACGCTGGCGGCTCTCTGGGCCTGTTCCGGGAGTGGAAGGCGGCTCTGCTCTGTCCCTATTGCAATTGGGGTGTCGTGACTACAATGCTGGCAGGTCGCTGGGCCTGTTCCGGGCGTGGGCGGTGGGCTTGGCTGGCGGGATTCCACCTAATGGCAGTCGCTAACCTCCCTGCTTGCTAATTAATGGCTTCTCTGAGGCGCCACGCCTTCTGTAGCTGCGGGGCAGGCCGCGCGAATCAGTTGGCCTGGATCTCCGGGGTCCTGCTGCTGGCCGTTTTGATGTTGCAAGCTGTTGGAGAGTGGTGGTGTATTCTTCAGCTTTCCCGGATGGTGGCCGCTGACTGCCTGGATGGAGTGTCCGCTGTTTTGATGTCGCACTCTGAAGGAGAGTGGCGGTGTATCCTTCAGCTTTCCCGGATGGTGGCCGCTGACTGCCTCGGTGGAGTGTCCGCTGTGGGGGATGGGACTGTACCGCTTCCTTCCCCTTCTGAGAACCCGTGCTCGGCCCAAGGGTCCGTGTGGGCTTGGCTGGTGGGATTCCACCTAATGGCCTTCCCTAACCTCCCTGCTTGCCAATTAATGGCTTCACTGAGGCGCCACGCCTTCTGTAGCCGCAGGGCAGGCCACGCGAATCAGTTGGCCTGGATCTCCGGGGCCCTGCTGCAGGCTGCTGGGATCCCTGGCACTCTATCACTTTGATTTTTTCTGCTTGCCCCTCCCCCAGCGCTGGCTAGCCAGGTTTCCTTTTGGCTGCTACTGGGAGGAGGGGTTGGAGGTCAGGTGACTCTGGTTTCCCCCTAGTCTGTATGGAGGCTCAGCTTGATACTCCCTCTCCCGGCAAGCCTAGGAGAGATTTTATGCGAATTCCCGCTGTCTGGGGGGTGAGCTGAATGACACCGACCTGTTTTGATGTCGCACTCTGAAGGAGAGTGGCGGTGTATCCTTCAGCTTTCCCGGATGGTGGCCGCTGACTGCCTCGGCGGAGTGTCCACTGTGGGGGATGGGACTGTACCGCTTCCTTCCCCTTCTGAGAACCCGTGCTCGGCCCAAGGGTCCGTGTGGGCTTGGCTGGTGGGATTCCACCTAATGGCCTTCCCTAACCTCCCTGCTTGCCAATTAATGGCTTCACTGAGGCGCCACGCCTTCTGTAGCCGCAGGGCAGGCCATGCGAATCAGTTGGCCTGGATCTCCGGGGCCCTGCTGCAGGCTGCTGGGATCCCTGGCACTCTATCACTTTGATTTTTTCTGCTTGCCCCTCCCCCAGCGCTGGCTAGCCAGGTTTCCTTTTGGCTGCTACTGGGAGGAGGGGTTGGAGGTCAGGTGACTCTGGTTTCCCCCTAGTCTGTATGGAGGCTCAGCTTGATACTCCCTCTCCCGGCAAGCCTAGGAGAGATTTTATGCGAATTCCCGCTGTCTGGGGGGTGAGCTGAATGACACCGACCTGTTTTGATGTTGCACTCTGAAGGAGAGTGGCGGTGTATCCTTCAGCTTTCCCGGATGGTGGCCGCTGACTGCCTCGGCGGAGTGTACGCTGTGGGGGATGGGACTGTACCGCTTCCTTCCCCTTCTGAGAACCCGTGCTCGGCCCAAGGGTCCGTGTGGGCTTGGCTGGTGGGATTCCACCTAATGGCCTTCCCTAACCTCCCTGCTTGCCAATTAATGGCTTCACTGAGGCGCCACGCCTTCTGTAGCCGCAGGGCAGGCCACGCGAATCAGTTGGCCTGGATCTCCGGGGCCCTGCTGCAGGCTGCTGGGATCCCTGGCACTCTATCACTTTGATTTTTTCTGCTTGCCCCTCCCCCAGCGCTGGCTAGCCAGGTTTCCTTTTGGCTGCTACTGGGAGGAGGGGTTGGAGGTCAGGTGACTCTGGTTTCCCCCTAGTCTGTATGGAGGCTCAGCTTGATACTCCCTCTCCCGGCAAGCCTAGGAGAGATTTTATGCGAATTCCCGCTGTCTGGGGGGTGAGCTGAATGACACCGACCTGTTTTGATGTCGCACTCTGAAGGAGAGTGGCGGTGTATCCTTCAGCTTTCCCGGGGATGGTCGCCGCTGACTGCCTCGGCGGAGTGTCCGCTGTGGGGGATGGGACTGTACCGCTTCCTTCCCCTTCTGAGAACCCGTGCTCGGCCCAAGGGTCCGTGTGGGCTTGGCTGGTGGGATTCCACCTAATGGCCTTCCCTAACCTCCCTGCTTGCCAATTAATGGCTTCACTGAGGCGCCACGCCTTCTGTAGCCGCAGGGCAGGCCACGCGAATCAGTTGGCCTGGATCTCCGGGGGCCCTGCTGCAGGCTGCTGGGATCCCTGGCACTCTATCACTTTGATTTTTTCTGCTTGCCCCTCCCCCAGCGCTGGCTAGCCAGGTTTCCTTTTGGCTGCTACTGGGAGGAGGGGTTGGAGGTCAGGCGACTCTGGTTTCCCCCTAGTCTGTATGGAGGCTCAGCTTGATACTCCCTCTCCCGGCAAGCCTAGGAGAGATTTTATGCGAATTCCCGCTGTCTGGGGGGTGAGCTGAATGACACCGACCTGTTTTGATGTCGCACTCTGAAGGAGAGTGGCGGTGTATCCTTCAGCTTTCCCGGATGGTGGCCGCTGACTGCCTCGGTGGAGTGTCCGCTGTGGGGGATGGGACTGTACCGCTTCCTTCCCCTTCTGAGAACCCGTGCTCGGCCCAAGGGTCCGTGTGGGCTTGGCTGGTGGGATTCCACCTAATGGCCTTCCCTAACCTCCCTGCTTGCCAATTAATGGCTTCACTGAGGCGCCACGCCTTCTGTAGCCGCAGGGCAGGCCACGCGAATCAGTTGGCCTGGATCTCCGGGGCCCTGCTGCAGGCTGCTGGGATCCCTGGCACTCTATCACTTTGATTTTTTCTGCTTGCCCCTCAAGTATAACCATCTTTACATTTTTACTTTGTACGCGATGAAAGCTAGCTTACTGTATCCTCTCTACATCCTTCATAAGGTAAATAATCCTTATAAATTTATAAATCCATAAATTTATAGTTAAGGAAAATGAGCTTGACCTTGCTCAGGGTCACTCAGCCAGTAAACAACAGCATCAAAACTTAAGCTCAGGTGTCTTGATTGCCAGGTTCCTGGACCCACAGTATCTGCTATCTGGACCTTGCACACTTGTGAGTTTTGATGCAGCAAAACTCAAGAGGAATCAGTGCCTCAGGTCTCCAAGTCTCCACTTTGGCGGGGCTGTTCCTACTGAGTTAGCATGCTGAACAGAAAAGTGGCTCTAAGAAACATATAACAAAAACACCCTTGAAGCTGCAGTGTCATTCATTAACTTAAGTACAGACTGGTATTTGAAAATCTGAAATTCAAAATTTTTGAAAGCATAGTTTTACCACTTGCAAGAACATATTTTAGTGAATTCATGTCCATGTATCCAAGATTCTGTCAAAATAGTATTTTTTCAATTATGTTTATCACAACATTATTTATAAAGGAAAAATTGTCATGATTACATAATTTATGAAGAATAGAGAAATGATGAGAAAAATGCAGTGCATCTCTAGAGATAGTATTATGTAGTCGCCAGCAGTAATTGCCAAGAGTTTCAGGGTGTAGTAGCCACTCACTATTCTATAGTACTCAACATGCACCAGATAGTCTTCCAATCATTTTACACATATCACCTCATTTAATCACAATAACCCCATGTCTGACTATTATGCCTGTTGAGAGCCACAGCCGAGTGGGGATGGCGCCTGGCATTGCCAGAAGGAGTGGTTGAGAGGTGACGTCATCGAGCCATTAAAATGATGATAATTAAGTTAAGCTGTGTATAATTGCTGTGACTGGATGATGCTGGATTGAAACAGGCTGTGTATTCAGTTGTACATAGACTCCTGCTGTCCGGCAATAGGGTGGCTCCTGCTGCCTTGGGCGCCTGCTACTTTTGAGTTCTCACGCCTGGTGGAGAGCTGAGAGAGTTCCCAGGGAGTGCTGGTGGAGTTTGAGCAATAAATGAGTTCCTGTTTGAACCTACAAGTGCCTCGTGGCGGCTCGGTTATTTCGTGCCCAGCCAGACTGCTGCATATGCCCACATCACATATGAGAAAAACCAAGAATACAGGAAGTGACATGCCCAAAACCACACAGAAAGAGAGTCAGGTAAACTGGCTCCATAGTTTGCATTATCCATCACTCTAAAGTCCTGTCTTTCAACCACTAAGTGAAAAACTTAGGAGACAAGTTTATGTAAATTTGATTAGACCTACTGAGCAAAAGCACCCCTGCAGCAGAGGGGAAGAGAGATGGAAGTGACTAAAGCAAAAGGGTATTCATAGTGACTATTTAGCTGTTTGAAACAACAAGCATTTATTATCTCAGAGTCTTCAGTTCAGGAACTTGGGAATGGCTTCACAGGGTGGTTCTGGTTGAGGTTCTCCCATGAGGCTGCAGTCAAGCTATTGACTAGGTTATGTAAAAGCTAGACAGGATCTGCTTCTAAGAAGACTCACTCATGCATATGACTGGTTGCAGGAGGCCTCAGGTCCTTTTGACTTTGGACAGGAGGAAGTACCAAATTCCTGCCCACCTGGGCCAAGTGTCCTTACAAAGTGGCAGCTGGCTCATTCCAAAGCAAGTGATCTAAGAGCAAATAGGAAGTCACAAAGCTTTCTTTGACCTAGATTAGAGAGTCCCACATTTTCATTTCTGTTGCTTTCTATTTGTTAGGATCAATTCACTAAGTTCAGATCCCACTCAAGGGAAACAGAACGAGTTTCTACCCTCTGAAAGAAGAATTATAAAAGAATTTATGAATGTATTATGAACTCACCTCAGTAGTCACATGAAGATCCTGAGCAGATGAGTAATTTTTTTTCTTTATTAACAAATTTTCCATGTTATACTTATTTTATATTTTACAATTAAAATTTGAAAAGGCAAATTTTTATTTAAATAGCAATAAACATCTTTGCAATTTAATAAACTCATCAAAATTTTTAGAGATATATTCCCAAAGATCAAATTCAACTCTATTAATTACTCCTTTGATACTTAATCATCTCCTCTGAAGATGACAGTTTGTCCTGAAATACCTGAGGGGAAGGAATATGTGGGGGAGCAAGCCTAAAGAATAAGGGCATTCTGATGCCTAGCTATCAGCACAGGCAGACCTCCTCTCCAGTCTAGCTACCCTCAGAACTGACCAAAGTTGAAAAAATAGTGTCCTTAGCTTCCTCAGTTCTCAAAAGAAATAGCAATATGATATCTGTTGGCATCAATTTTGTCAACCTGTTTTCAAAGACATTGCCTCTAATAATGTCTCTCAGTGCCTTTTAAAGAAGGTTCCATTGGGAATAAGAATATAGAATACACTACCATGAAAAACATCACTCCCTTAAAGAATTGGCATTTATTTTTCTCTGGGTTATAAAGCCTACCATGTTTTCTCTGTCCAGGCTGCAAGGAAACTCGCAGTAACATATTGTGTTCTATTGCCAGCCCAGGTCTTTTCATTTAGTTGGTCCTGATTTTACAATATCTTAACCTTATTTCACAACACAAGTCCTTCATTCAAAGCCATAAAAGCCCATTTTCTTTTTTTAGAAAGAAGCAGGTAAAAACAATAGTAATTGTTTTACTACTTATCATAAGATAAACAATGGTAAGATCCTTAGATGTGAAGTTAAGTGTCCAATGAAAATTTTTTTTCTTTTTAAGCAAGAGAAGTACAGTTTGGGGATGGTTGACAGTTTTCAGTGTTTCTAGAAGACCTGTGGGACATACTTTTGGAAGCAGAGGATTTATACTATCATCAGGAAACTTTACTATTACTAATGTGAAACTAGTTCCTATCTATGGGGTTTTTTTTTGGGGGGGGAGGGCTGGGGGGAACAACCGTATGAAGTCATTGTAATTCTTGATGATGCTGTAGATCAAGATATTAAGTGCTTTGTTTGTTACTGTAATATAAAATGGCCTAGCATTATGCTATATCCTTGCAGATGCAAGGAAATATGGATTTGGACTTGGTTTTGGAGGCCACATATAGAATTACTTAAGTTGGAAAGTACCTGCTTTCTAAGCAACGTACTCTAAAGTTTGTTATTGTCTTGTCAGGACAATAGAGTTCAGACTGTTTCCTGTGGGTGGGCGAGTGACTTTCCCTGAAAGAAATGAAAATTTTCACTATCCATCATACTCAGATAGGAAACTACATGGCCTACAGAGAGATGTAGGTGAAAGGAAACCACCAATCTCACAAAATGAGGACTAAAACAGGGAGAGGTCTGAAGTAAAATGTGTGGGGAAATCTAGACCTTCCCTTGGGCAGGAAGATTTTGTTGCCCGGGAGCCTTGTGGAGCAAGACAAGGACCTTCAAATGAGGATCAGGACCTACATACCCAAAAATGATCACTGTGGCAGCAGTATATATGGGTTTGGGGGGTTGTTGGTGGTGACAGTGGTGATGGTGGTGGTGGTGGTTTCTTGGTTTGTTTCCTGATATCAGTTCTCACTATTGTTGCCCAGACTGGCCTTGAACTCCTGGGCTCAAGGATTATCCGGTTTCAGCCTCTGGCATAGCTAGGATTGCAGGAGCATGCTAACATACCCAGCTCTATCATTATTTTTATTTCTTCACTACCCTTGTTGAAGACTTTCAGTTAAGTAGGTGTGTATGTATTCTGTTTAAAGTTATCTGCCAAAAGTACTGATCATTACATTTCTATGTTTTGCTAAGATATTTTCCTCAAAATAAGAAGCATTTATATATAGCCATCCAATGTAGTCCACATATTGCCAAGTGGATGAGCACATGAGAGCAGGTCAGCCCATACTATTGACCTATGGCCAGTGAGCCCAGGAGTCAGAAAATGCTGGAAGAATCAAGTGCATTCTGTATCCTTTACTCCTCTGTGGCTAAATGTTACCATTTATTTCTGGCAAATAGCTTTGATGAATGATGGTGGATAAGAATAAGCAAAAGAAATGTTCTGCTTGCCAGAAAGAATAAGAATTATGCCAATCATTGAAATGCAAGTTTTCTGACTTTCAAGGATCCAATGGAATGACAAAGTATCAGCAGTCAGTAACGTACTAGGGGGTCTTTTGACAGCAAGAAAGACCTCACAAATGTTACTGCAGAATGGAAGGGTGGACTAATAGTCTTATAAGTGGCATCTACAAGAAACTATGGCAGGGGCTGTGTCATATCCTGCCTGCTCTAATATAATTTAGAGGGATAATTTGCAGGAATATATCCATTTTGCACTAAATGAGCAACATGTGTATTATCTCATTTAGTACTAATAAACCTATTATGTTGCAGATTGGGAAACCACAACTTCAGAAGGTGAGAAGAAAATCTGTCCATGGTCTCATGACAAATTAGAGTCAATGTTTTGACCCAGGCACTCTGACTTTAGAGTCCACATGCTTAACCACTGTGTTTGTTCCCAGATCCCTGCAGTGTTGCTTTCTTATCCTCCTCTGCATTCAATTAAATTTTATTAAATCAAACTCTTGGCTGTTTTGAATTGGGGCAGGAAGGGGAAGGGACAATGGTAAAGGAGTTGGGTAGGTACATGCTAGGAGAAAATAGAACTGAGAAAGATAAATGATTAATTGCCCACCCCCAACATCCATTCTCCTCCCTTTTCAGTAACAGACCCACCTATACATATTCTTACCTGAAAAAAATAACATTTCTCAGTTATCTTCACAAATAAGTGTGGTCATATGATCAATTTTTGGTCAACAAGACAGATAAAAGTAGCTTTATGTGCACAGAAAAATGTTGGTTTTTTTGGAACCATCATGGCTATCAGGGACAATTAGATGGTCTTGACAATGGAGCCACTCACCTAGGATAGGGGAACAGAAAGACCAAGACCTTGTCTGATAAGGACATAAAGTGGTCAGATCAAAACTGCAAGGTTTATCTCCTTTTACATGAGCAGGAAATAAACGTCTATTTGGTTTACACAGATGTTGCTTTGGGGTTTTATGTTACATGCAGCCAGGGATTACCCAGGGCTATCAAGCATGGTTGTATTGTTTTTATTACCCCAAAGCATCTGGCTGAGGGAGAAGGATGGGGACTAAAATCCAGCCCATGCTCCAAACAACAAAACCTGGATGTTGATATGGGTTGTGTTCACCTGGAAAAAAAAGAGGACATTCCTCCCTAACTCTGCTCCTTGATGTCTGGCCCTATCTGGAGGTCACAACTTTTGCCCATTCACACAAAGATACTATATGAGCAAGCTGTGGCTTCATTCCAGTTTAAGCCCAAAGGACAAATTGTGCCATAGCATGAGGTTACACAAGAATTCTAGAGCAGAAGTAAATGAGAGGAATGAAGACTATGTGAAATAACTTGTAGAACTTAAAAGTATGTTCTCCGATCTTCCCAGAAATAGCTTGGAGAAGAGGGATCCAAAAATCAGAATATTAGAAAATTGGAATAGGAATTTTATCCTCAATAAGATAAGGGCTGAGAGTAATTTCAATAAAAAATAGAATGTTCCTTTATTTCTGAATCATGGACAATTGTTCATTCATCTCATTTAAGTCTCAAAACTACATTATAATTAGGTATCAAAGTCCAAATTTTATTCAGGAAAAAGCAGTCAGAAAGCTAACTAAAAAAATTGTTCAAAGTCACAGCTAATAAAGCCAGAATTCTAACCCAGACCTGTCTGGCTCCTGAAGCTGTACACTTAATTCTTCATCTCTATTTCCACCTAGCTTCACCTAAGTTAGCACATGTCCAAATTAGCGAAGTTCTGAATTTGGTGATTGTGGAAACATGAAAACATCTCATATTGGGTCTAGCTGATGTGTTAGGAACACCTTGGTGTAGGATTGGGAGATGGCTTACTTCTTCGATTGTTTCTAAGAGCCATGCTCCACAGATGTGAGAAGCATCCAGGATTCCCACCCAGCATGACAGAGCCCTCCCAGCTTCAAGAAGTCAGCCCCAGAACTCTCTATTGGAAAGGACAAGTCCTCTCTAATGAAATTTCTCCTCTGGAGGTGTGGATTCCCTCTGGTGCTCAACTGAGTTCATCTAGGGATCACCCTACCCTGAGTTATTTTAAAGTAGTATTAATGTTTTATGACTCATTTCCTAGTTTCCTTCTAGAAAAAAAAAACCACAGCCTAGGCATTCTGCCCCAGACACTGCAAACAACTGATGTGTAATTTGTAGAGCTATATTTTATTGTGAGAGGGAAGGCATAGAAGAAGTAAAAAAAAAAATTTTCTGTTGGTGCAATATGTTTCTTGTTCACCACCCACATCCTGTGCCACCCCCCTCCCTCCAGCCACACACACGTACACTTTGATGCTTTGGAGCTCTGATATTCCCTATGTGATAGAAAGTTTACCCTAAAGAGACAAAGGGTTATCTTTGAACAGTTTTTGCCTCCAAAAGTTGACTTAAAATCATTTAGGGATGCACCCTTGGATTCTCTTCTTTGGGGAGATCTCTGTGGATGGTTATGTGTGTAACTATATGAAACAATACCTATCCCCCCCCCAAAAAAAAGCTAATGCTCAATTAAAGGAATACTATTAACATTGCTCTCATGTTTAGGTGAGGTCAGTAATTCATATTTTTGCTAAGGAACATAATTAAAGAAAAGAAGATACAAGTTATAGTCTGGCATGGTGGTGCACACCTGTAATTCCAGGGACACTGGAGGCTGAGGCAGGAGGATTGCAAGTTCAAAGGCAGCCTCAGGAACTTAGCAAGACCTGTTTTCAAAATTAAAAAATAATAAGGTCCACAGATATAGCTCAGTGGTAGAGTGTTCCTGGATTCAATCCTGAGTACCAGAGGAAAAAAAAAAGAATATGAGCTCTTACCATCTTCCTCTGAATGACACCTGAATCCCTCCCATCTGACCCCAGGCACAGCAAACCAGTCATTCTCCAGGCCTATTCCTGGGAGCAGATTGCTCATACCCAGGAGGGAACAAAATGTTTCCTGTAAAGCAATTGGTACAAATGTTCCTAAAACCAAAATCAAGGAAACAAAGAAAAAATGAAAATGGTATAACCAAACAAATGCTGAAGACTCACTCTACTCAAGGGAGAGGACCTGAAGGTGTTGAAGTCAGGTATCTGACAATAGTGAAAAATATGAAAATAATTACCCCTTATATTCAAAGAACATTTTAATTTTTTATTTTTTAAATGTTTTATTGGTAAGTTATAATTATACACGATAGCAGGCTTCATTGTGGTATATTCATACCTGCACATAGCATCATTTAGTCTAATTCATTCCCCAAACCTCCTTTTCCCTCTCCTCCTCCTTCCCCTAATCCCTGTTCTGTACCGCTATCCCTTCTATTTTCATGACATCCTTTTTTTCTACCTTTTTCTCTGACTTCTACCTATGAGAGAAAACATATGACCCTTGACGTTCTGAGTCTGGTTTATTTCACTCAGCAACATCAAAAGACATTTTATTGAGCAGACATCTGACAACCTTCACATTTGCATATTGGCAATTATGTACAAATTTCTACAGACTGATGTAATTTTGAAAAAACATCTTAAAGAAATTTTTTTTTTGTCTCAGGTTAGAAAAGAATATTTCAAGAAGTCAAGAATTGCCTTTCTTAAATCCAAAATACTTAGCCCCTTCCCACCTTTTTTTATGTGAACAATTGCTAGTGATAAATTTATGCTAATCACATCATGTATTATCTCACTGATTGCCTGAGGTGTATATGTCTAGGATGCAGATACTATCCTTATTTCCATTTAAGGGATGAGAAAATTGAGGCAGAGAGACTTTAAATTAAACTCACTCAAGGCCACATGAACAGACATGTCTAGGGCTATCACTCAAGTTTTGGGATCTCTGTGTTTAGGAGGCATTATCTATGTTTTCTGAGAGATCAGGAAAGCAGGGTAGAGTGTTGGAGGATGTGTCATACAGGACTGAAAATCTAAGACGGCCCCTAATGACAGGTCAAATTCTGAGTATGTCAGGAATTGAGTGTGACTTTCTTAGTGTGCTATCTTTGTATTGTGGTTTAAAAACTGCATATTTCTTTGGCAATAACCTTATAACAAACTATTGCACATTCTTTCCATAGACAGTGTGATAAAATTATCAGCTCATAAATGATCACGAACAACTTATAGATTCCTACTGAGCAAGGCACCATAATGTTCAATAAATTGAAGATATTGGGTTGCTGTTCTTGTTCTTATTATGGAGACATAGCACAGTAGACATTGCTTGAATGTCTTCAAGCAAAAGCAGGTTCCAGACCTTTCCTTACCAAACTGCATAATAACCTCAGGACTATCCCTAAATTAATGCATTTTTCTATTCAGTCACCATTTCTAGAGTACCTTCTTCTGGGCCAGGCCTTATTCCATTTCCTGGAGATGCTTCTAGTGAAGGAAACAAAGTTACTGGCTTCTACAGATCCTATCCTTACAGCAAATAACAAATATGTGTTTGTGTATACAGAAACACAAAGCTGATTAAAGGGCAGAGAGTAGTATCACTGGTGCTCATTTAGACAGACTAGTCCAGAAAGCCCTCCCAGAGGAGGTGACACTGAGCAGAATTGTGATAATGTGGCTATATGGGGAGATGAACATTCAGATATGAGGAGCAACAGGTACAAAAGCCCTAAAGTAGGACCTTGAGCTCTGTGAAGTGGGAAGCAACCAAGAGGCCCTTGGGGCTGAAGTACAGTGAATTAGGAAGAAATGAGGAAGTGAGGTTGGAAAGTAGACAGGGCCATGTCACACAGAGACCCAGGCCATGAAACATAAGGACCTGACTTTTATTCTCAGAGAGATGGGAATCCACTGAATGACACTGAGCAGGAGAGTGTCATTTATTATCTGACATGTTTTAAAGAATTGTGCTGGCTGCTGTGTCAAAAACTGAATGTAACACTTAATGACAGGTGACAGCTACTCCATGGTTTGTAGGTGACCACAGTACTTGTGTTGACTGGATAACTGTTGGTGTCTCCACCCTCAGTACCCACAAAAATCGAGGCAAAGTAATTTCAACCTGCCTCAAAGGGGAAAAAAGCATATGATGGGGCTCTATAAACTGAAGAGTAATGTGAATGTAAGTCAGGAATGCAGACCTAAAAATTATCAGTGTTTCTCTTGATGTCATCATGGGACAAAGTAACAGACTTCTGTTCTGCAGAAGTCAACCTGGGATACCTCCAAGAAACCCTAACTCTCACCTTCTCTACGTGAGCAGCATGAAGATGCAAACCTAGGAAGAGCATCACAGAAATGGTCCCACTGTGCATTAATTACCAATTGCCTGATCTTCCTCAGGTTAGTCTGGAGAGAAGCAGAAAGAGCAAAAGGCTGGCGATTCGACAGTAAGGGCTGATGTGACAGTAAGTAAAATGTAGAAAATTAACTGGGAGGGGATTAACATTTCAGGCCTACTGGGTGCCAGACACTGCACAAATGTGATCTTGTTTAAGTGGAACAACAGCCCTGATTAGAAAGTGAGGCTCAAATGTGTTCAATAACCACTCAAGGTCATGCAATTGATAAGTGGCAGAGCAGACACGGGAAGAACAGTTTTTTTGCGTGTTTTTTTTCTTTCCTCTTTCTCCAAAGCTTGTGCTTTTTTATGCAACATTGAGTTGTGCTGATAATGTTGGCACAGTGACAGTCAGAAGATTGTCCTAAATAAATGTGAAAATAAATCTTGGACTATTCATTACCCAAGCTTTATAAGCAAGCCATCATCCTCGTGGCAGGGTTGAGCTGCACTAGAGAAATCTCAGCACGCACATGAGGAAGCATCATTCCAGTTTATGGTGCCCTTACCTGCCAGATTGAAGGGGTGGAGTGTGAAGGAAGACGGCTCCCCTAAAACTATCTCAACTGAAGCTGAAAAAATAAAAGGGGAAATAATTCTCACAGGAAAAAGACTTTTCAGGTTGCGTATTCTATTTGAGAAACATTTATCATTAGTTTTAACTAATTCTTAATTAATCTCCATCTGATTTCAAATTCTATAGAAAACCTAAATTGCGCAATACTTTAAGAATAGCTGGGTGCCTGAGTCCACCTTCATGAACTTCCTAGTCACAGGAGCTATTTTCTTTTATACCTTCATTCAACAAATATTTGCTGAGCCTCAATTATGTGCCAGTCTCTATGGTATTGAGCAAAGAAATTCCTAAAACTTTTGGTGTTCTTTCTTAAACAATCACATCACCGATTCATAATAACAAATACCTGCAGAAAGCTCCTCAATTAATTATATATAAAGCCTACTGCTTTTGAAACTTGGAAATATATACTATCCAAAAACATATGATACACAAATCATTGCCCTTCATTTTTCAGTAGTCTTCCATCTTGTTTTCATTCTCTTAAATCTGGTTATTATTAAGTAGAGAGTTTTCAGCACACTGTGGTATACTGATTTCCATTGACCAAATGTCAACTGGAATGACTATTTTTTAATGTGTGGTTGGCATGTATGTGAAAGGAGATTGCTAGTTTCCTGATGTCTTCTGCAACCCAGAGGGCCTGGGTGTGGAGAGTTGAGAATCCCATCACGGTCCAGTTTTATCCATCTGGCTCGTCACCTCCTGGCTCCACCATCATCTCCAGAATTAACATTTGGAGGCCCTCCAAGGGAATGTTCTCTGTGGCAAGTTCCCAGTTGAGACTCAAGTCATGCTGCTGGAATTATACAGGACAGAAGAGAGCATGGATTTATCTCAAATTATCAGACCAGGGCATGCTCCTTTCTCAGAGCTCTGTGCATCAGAGACACTAATCCTGCTTGCCTGAGGAGAATTAAATCAGGCCAAGGTCACCAAACTGCCAAACTAGGCAGCACCACGTTAGTCAGAGACCTCCCTAGGGCAGAAGGATGTGGAGAATTTTGTAACAAAAACTCCACAGAGCTGTTAGTGAGCTATATAATATGCTATAAGATGAAATCACAGCACTGAATTTTAGTGCCAGAAGAGAGCTACACTGACTCCTTTATTTTACCGATGAGAAAATAGCCACCCAGTAGGTGCTTTACCTAGTCATTCCACAGTTGAATTTTAAATTCTGTGAGCCCCACACCTAGAATCGCAGCCCCAAATGTATACTTAGAGCTAACACAGGCACCATGTTTGGTGTTGTATTTTCCACAACTATATCTGGGTTCTCCAAGGACTATCAAAGAAGCTCCCTGTGTTAATCAGCTTTCTAATTACTGTAAGAAATACCTGTGATTAAATCAATTTAAAAGGAGGTTTAGGGCTGGGGATGTGCCTCCAGTGGTAGCACATTCGCTTGGCATGCGCAGGGTGCTGGGTTCGATCCTCAGCACCACATAAAAATAAAATAAAGATGTTGTGTCCACCGAAAACTAAAAAATAAATATTAAAAAATTATCTCTCTCTCTCCTTAAAAAAAAAAAAGGAGGTTTATTTTGGTTCATGGTTTTAGAGGTGACAGTCCATGATCAATTGACCCTGTTGCTTCAGGCCTGCACGGTACATCATGCTGAGAGCACGTAGCAGAGGAGGCTTGTTCAACTCATGGTTGCTGGAAAACAAAGAGAGAGAGAAAAAGAGAGAGAGAGAGAGAGAGAGAGAGAGAGAACAGTCAAGGTCCTGATATCCCCTTCAAGGGCACACTCCCAATAACCTAAACTTCTTCCATTAGGCCACACTTCCTCTTTAGGAAGTTTATCACCTCCCAGTAGCACTACAGGCTGGTCACAAAGCCCTTAAGAAATGAGCCCTTTGGAGATGTTCAAGATTCAAGTGAGGGCTGGAGTCATGGCTCGGTGGTAGAGTGCTTGCTTAGCACATGTGAGGCACTGGGTTTGATACTCAGCACTACATAAAAATAAATAAAAGTATCGTGTCCACCTACAACTAAAAAATTTTTTTTAAAGATTCAAGTGACAGCATTCCCACTAATATGTTAGCTGATAATGAGTTTAGGCCTCTCAATAGAATCTTCTCTCACCTACCTCTTTTTAAAAATAAGTAATCTCAATTTTTTTTTAAAAAAAAGGGTGTATTCATGTTTTAGTACACCTTTGTTGATGTAACAAAATATCTGAGGCTGGGAACTCTATTTTAAAAAAGAAATTTATTTAGGTCACAGTTCTGGAGGTCCAAGAGCATGGTGTTGGCATCTACCTGGCTTCTGGTGGGGACCTCATGCTACTGTGCAACTCATGGCAGAAAAGCAAATGGAGGAAGTAGAGCATGTGTATGTAAAGAGCCGAAGCACAAGACAGAGAACAAGGAGAGTACCCAGATGGCTTAATAATAACCCACTCATGCTGTAACCAATCCATTTCATTGAGACCAAGAACTCAATCAATCCCACAAGAAAACCATTAATCTCTATTAAATGGCCCAGCACCTCTCAACATTATTAGCTTCAATGGAAGTTTTGGTAGGGTCCAACCATTCCCAAGCCTTTTCCACAAACCATATCTAGCATTATATCTCAAACCTCCAGATACTGTGATGTATATGTCTTATCATAAAGATAAATATACTACATAATAAAAATACATTTCCCCTATATTATCAGATAAAATCATCAAAAGTAGAAAATTAACATTGATGTATTATTACCATCTAATCTATGGATGACCTTCAGGCTTCTGTTTAGCCTCCACCCTGCATTTTGCCATCCTAGTCTCAGCATAGAATGGTTCCTCGATGTTTTGTTTTTACTCTCATGACCTCAACACCTTCAGACATTACAGGGAAGGCTTTATGAAATCAACCTCTCTTTACCTTTGTCTGATATTTCCCATGATTACAGTCAGCTTCTTTTATTTTTAGTAAGACTACTTCAGAAATGATGCTGTGTGTGACTCATTGCGTTCCACCATGCGGCACATGCTCTTTCCATTTCTGGCGATGTTAACATTGATTACTTAATGAAGGTGGTTTCTGCCAAGTTTCTCCACTGGACATTACTTTTTTTTTCCTTCTGTAATTAATAAGTATTTTGTGGGGTATACTTTCAGCCTCTGTAGCATCCCTGTTTCTCATCAAACTTTCAACACACTTAATTATTTGCATCAGTATGAGGACATGGTTTTTTATCTTATTCTGAGGTTATGATCTATTACTATTGTTACTTATATTGATGCTCAAACCTCCCCGGTTGACCAGTGGGAGCTCCTTCCAGCTGGATTCTGTGTTCTGTGGCCATGCTCTCATTGTTCTTTGATCAAGTCATTGTTCACTAGTATAAACAAAATTTTGCAGGCTCCTCTTGTAATTGCCCTACCCCAAAGGTAATTGCCCCACCAAAGATCTGGGTGTTTGCTGAGCTCGTTGCTATTGGCTTGTGACTGCTCTCAAATGTCTTGAATATAAAGAACAGGAAGACACACACACACAGAGACACACACACAGAGACACACACACACATGTACGCATACACCACTCCTTTATTTATTTCTGTGCATATGTAAAGAGAAAAATCATAAGTTTACACTGATAACTCTAATTCTTGTTCAACACTAAAAAGTTCACTCTTATTTGGCATTTCCATATGTGGAATTACCTTCTCTGGCCGTGAAAAATCTGTCTCATGTTGTTTCTAATATATTTACTTATTCGGCCCATCTCCATGGCTACAAGTGCTGTCTCTCTTGCTGCAGTTAAGCTTTAACTCCCCACACTGGAACGCTCTCCTGCAGATCAGCCCCTCTCACCTCGCTTAGGCCCCAACACTCCATGTTGGTGGGCCACAACCCACCTGCAAAGACACCTTTCTCTCTTGGTTGGAAGGACCACTGAGGCACCCCCTCAGAGTCCCCTAAGGACACGACTATGCTTAGTCTTCCTAAAGGCTTTGAGGAAAAATTTTCAAGAATGAAAACAAAGGGGAGTGGGAAAGAAAGAGAGAAAGAGAGAAAGAAAAGAAACTCTCTTCTCCCTTTCCCGCACATAGTCAACTCCCATAACCCCTCAAGCCTCACATCATTGCCACGGCCTCCATCTCCATGTTCCTCCACCACTCTCTCCCCTCCAGTAAAAGGGCATGTTTCCCCTTGTACCGGGGTCCTGGGTAAACACAGGGTCACCAGCTCTGAGCTACTTTGGGCAGGGGGTAGAGCCTATTTTTCTCTTATACCCAGGATCCTGCACAATGCTTACCAGGCAGGAGGGACCCAACATATATTTGTTAAATAAAAAAAAAAATAAAAGATTACATAAATGAATGAATGAATACTTACAGTTATTACCACCTCTTCCTTCTCTAGGACTTCTGAAAGATGAACTATTTTCTAGAATCGGATGCATCAGTGTCTAGTGTGGCATGGTAGGAGCATATAGACTAGGAGTGAGGTTTTATACAGGGACTGGATCCTGCTGCCCCTTTCAAATCAATCACTTAGAAAGAAGCAACCTGATTTGCCTTCTTGATGGGCTAGCCATACAATAAAAATCTTAAGTGTTTACACTGCTTGAGGCACTTGACTGTAGGGTGCTCTGCATCGTACTTTACATTTATTTTTTGCCACTTGTGGACAAGTGGACTTTTCTAGGTCAAGGTCACCTTTCATGTCATCCTTGAAACTGTTCTCAATTATTCTGTCCACATGGATGCCTATTCTCTAAATTTTTACTCTACTTATAGTTAGTACCACAAAATACACTCTATATTTTTAATTAAATTATCACTCAAAACAGCTATGATACTACTGAAAAGAGTTACCTCACCTTTTACTTCCTTGTTATCTTCTATATTTCTAGGGAAAAAATATAAAGTGGCTAAGTATTTGATTGACTTATTGATTGGCTAACATATGATAAGTAGCAATAGTGGTTTTAGAACCACTTTTAGTTAGTATCCCTCAATACGTTGCTTTAATAAATACTCGGAAAAAATGCTTTTTAATAAACTAAAGTGGACCAGCCATTGAAAAGCAAATCTATGAATTCTAGACAACCAAATAGCAAAAAAATGTGCATAAAAGCCATATCCATTATCCAAATACATAAAGATTCCTTAAAACTCAACAATAAGAAAATGAACAACTCAATCTAAAAATGGACGAAAGACCTCAACAGACACAACAGCAAAGTTTATAAACAGATGGCAAATAAGCATTGAAAAGATGTTAAACATCATACGTCATTCAGGAATTGCAAAGGGAACAAGATACTACTGTACTAGTCAGCTTTGCATTACTATGATGAAATACTTGAGAAAGCTAACTACAAAAAGAAAAAAAACTGTATTGAAGTCAGAGTTGTGAAGGCTCACCTTCCAGATGGCCAAGCATAGGCTCAGTGAAGACCACCCCTCAATTGCACCACTTCATGGCTTGTGGCAGATGGCAATGGTGGATGCACATATCAGGAGTGAGCAAGTAATTACACCTGAAACCAGGTGCAGAGACAGAATATGGGACCTAACTCAGGCTTTTACAACAATCCTCACACAGAAATTCCAGAGCACTCCCTCAGTGACCTAAGGACCTTCCACCAGGCCAGTGGTCCCATCACTTCCCAACAGTGCCACCTTGGAGACCAAGCCTTAAACATATGGGTCTAAACATATGGGCCTCTGGGGCACATTCAACATTCAAACTGTGACCACCAGTATACACTTATTAAAATGACTAAAATCCAAAATATTGACAATACCAAATGATGGCAAGTTGTAGAGGAACAAGAACTCCTATTCATTGCTAAAGAGAATGAAAAATGGTAATTACTACGGAAGAGTTTAGTGATTTCTTATAAATATACTCTAATCATAAAATCCAGCAATTATGCTCCTTAATATTTACCCAAAAGAGAGAAAGCGCTAGGGTCACCAGGCAGAAAGACAGAAGGATCTGTAAGCAAGCACCTCAACTGTGGTTTCCTCAGGGAGGGATGAGCAAGGTGGGGCAAGTGGTCTAGGGATTGAATAGTGTGAGTTATTTCAAGTGCTCTGGAGAATATATGCTTTGCCCAGTTGTCTAGTACCTGGCTTTGAGGTAATCCAGATGGAGTTATCATGGCCTGGTGCATATGAACCTAAAAGGGAGATAGTAGAAAGTTAGAACTGTATCAGGTATTCAAGAGCAACCTCAGGCCAGGGTTCAAAATGGGGTAAAGACAGTCTTTTAAAAAAATATGTATTACACAATGAAGTTTTATTCAGCATGATAAAGAAAAGCTATCAAGCTACATTTAAAACATGTGAAGCAATCTTATATGCATATAGTTTAAGTGAAAGAAGACAGTCTGAAAAGGAGGCATACCACACAATTCCAGCTATATGACATTCTGGAAAGAGCAAAACTATGGAGAGACTAAAATAATTGGTTGCTTGGGGCTCGGTGGGAGTGGGAGGGGTGAATAGGTGGAGTATAATGGATGTTTAGGGAAAAGAAAATATTCTATATGTTACTATAATGATAGATACATGTCATTATAAACTTGTTAAAACCCATAGAATGTCAATCTACACCATGTTCATCATGCCACAGAATTTGTCGAAACCCATAGAACTCAAGACTGTAGAACGTAGAATATAAACCCATAGAATGTTCAACTCTAATGTAAAATACAGACTTGCTTGATATTGACGTGTCAATGTCAGTTCATCATTATAACAAATATACCACTTTGGTGCAGGACATTGTGGTAGGGAGGCTGCATGTGGAGGGGAGGGACAGGTATGTGGGATTTACTTTCCACTCAGTTTTGCTGTGAACCTAATACTGCTCTTAAAAAAAAAAAAAAACTATGAATTAAAACAAAATAAAGAAAAACCACATGGAAGCTATTTAGAAAGACAAAACTGAACTAGGGCTTTGCTTCAAAAAACAAGAAAGAAAATACTGACAATTATGAAGACATTGTGCAATGAAAAAGGGTAAGAAGATGGATAATGGAACCCTACTGCTCCTGAAAGGTAGGCTAGAAAACAAAATCTGATTCACAAAACATTTACAGAAGGCATACGACATGCCAGCCACAACAAGAAGCATTTAAATAGTGAGACATTATCTCAATCTCATCTAATTTTTATTTTTATTCATGAAAATATGTCCTTAATTCGTGTTAAAATGATGAGGCTGAGGCTCAAGGATGATAGGTGGCTTATTCAATTTGGTTAATTCAAGTAAGCAAGATTGTCTCCTGCAGGCTAAGCAGTGTTCTAAACTCTGAGATGATTCCATGTCAAATAAGAACCACCTTCTCTACGTTAAAAGTGGTGGTGCACACCTATAATCCCAGCAACTCCAGTGGCTGAGGCAAGAGGATCACAAATCCAAAGCCAGCCTCAGCAACTTAGTGAGGGCCTAAGCAACTTAGCAAGACTCTGTCTCTAAATAAAAATAAATAAAAAAGGTTAGAGATGTGGCTTTGTGGTTAAGCTCCCCTGGCTTCAATCACTGGTACAAAATAAATTAAATTGACCATTTCCAGAGAAGATAGGCATCTAACCTAAATCACTCAGAGCATAGAGAGTGAAGAAGTGCATAGAACAATTAACTTGACCTGGAAGTCAAGCTTCGTGAAAGAGGCAATAATAGAGCTGGACTTTGATAGAGTAATACAATTTATATTAAACATGAAACATGGGAAAGCACATTTCTGGTGAGCATGTTGGCAAAGGGAAAGAAATATAAAGAGCAGAGAGACCAGAGTGGATGAAGTATGGCCCCCAAGGAGGGATGTGGCATAAGAGGAAGTTGGTGGAGCATCCTGTGGCCATGGTGCTCCTGCCAAAGAGTGTGGAGTTTACTCAGAGAGCAATAGAAAGAGACTAGGCATTCTGAGGAGGAATGTTGCCTAATTCAATCTATATTTTAGATATCACTTTATGGTGTGAGAATATCAATTGCAGAAAACCAGGTCTGGAAATAAGAAGATAGGAAGGAGGCAGCAGTAACACAATGACACCCAAGTAAAGCAAAAGCTGTTCATGGAAGGATCTTTATGTTTTATAAGTTAACCAAGTTGAAAGTACTGTGGTTTTATGAAATTAGGGGAAATGTCCTAAAATCTTCAAATGGCTTCTGTGTAGCTTTCACCTAAAATGTTTGCCTAAATGTCACCTTTTCAATGAGGTCACTCCTACCACCCTATTTAAAACTACAGCTCCACCCAGACTCCTGACCTGCCTTAACCTTTCTTACTCTTTCTTTTTCCCCCCACAGAACCAATCAATATAATTGCTAAGAGTCTATATAAATGTGATTCCTTGCAGGGGATCCAAGATGGCAGGCCAGATGAAGGCAGCATTCTGTGTTGCTCCATGACCAGGGTCTCAACTAGTGGGAATATTGCTTCTCTGAGAGTGATAGAGGACCCCTCCACAGCTGATCCCATATAGAAATCAGCAGCGCTGCGCTATTATGCAGGACTCCAGGCCTCAGCATGAGAGCAGGACTACCAACTCCCGACTCCCTTCACCCAACTCCTGACTACTAGTCCACGCAGGGCTCGCCAGTGCCTTAGCGGGATCACAGCATAAGCACCGGCACAGAACTCCCAGATGCTGCTCCACTCCCACTCAGGACACTCAGCTGCTACCTACTTACAGGAACTCCAGCCACCACTCCCTTGTAGACTCCCATCTACCAACATGGGGTCCCTTCAGTTGCCTCCATCTTGCAACTCAGTAGCTACTGCCATAGTCCCTTACATGCTACCTACACCTGGGGACATCCCACAGGCTCTGAAGACAGCCAAAAGCCACAACACTGCACTCCACACAGGTCATCTCTGAACACATCACACAACGCCATCACTCAGCTCCCCACACCCAACTCGACACCCCAGCGCTGGAAGAGACCCGCCTCCATCTTGGGTCACTTTCCTCACCACCTTTGGTGGGGCCAAGCTCCCAGATTGGAACTCCAGCTGGCCAGATATTCAGTTTCCAACTCCCCCCTCTCCCCAGCAGCTCATAACCTTGCACAGTAACTGCCCAACACAATACAGATCTCAGTAGGATGGGTGCACAGTGTGACCGGGGGCACCTCCCATGGAAGCCTCAGTGAGAGAGGTCCCTTAATTGGGAACCTGTAAGGAAGAGGGAGAGGGTGCAACAGTTTGGAGACTAACAGAGCTGGAAATCTTCAGGCAAGATAGGGAGATAGTATAGGCCCTTGAGTCATACAAGCAGACCTAAAAAGAGACCCTTGAGGTGCAGTCTCCTTTCAGGGACTGGCAGGTCCACACCTCACTTTCAGGTGCCCTACATCAGGACCAGACTTCCCATCCTGGTTACCTTCACCATCCTGAGGGCAGAGATACCAGCTAACAAAAGACAACCCCACCTATTTGGATGAGAAGTGAAGCAGGAAAGATACTGATCTCCAACCAAAACAATTAACAATCCTGGTTTCTTCCTTCAATTTTTTTTTTCGTTTTTCCTCTTTTTCTTCTCACTCTCTATACTCCCACACTCACATCCCTAACATATGTGAAACCAAGCACTTTGCATAAATTAGGATTTTGAGGACTGGGACATACGAATAGTATATTATAGTTGTGTTGTATGTGCCTTTTTTTTCTTTTTTCTTCCAATTTTTACTATTTTAACATCCTTTATTTTTCTCAATACATATGTGTACTCTGTGTTTTATGTACTCTACTGTCTTCCCACATACTTGTCTACCCAAAATTGCTTTCTGTCTTTTCACTTGCTACTAATCCTCTTCATTAGATTTCTCTTTCACACTTCCTAAGATACACTAGCTCTATATCCTCACATCCTGCCTCCTCAGCGTATCATCCTATGCCTCACTCCCAGTTCATTGTCCACCATTAGAAACTGTAAACCCTTTTACAAACCTACTGATTATATTACAGATAATAATTGAATTCAACATTTCTGTACACTGGGACCAAACTGTAAATGTCTTCATAGCAACGAATTGTTTATAGGTGGTATATTGTTTATATTGGGATCTGTTAATATTGTCCTTCCCACATAGGAGAGGTATTATAACTCTACAGGGGCACTATAAGCCTATAGAGTAAAATCGACAATGCGTAGGACTCAGAGAGCTAGAAGGGAAGACACACAACCAACATGAAGAGACAAGGGAAGAAAGTGCTCCAAACAAATCAAGATACCTTATTATTAGAATCCATGGCCAGCACAGCAGAAGAAATTATAGAGAAGGAGTTCAGGATGTACATAATTAAAATGTTCTGTGAATTAAAAGATAATATAAGAGAGCAAATACAGGTAGCAAAAGTTCACTTCAACAAAGAGCTACATAAATACAGGAAGCAAAAGAATTCTTCAATAGGGAGATAGAGGTTCTAAAAATAAACCAAACAGAAATCACTGAAATGAAAGAAAAAAAAAACTAAATTAAAAGCTCAATTGAAAGCATCACCAACAGAGTAGACCACTTGGAAGACAGGACCTCAGACAATGAAGACAGAATATATAATCTTGAAAAGTATGTAGATCACACAGTGAAAATGGTAAGAAACCATAAGCAGAACATTCAAGAAATATGGGATAGCATAAAAAGACCAAATTTAAGAGTTACTGGGATAGAGGCAGCCATAGACTTCCAAACCAAAGGAATGAACAATCTAACCAATGAAATAATATCAGAAAACTTTTCAAACATGAAGAATGAATTGGAAATCCAAATTCATGAAGCGTACAAGACACCAAATGTACAAAATCATAACAGATCTATACCAACTCACACTATGATGAAAATGCCCAATATACAGAATAAGGAGAGAATATTAAAAGCCACGAGAGAAAGGAATCAGATTACATATAGGAAAAAAACAATTAGGATAACTGAAGATTTTTCAACACAGACCCTGAAAGCTAGAAGATCCTGGAGCAACATACAAGCTCTGAAATAAAATGGATGCCAACCAATAAATCTTATATCGAAGCAAAATTAAGCTTTAGATTTGATGATGATGAAATAAAAACCTTCCATGATAAACAAAAGATAAAAGAATTTACAGCTAGAAAATTGGCACTGCAAAACATCCTCAGCAAAATATTACATGAAAAGGAAATGAAAATCAGCAGAGGGAGGTAGTACACTAAAGGAAAAACTAATCAAAGGAGAAAGCAAATCAAGTTAAATAACAAAAATAAACAAAAATGACTGAGAATACAAATCATATCTCAATAATAACCCTGAATGTTAATGGCCTAACCTCACCGATCAAAAGACATAGACTAGGAAATTGGATCAAAAAAATTAAAAAAAGATCCAACAATACTCTGCCTCGAAGAAACTCATCTCATAGAAAAAGACATCCACAGACTGAAGGTGAAAGGTTGGGAAAATCTTACCACTCACATGGACTGCAGAAGCAAGCAGGGATTTCCATCCTCATATCAAATAAAGTAGACTTCAAGCTATAATTGATCAAAAGGGATAAAGAAGGGCATTTCATATTGCTCAAGGGAACCATACACTAACAAGACATAGCAATTATAATTATATATGCCCAAAACAATGGAACATCTATGTTCATCAAACAAATTCTTCTCAAGTTCAAGAGTCAAATTAACCATAACACAATAATCTTGGGTGACTTTAACACACCTCTCTCACCACTGGATAGATCTTCCAAACAAAAGCTGAACAAAGAAACTATAGCACTCAATAACACAATCAATAACTTAGACTTAACTGACATATATAGAATATTTCACCCTTCAACAAGCTAACACACTTTCTTCTTAGCAGCACATGGATCCTTCTCTAAAAGAAACCATATATTATGCCACAAAGCAACCCTTAGCAAATACAAAAAAGTAGAGATACTGCATTTTATCAGATCATAATGGAATGAAATTACAATTCAATGACAAAATAAAAAATAAAAATTACTCCAACTTCTAGAATAACATACTACTGAATGAACAATGGGTTGCAAAAGACATCAAGGAGAAGATTAAAAAATTCTTAGAGGTGAATGAGAGCACATATACAATGTATTGAAATCTGTGGGACACTATGAGGGCAGTACTAAGAGGAAAGTTCATTGCATAGAGTTTCATTCCTTCAAAGAAGAAAAAAGTCAACAAATAAATGACAGAACATTATATCTCAAAGCTCTAGAAAAAGAAAAAAAATCAACACCAAAAGCAGTAGAAGACAAGAAATAATTAAAATTAGAACCGAAATCAATGAAGTCAAAACAAAAGAAACAATTGAAAAAACAATAAGTTGGTTCTTTGAAAAAATAAATAAAATTGGCAGACCCTTGACAAGAAGGAGAGAGAAAACTCAAATTAGTAACATACATGATGAAAAGGGTAATATCACAACAAACACTAAGAAATACAGAAGATAGAGATATTTTGAACACTTGTACTCCAATAAAATAGAAAATACTGAAGGCATTGACAAATTTCTTAAGTCATGTGATTTGCCCAAATTGAATCAGGATGATATTCACAATTTAAACAGACCAATATCAAGTGATAAAGTAGAAGACACCATCAGAAGCCTACCAATCAAGAAAAACCTGGGACCAGATGGCTACACAGCAGAGTTCTACAAGACCTTTAAAGAAGGACTAATACCAATATTCTTCAATTTATTTCAGGAGATAGAAAAAGAGGAAGCACTTCCAATCTCATTCTGAGGCCAGTATCACCTTGATTCCAAAACTAGGCAAAGACACATCAAAGAAACAAAACTTCAGACCAATATCTCTAATAGACATAGATGCAAAAATGCTCAATAAAATTCTGGCAAATCGAATACAAAAACATATCAAC
Organism: Urocitellus parryii; assembly: GCF_045843805.1. Classification (NCBI taxonomy): domain Eukaryota; kingdom Metazoa; phylum Chordata; class Mammalia; order Rodentia; family Sciuridae; genus Urocitellus; species Urocitellus parryii. The sequence goes on from NC_135541.1 coordinate 63,968,637, forward strand.
AAGATAGTGCACCATGATCAAGTGGGATTCATCCCAAGTATGCAAGGTTGGTTCAACATACGGAAATCAATAAATGTAATTCATCACATCAATAGACTTAAAGATAAGAATCATATGATCATCTCAATAAGTACAGAAAGATCATTTTAAGAAATACAGCACCCCTTCATGTTCAAAACACTAGTAAAATTAGGGATAATAGGAATATATCTCAACATCGTAAAGGCTAAGCCTCAGGCCAACATCATTCTAAATGGAGAAAAATTGAAGGCATTCCCTCTAAAAACTGGAACAAGACAGGGATGCCCTCTTTCACCACTTTTATTTAACAGAGTTCTTGAAACTCTGGCCAGAGCAATTAGACAGATGAAAGAAATTAAAGGGATACAAATCAGAAAAGAAGAAGTCAAATTAGCACTATTTGCTGACAATATGATTCTATACCTAGAGGATCCAAAAAATTCCTCCACCCCCAAAAAAATTCCTCCAGAAAACTTCTAGAACTAATAAATTAATTAAGCAAATTAACAGGATATAAAATCAGCACACATACATCAAAGGCATTTCTGTACATCAGTGATAAATCCACTGAAAGGGAAACAAGGAAAACTACCCCATTTACTAGAGCCTCAAAAAAAAAAAAACTTGGGGATCAACTTAACAAACGAGGTGAGAGATCTCTACAATGAAAACTATAGCACACTAAAGAAAGAAATTAAAGAAGACTTTAGAAGATGGAAAGATCTACCTTGCTCTTGGATAAGCAGAATTAATATTATCAAAATGACCATACTACCAAAAGCATTATACAGATTTAATTCAATTTCAATCAAAATCCCAATGGCATTCCACATAGAAATAGAAAAAGCAATCATGAAATTCATCTGGAAAAATAAGAGACCCAGAATAGCTAAACGAATCCTTAGCAAGAAGAGTGAAGCAGGTAGCATCACTATACCAGACCTTAAACTATACTACAGAACAATAGCAACAAAAACAGCACAGTCTTGGCACCAAAATAGACTGATAAACCAATGGCACAGAGAGTAGCCCACAAAATTACAATTATCTTATATTAGACAAAGGCACCAAAAACATACATTGGAGAAAAGATGGCCTCTTCAACAAACAGTGCTGGGAAAACTAGAAGTCCATATGCAACAAAATGAAATTAAACCCCTATCTCTCACCATGCACAAAACTCAATTCAAAGTGGATCAAGGACCTAGGAATTAAACTGGAAACCCTGTGTCTAATAGAAGAAAAAGTAGGCCCCAATTTCTATGATGTCGGATTAGGCCCCTACTTCCTTAAAAAGACTCCTATAGTATAAGAATTAAAATCAAGAATCAATAAATGGGATGGATTGAAACTAAAAAGTTTCTTCTCAGCAAAAGAAATAACCAGTGAGGTAAATAGAGAGCCTACATCTTGGGAGCATATTTTTATTCCCTACACATCAGATAGAGCACTAATCTCTAGGGTATATAAAGAAGTCAAAAATCTAAACACCAAAAAAACCCAAATTACTCAATCAATAAATGGGCCAGATCTGAACAGACACTTCTTAGAAAAGGGTATACAATCAATCAGCAAATATATGAAAAAATATTCATCATCTCTAGTAATTAGAGAAATGCAAATCAAAACTTTTCTAAGATTTCATCTCACTCCCATCAGAATGGCAGCTATTAAGAGTACAAACAACAATGAATGTTGGTGAGGATGTGGAGGAAAAGGCACACTCATACATTGCTGGTGGGACTGCAAATTGGTACAGTCAGTATGGAAAACAGTACAGAGATTCCTTGGAAAACTGGGAATGGAACCACCATTTGACCCAGCTATCCCTTTCCTCAGTCTATACCCAAAGGACTTAAAAACAGCATACTACAGGGACACAGCCACATCAATGTTTATAGCAGCACAATTTACAATAGCTAAATTGTGGAACCATCCTAGATGCCCTTCAGTAGATGAATGGATAAAAAACATGCGGCATATATACACAATGTAATGTTACTCAGCAATAAGAGAGAATAAAACCACAGCATTTGCAGGTGTATGGATGGAGTTAGAGAATATAATGCTAAGTGAAATTAGCCAGTCCCAAAAAACCAAATGACTAATGTTTTCTCTGATATAAGGAAGCAGACTCATAGTGGGGTAGGGAGGGGGAGCATGGGAGGAATAGACTAACTCTAGATAGGGAAAGGGGATGGGAGGAGAAGAGAGGGGGCATGGGGTTAGAAATAAAGGTGGAATGAGATGGACATCCAAAATACATGCACAGGTATGAAGACACAAATGGTGTGAATATACTTTGTATACAACCAGAGATATGAAAAAATGTGCTCTATGTGTGTAATATGAATTGTAATGCATTCTGCTATTATATATAACCAAATAGAATAAAATTTAAATAAAATAAAATAAATGTGATTGCTTATTGTCTGTCTTCCCCCATTACAATGTAAGACATCTTTATTTGGCTTGCTCATTGATTACCTCAAACACAGAAAGCACTGCCCCGTACATAACAGACGTACAGCAGACATTGTCAAGCAAGTGAGTGAACACATGTATGCACTGGCAAACTCCCAGCAGTGCTTCACGGTAGGCAAAAGGCATGGCATAAAGGAAAGACAATCTCAAGAGTACTTAAAGACAAAATATTCTCAATTAAAACACTTATACATGGACCTAAGAAGAAATAATTATAAAAGGGCTTTAATGGTTAGTAAATAGCATACAACCCCAGTTAAGGAAAGCATATATTTTACACATAGTAAAACCCCCTATATGTTAAGTATATGCTAAATATACTTGTAGATTAGGGAAGAGATTGATGATAAGAAAGGATTCTTTGAGTGAGTCATGACAAGGTCCATGACATGACTTCATACAGCATGATAGATTTTTTTGTTACATGTTTTATATTAATCAGTACTTATAGTAGCATCTTTGTATGGTAAAATGTTATTTTTTATATTTAATAAGGAAGGAAACTCAGACCCAGGCAACTGACTTGTCCAGTGACATAGTTTAAAAGAGAATGTGATTTCAATGCCTGTGTTCTTCCTACTATGCCAAGAAACTTATAACAATGCCATGGGGAAAAAAGAAAAGATCATCATGTACTCTAGACCAGACACTAGCTGCTTACTTTAAACAATAATGCTATTAAAAATGCTATAAAAAGTTTAATATCAGTTTACCCATTTTACAGATGAGGAAAACTAGCACAGAAAGTTGATGCAAATTGTTCAAGACCACGTCTATCAAGTTCTAAAACTGGGACACAGAACCTTGCCTGATGGAGTCTAAAGCCCACACACATAACCAGTACACCACATAGGAAAATGTGAAACAGAAATATTGCCAAATGGAACACACTGAGGTATTGCTGTAAGTTTATTAAAGTTTTGGGAAAGGGGAATTAGCAAGAAACAGGTTTCCACAAGACAAGTACAAAGAGACAACTGTTTAGCAAATTAATGCTGTAGTTTGAAGGGTAGTTTGAGCAGATGCCACATGGAGTTTACCAGAAAAAAAAACATCAGCTATTTAAGCTGAATGGTATTTTGTGAGCATGAAGGGAATGTAATTATAACATGTTTAACTATAAAAACAAATCCATATACATAAATGCTTAGCTAGAAGAACAGGGCATATTGCTGGTAATATTACATTAAACATGCTTTAAACTAATTAATAAGATATTGTTTGTTCTGAAATTACAAGTGCTCAAATGCAGTGATTCTATTGGGATTTGATGTACGATTACTGATGTTTATGTTGACATAGAAACATGGGTGTTCCCAACCATTTCTCCCAGTAGAGAATCCTGTGGGACCCAGACAGAACAGGAACTGTCTCATCTGTGATGGTCCAGGGCTCCCAGACCCAGAAAACAGAGCCAGATCATGTGCAGTAAATGAAGTCTGAAAGGATCTGAAGACCCATCCCTAAACCAAGGTTCCATGACAAAGATCTACAACTACCTGCCACAGATGTCCTTTTCACAAAAACCCATCTTGCCTTCTTGCTTCTATCTTTATATTAAGATGTATGCAATCTAAAAGGCCAAGGGTTAAAGGGAAAGAACTTAAAGTTCACGGAGAACTGCAGTCTACTTGAATTGTTTTACGGGACCATGAATAATTCAAAGACTATAAGTAGAGCTCATGTGTCTTTGTTACCCTGGGTCCCAGTGCAAGGCCTAACAAGTTGCTCAGTAAATGTCTGGTGCCCAAAAAATGACGGGTCTCATGGATCAACAGATCTTTGGTAATTCTTTGACTTTAGGGTAAGGTTCAGGCACACCATCAGATAATGACAAACGAATATATATTTAAATAATAAATCATCTTTAACTACCTATACATAGCTCCAGGGACCTTTCCTGACATATTAGGATATGATTAAAAGCAAATTTAACTCATCCAACATGAAGATTGACCTAAGCAAATTGGATTTTGGTGTCATATATCATATATTCAGCTGACGTTGAGTGTATGTTTGTGCATGGCTGTGTTCAAAGAATGTGACATATTTTCACCTTATGGGAACTAGAAACATGGGAAGAGGAAAGCTTCTTCCACCTGAATAATGAAAAGCGACCTTTTCTGTTAAACAGTGAGAAACAGCCTCTTACACTATCCAACTTGATAATTATGAGGGATGGAAAGAACAATTTTTTTCTTGTTCTATTGTACCATTTCACCAACAGTCAGCAACATCTCTGCCACTGCCTTTCTGAATGCTATGCTCAGAAGGAAGTCTGCCTTTTTGTATAGTTTTTAAAATCTTAAAGTTTGGAGAAATAAACCCAAAACAATGTTGAGCAGAAAAATATTTAAGAATGGAATCCAACAAATCACTTTGTAGCTTGCACTTTGCTAGTCATTTGCAAGTTGACCTTCAGTGTGTTAAAGTTAAAAATATTGTAAGTTATGTGATACATCTTTAATACTTGGTAAATATTTGTTGAATTAATTGATGCACACAACCTTTCACAGCACAGTATCAGATGTGAAGATTCAACATCATTGTTAAAGTATCTTCAACTAAGAGCTGGATGTGTTGGGGTATATCTGTAATCTCACCTATTCCTCCAAGGTGGGAAGATGATAAGTTCAAGGTCAACCTGGGCTACATATCTCAAAAAAAAAAAAAAAAAAAAGAAAAGAAAAAGAGAAACTTGAACTCTCTGCTTATCTAACTCTGTCCTACCACTATTTGGTGATTCTCTTTTCCCTTCTCTACACAGTTTCTATTGTCTTTCTTCTCCTTTAAGTTCTGAAAGATGCTGGTTCACCAGAGAACTGAGCTAAGCGTTTTGTTTTCTGTTTTCTCTTGCTCTACACAGTCCACATCAAGATGATACTCATGTGTGACCTGGTCTTAAAAGGCAGTCTTTTTATTTTTTTATTTTTATTTTTTTATTGGTTGCTCAAAACATTACAATGATCTTGACATATCATATTTCATACATTTGATTCAAGTGGGGTATGAATTCTTATTTTAGCATAGCCCTCATGGTATTGATGTGTGCGTACCATCCCCATCCTCTACCAGCCTTCTGCCCTGGCTTTCAAGCTCAGAGCATTCCCTGAGTCCACCTAATTCCCTCTGTTGTCTCATCTGCCATCTTTTCCCAAGACTCCCTCAGTTCTCTCCTGCTTTGCTGCAATGTCCCTTGTCCTCTATCTCCAATCTGCCTTTCTCAAATCCATTCTATCCAGGCTGTCAACCCAAACTAAACCCTGCTAGCTACTCACTTTGTGACCTTTGATGCTCCATTGCTTATAGAATCAAGTTCCAACTCTCCAGGATGGCATCTCAGCAGCTCCTTGATCTCTCTCTGCCTCTGTTCCCTACCCTCATTTCCTCCATTCTTTATCTCACTCTTGAATTGCTACAGATTCAAGCTGCTTGGTGTAACCCATACACTCCATGCTCCTTCAGGCTTCCCAACTTTTGCCATCACAGTTCCCCTGAGTCTCACTCCCTTTTTAAAGATTCAGTGCCAGCTGCTTCTCCTCCAGAAATCCTGCCCCATTCTTCACTCCCACCTCCTACAGACTTTATCAGGTACCCCTCATCATTTGCTATCCTGTGTAACACGTTCTCTTGCTGAATTCACCATTCTGATGTAACCAACAGAATCTTCACTAAAGAGAAGAGTGGCCATATTTTATTCAGCTTTGCCTGTTCAGCCCATAATATGATACAGAGGGCAAACTAAACAAGTACATGCTGAGTAAAACTGAACTGGTTGTTGCGGATGTGTGAATTAATTAGCATCTCACACAATCTCTAAAGTGCATAACTACTCAAAGCACAATCAATTATCCCATTTCCTAAAATCCCCTGGGAGAGAGGCTCTTCCCCACTCAATGCCATTCTGAGACATGATGGCTTAAGTGATATTGCCAAACTGGGTCACAAATAATGAGAGAAGTTCCATTTCTCTCAGCTGCAAAGGTTTTGAGGTTCATGAAATGACACTAGCATCCAGCCACTTGTCCTACTGCCTTTAGGATCATGGCATCTGTTGGTATAAATGTGTTCCCTAATTAAGCATTCTTTGAGTAATAGTGTCACAGGCCAGGAGAATGAGTCTGCCACAGGTGGATTTCCCATTAACCTTACTGGACTTTCCATTTTTCTGTCTTTCCTGTGTGCAGAAATAAATTGCCAATGTTGTTGATGTAGGCACATTCTCAAACAACCTGATACTGCTCCAAACACCCACAGCCACATGAGGGAGAAAGAGATGAAATGTAGTTTGGGGAAAGTAAATCCTTGATTATATTGGAATTAAAGGATATATGCTTTGCTGCACTTTCAAGAATTACAGATAAGAGGCACAGCAGTGTTTTACTCCTATGTCAAACAAGAGCTGGCAATTTACTGTTCAAAAAATAAACAGATGGAGAAAAGTAGAAAGGTGGTATCTCTGCTTTTCTAACTATATTCCTCAAGGGTCGTCATAAAGAGAGGAGTAATAATTATACAACAGAGCGAGCGTTCTCTTCCCTCTTAGAAAGCTTTATAGGTCAGTTGTTTACTGCTAACTTTTGGTGAAAGACTAGTTTAAGTGTATCAAAGTTTATGGACCTCACTGTTCCTCATAAGGAGGCCAGAGACTGGTATTCAAGAAATCATGATGTTACCATTACAAAGACAGAAACCAAAACTGTCCTAGGAGATCATTTTGAGTAATCAAGGCACTAGCATTCTGCCCACCTCAATGTACGGGGGACAAGATGTGTGGTGACCCCTTTGAAAGAATAAAAAGGCAAGAACCTCTACCCTAAGAATTGGTGAGTGGGCATATGTTTATGAGGATTGAAATAAATCACAGATAATATCCACAATGCAGTTTGAAGGCACTGAGTAGAAATAAGATAGCAAGATAATTTGACCAATACCTAAGAAGTGCCTGGTGTTTGGCTGTTTGGTTGTTATGAATTCATTAATGGGGGTGAAATCTGTAAGTCCCACCTCTGGCTAATCTCTTCTTCATGATGATGCTTGTAGCTGATCCTTCATTTCTTTACCTACTACTATCAGCTTCATCCAAGACCTGGGCTAGTCTCCTAATTGGGCCTCCTATCTAAAGTCCCTCCATTTCCACTCTCTTCTTTACATCTTTACCACTTTTCTCCTTAAATACTATGCTGGTAACCCAAACGTCCATCAATCTCCATTATTTCAGAAAACTACTTTTTCCAATTTGAATCATGTGTTTTGGAGGAAGATGCCATTTATCACAAATATCCCCTCCTGGATATAGCAGTAAACATTCGGACTTGAATGGACCATCACAGCACCCTCATCCTCTGACCACAGATTTTCACTGAAAAAAAAAAAATCAGGGAAGTTTGGAAACTTCTGCAGAGATGGATTTACTGTGATGCTAAAGAGTTCTTGCAGGGACCTTCACAGGCTCCTGGAAGTAGCGGGCATGTGGGCAGTTGAAGTGTCCTGGGAGGAAATAAAATCCAAGCTTCAATCACAAAAGATTTCTATGTAGGAATTTCTAGTAAATTGCTTTAAAAGATCTCAGATGATAGAAATCTGCCTGAATCTAGAAGACTCCAATTATTTTTCTTTTCTCATCCTAAGTATTTTGTATTTGTACACATACTTTTATATTCATAATTTTGTATTCATTGTCTTAAAGAAGTTCCCTCAAATTATATGAGCACCAGACTACTATTCCAGAAACAGATCTATGAACACCACTCTGTTCAGTCACCTCTCTGGATATATCCCATTCCAGTCCCATACTGCTACCCTCGTTCCACACACATCCTGTTCCCATGCTCCTCACTGCCAATCCCTCCTTCACTGGCCTGGGCTTGCCAGCTTGGTGGCCTTTGTCCACCCTTTCTACCTTGGAATACTCTTGCCCATCTGGATCAGCCAAAGACCAAGTTTTCAGACCTGGCTAACACCTCACCTCCTCCATGAAGTCCACACAAGTGAATTTGCCAGAATTTTCTTACTTCACTGTCTTTCCATGCTCCTTCTAGGTACTAAATATTTGTGGGATGAAATTGAGTTGGACTAAGATACCCGTCACATTATACCTTGCATTACCTACCTCCATGTCACTTTTCCCTTCTTTATAAATTCAGAAAGGTCAGGATTTTTCAAGTTTACCTCTCTACAGCCCTTCTCACCGCTCTGAATGTGATGAGAGTTCAAGAGACAACTGAATTGAATTGAACAGACCCACTCATGAAATGGTTGTTGATTGATAGGTTGAGGATTTCTGATTTGTCAGATATTCCTGAATTTGGAGAACTAGTACATTGCCATAGCAGTAACTATTCCCATTCTCAGATTTGGCACCTTGCGCACAAGGAAAGCACGTGATGGGAAAACAGGCACTGAAGTCCTGCACTCCCTGGAGTCAGAATTGAAGTCCTTTACAGATAATTTCCCTTTCCCTTCCGGCCATGTTCATTATGCTATCCCTGCAAATCCCTGCTGGGTTTGAAATCCCCGTGGCAATCAATATCTTACATTGTTCACTAAACAAACCTTTCTGGAGGCATGTGAAGAAAGGCCTCGCCAGGGAACCTAAGGTGTAGACAGGTAGAGCCAAGCCAAGCCACTTTCCCAAACTCTCAGTTTAGGGAATGAAAACCATCTGAGAACATAAATAGCAGGCCCAACCATGATTCATCGTCATTAATCTACTTCTACTCAAGGTTGGTGAGGGGGAAATAATGAAGATTGAAAATTACATAAGGTCTGTATGGCTCAGCTCAGATTTAAGGCGTACCACTTGGGGTTATCTGGGGTGATTTGTTAACCATTTTTTTTATAGTTCTTGTTCAGATGGGGGAAAATTTCTTCAGGCAATTTCAAAGCACAGATCTATACAGCAGGGCTTTTCTTGTATTGTATCATCCTTTTATAAGGATGCTGTCTGCATCCGAATGTTTCCTTTCTAAAGCTGATGAGTATTTGAGAAAGTTTCTTCCTTTTTGAGCTCAAGTTCTACTTCAGGTGTCTCACTTACAGATGCAGACAGAGTAGCTCAGACAGGCAGGGGAGTAACCAGAATCTACAGGCAGAAAGGAAAAAAAAAAAAAAAAGGATTCCATTTTGGACTTGACCTCTGCCTGGCCCAGGAAGATTGAGTTTGCTATCAGTGTCAGAACAAGCTCCCAGGAGTTAGCAAGCTCTCCCGTTCAAGGCTCCCCTTTGTCACAGGGTAAAGAATTTATTAGTGAGAAATTTCAATTTCAGACCTTAAAATTGTCTTACTTGGCCTCCAGCTCTTCCATGCTATGTATTATATAGTACACCCTATCACTGTTTGAACATTGGGTTCACCCCATGATCCCGCCCATGTTTATTTGTAAAGGAATTTTCTTTTAAAACAAAGAATCATTACTTCATTTGGGCCATTTTAAACAATCATCTAAAGGATTCTTATTGTGTTAGTTCTTAAAGGACTTGGAGAATCCCAGCTGCCAATGCGTAAGTCCATGTCCTGGTCTGTCTGACCCTGACTAAATACATCCCAACCACCCTTCCACTTAGATTTAACATTCCTGGATTACTGTGTTGGTCTGCCAGGGCTGCTATTACAAAGTACCACAACTGCCTGGCTCCAGCAACAGAAATTCATTCTCTCACAATCCTGGAAGCTGGAAGCTGGAAGGCCAAGATCCAGGTGTTGGCAGGGCAGGTTTCTTCTGAGAGTGGTGAGGGAGACTCTATTCCATCTCTCCTCTAGCTGCTGGTGGTCTACTCTCCATCTTTGCTGTTCCGTGGCTGGTAAATAATCTGCCTTCATCTCATGTGACCTTTTTTCTGTGTGCCCATCTCTGTGTTCATATTTCCTCTTTTTATAAGAAAACCATATTGAATCAGTCTACCCTACTGACTTCATATTAACTACTTATATGTGCAACAACTCTATCTGGGAGAGGGAGAACACAAGACTACCATTAGAATCACTAAGGAGGCACCAAGAGGCCCTTGCAAATGTTTTGTCCCATGGGTCAAAATTTTATGTCATTTATCATATGACAATCCTGACTTAGAAGACACTAAGATATGCTCTGGTAACAAATTAACTCATGGCCTAACATAATAATTGCTCACTTCCCACTCATGTCAAAGCCTGCTATAGCGTCAGTATCTAGGGTAGGGGGCAATTTTCCTCTACTAGTGACTGAAGGATCCAAACAGGCTTCATCTTACATTTTCACCATCTCAAAATTCTTTCCAACTTGCAGATGAGAGAGAAAGAACCAGAACAAGAGACAAAATAGAAAAGGACATTAGTTTTAAAATCTTAGCTTTGGATTGAGACTGTCTACTTGAATGCTCCTTCCACTATTTACAAGCTAAGTATATTTAGTCAATTTATTTAGTGTAACTATTCCTTAGTCTTCTCTCTGTAAAACAGAAATAATAATACTACCTATTCTTTGAGCTCATTTTGAGGACTAAATCTATAGTAAATTTTTATTCTAAGTGTTCCAAGAACATGATGACAGAAAAATTGGACTGTTCTATTTGCAAAAAAAAAATATTACAAATGTTTTTGGAGCATATACGTACAGGTAGGATAACTGGATCAGTTTAACTCTTATTAATTTTTTGAGGAACCTTCATACTGTTCTTCAAAATGTCTGAACTAACTTACATTCCCACAAATAGTATATGAGTTCCCTTTTCTTTACATCCTCAGCAGCATTTGTTAATTTTTTCTTTTTGGTTGTAGCCATTTTACCTGGAATGAGATGATATTTCACTGTAGTTTTGATTTACATTTTCCTGACACCTAACAATATTGAGTATTTTTTTCTTTTTTGATTATTTGTATTTCCTCTTTTAAGAAGTATTTGTTCAGATCATACTTTAAGTGGATTCTTTTATTTCCTTTTTTTCTTTAGTTTCTTATATATTCTGGATATTAATCCTTTTACAAATGAAGAGCTGAAAAATATACTCTTACATTTTATAGTTTGTCTCTCCACACTGTTTACTATGCAGAAGATTCTTAGTTTCTTATAATCTCATTTGTCTATTTTTCCTTCATTTTTTTGTGCTTTTTGAAGTCTTATCCAAAAAAACGATCATTGCTTATACTGATGTCTTGAGTTTCATCTCCCTTATGTTGTCTTCTAGTAGCTACTCCTACTTACTTATGGTTTGCATTTGCCTGTAATATCTTTTTCCAACCTTTGACTATCTGTCTGTCTGTGCCTTTACTGATGTGGTAAGTTTCTTGTAGGCAGCATATAATTGGGTCTTGATTTTTGTAATCCATTCTGCAAGTCTTTCTCTTCCTCTTCCTCTTCCTCCTCCTCCTCCAGCTCTGTGGTATGGTTGTTTACAGTATTGATAAAGTTTGATTTATTCTATTTTTGATTTGTGTATCTGTTCTTCGAGTGGTTTTTATACACTCATGTGTTTTCATACTGGTAGTTTTCCTCCCTTTTAACTCCTTTAAACATAATTTTGTTTTTAATTTTTTATTTTTTTAATTAGTTATACATGAGAGTAGAATGCACTTGGATACATCATGATTTCTAAAGTGGCTCTGGTGGTGATAATTCTCAGTTTTTGCTTGTCTTGGAAAATCCTTATTTCTCCATTTGTGAAGGATGGCTTTGGCTAGGTATAGTGTTCTTAGTTGACAGTTGTTTTTGGTTTTTTGTTTTGTTTTGTTTTCTATTGAAACTTGGAATATGTCATTCTTTCTCCTCCTGGTCTACAAAGTTTCTGCTGAGAAATTTGCTTTTAGTCTAATTTGGGGATTCCCTTAAATTTGACTTGATACTCTTTCTACTTTTAGAATTCTCTTTGTCTTGGACTTTTGACAGTTTGACTATAACATACAATGGTGAGGATCTTAAAGGTCATGTCTATTTGAGATCCTATAGGCCTTCTTATCTGGATGCCCATATGTTTCACACAATTGGGGAAGTTTCCAGCTATTACTACACCAACACATTTTATATACCTTTACTCTCTTCTTTGCCTTCAGATATACTTTCAATTCAATTATAGATCCACTTAGTGGTTCCCCATATAGTTCAGCCTCTCTTCACTTTTTAATTTTTATATTTTTGTCTGACTAGGGATAGCTTTAAAAACCTGTTATTAAGTTTAAATATTTTTTTCCTACTTAATCTACTGTGTCACTGAATCTGTCAACCATGTTTTTATTTGACTTTCTGATTCTTTATTTCTTAGTTTTCTGTTGGATTTTTTTAATGGTCTCTCTTTGCTGAACTTCTAATTTATATCATGAATTATTTTCCTGTTTCATTGAATTGTCTTTATTTTCTTGAATCTCATTGAGTTTCTTTATTATCATTCTTTTGAATTTTTTATCAGGCATTTCATCTTTTTTTTTTCTTTGAGGTCTGTTGCTAAATGTTATTGTATTCCTTTGGTGGCACACATCAACTTGTTTTTTCATACTTCTTGTGTCTATATTTCCTATGCCCCAACATTAGGATTTGTGCATCTGGTGAATCAATTGACTCTATTGATTTTACAGCAAGTGACTTTCTCCTATAAATAGGTCTTAGGCTATTTGGTTTGATAGACTATATTCGCTTTGGTTCCAGTTGGTCATTGTAGTGTAATTTTCTTATGGCTTCTTTGGCTATAATTGATGGCTTTGGGTATATAGTAGTGGGTTCAAAGAGACTTTCTCTCATGAGGTACCACACAGAGGAAGAAGTCATCTAGCAGCTCATGTGGGTTGATGTTTGGGGCATGAACATGTTAGAGGCAGGCAATAAGAACATAATACATTTATCCCAAGTTCCCAGTTTATGGCAACTCAGGCTAACTGCAGGCTAGCCACAGTAGTAGTGGGGGGAGGGGTATGGAGCAAGGTCGGCATGCCTTCAGGCCCAGTGGTGGAACCTGGCTAATTGCAGGCCTTCAGCAATTAGCCATCAAAAGAATGACTTACAGCAGTAACCTCTGCCCTGGGGGTTTGGAGAGAGATAAGGCAAGTTTCTCCTGTGAAACAAAGCTACACAACAGATTCCAATTAGCCCCCCTAACTGGGTTCCAAGCCTCTTAAAAACTCCTATAACTAGGGTAGCTGGCATCCACAAGGTCAGGGTCTTTGGGGCCTCATCTCTTCACCCTTTCCCTTGCAATGAGGAGTCTCCCCAGCTGGGGAACCATGGTTATAGTTGCTGGTTCTTTTATTTCACTCTTTGTGCCACTACTCCAAGTTGCCATGTTCTACAGGCTTCCCATCTCTTCCCTTGCTGGGTTTCAATGCTCACCCTTCACCACGCAAAATGCAGCTTATTTGTTTGTTGTTATGTTTCTTTATTGTAAAGGAAGAGGCAAGTGCTGAGCATCTCTATTCAGCCATTTTGGCAATCTATCCACAAAAGTTTTTGTTAATTTTAATTAAGTCCAATTTATTTGATTTTTATTTTGTTGCTGATGCTGCTGGTATCATTTTTGAAAGATATCTGTTTTTTTTTTAAACTTTGACTATTTCACTCACAGGCTAATTGTGAAGAAAAAATGAATTTGTTAATTAAGACAGTAAAAGAATAAAGGGGTCTTTAATGGTTTTCTCCACTCGTCCTTGATTAAGAATTTACTAAAACAGTTTCCAATTTGTAATATATTTTCCCTCAAAATGTATCTGTCATTAGCATATCTCTACAAGTATAAAAAATATGCCGAATCCAAAAAGATGTCATTAACATATCCATAAGTGTAATGGCCCCAAGAGTCAGGAAAAATATGGAAAAGATTTAGAATTTAATCAAGAAACATAGGGAATAAAGAGCACGGTGTTAGTGTTATGCCAGATTCGTGGGACCCCAATAGACCTCCAGGAGCCGAACCCTATGCAATCACACAAGAGTCTTTATTGCAAGCTGGAGCCTGGACTCACAACCATTCCTGATGCAGCAGTCCTAGGGAGTGAGTCCCGGTCCTTTGTTCAGTGAGATTTTATAGGTTTTGGGGAGATACTCTATGCGTCACAACATCACACAGCAAATCATTCCATACCACAGGAAAATCAAACAACAACACTTAACATTGATTAGCACATTCAATGGCGGGAACAAGTTGGGTAGATGTGATTGGTTAGTACAAAAAGGGGAATTCATTTGAACTGATTGGTTTAGGCCACGAGGGGTGTACATGCTAAACTACATGGTTTCCCAACATGTTATCAACCACCATAAACTACTTGGGGGTTATCTGGCATTCCAGGTATTTTCCCTGTCTCATGCTGATTGGAGGTTGCTAGGGGGTTGCTATGGGTCCTCACCTAGCCTAACTGAGTCAGGGACACCTGGCACCACAGACCTCTCCTGTTATTTACAGACAAGCAACTCAGCAGGGTGGGTATGGGCTTAGGAGTGCTCTGTGGGTTTTTCCAAGGACAAGTATCACGCCCCCTTCCTTGGACAGGCTTTGCTCTGAGGTAGAGGCTGGTTTCTCAAAAATGGAGTCACATTAGTTTCTCATTAGCAGTTAGTTGTATCCTGGTTGGGGGTGTTAAGACTGGCCCATGCCCAAATAAACTGAAACAACTTGATAAAAATGTATCTTGAACCCATGAGGAGAAGTGTTGTAAAACAGTGCCCATCTATAGGACATAGCTTGGAGACTTCCATAGCAACTATTAAAAGGGCTCCAGGTGTCCATATTCAATATAAAAAATAAAATAAAATAAATCACCCCACATGTGCAAAGCTCCAGATTCCACATCTGAGATGATAAAAGTATTCCCTTAGTGAGCATCTTTCCAAATCCAGGATGGTTTAGAATTAATTATAAAAGATGATGAAGTATTAATACTTTTGTGTCAAGTTCAGGAATAGGCTTTTAATCATTGGGACAATCTGTGTATATTCAGTATTTAAACTGTTTATAAAGATTTAGAATTGGCATATTAGAGATTCTGACAGATTAGCCTTGTGATTCCAATTTAAAATATGTAATTAACTTGTGATTTCAAGTTGAAGGTGCAGGATTTTTTAATAAGTTTGTAAACAGAATTAGAAGGTTTAAGAGAACTAGATTTACTATATTTATAAGTTTAATAATTTATTACACTTGAATGACATTTAAATTCTCAAGACAGTTTTGCTCATTAGAGACATGAACTTGTCTGGTCAAGTACTTGAAAAGCTTAAAAATAACAAAGAATGTATTACATTTATGGCTACAATTTAAAATAGCCACATTTGTAAATGAGACTGACTGCTTGAAGACAAATTATTTTGTTAAGTTAATCAAATACTTGATCAACTGTTCTCAAATTTATAGTTTTTAACAATTTAAAAATGTAAATTTTTAACAACAACAACATCTATAAATTTAAAAAGATTTGGGGAAATCTATGATTTTAACATTTAAAATCAAATATTAATTTAAAGTATGGGAAATTCTGATTCTCAATGTGCTAGAATTTGAAATTCCAAAGTTTTATAAGTAATAAGGACAATTTCTAACCTTCAGAGTTTTTAGTAATTGGGATAGTGGATATTATAAAATAATATCTCATTGATTTAGTTTTGTTCTGATTGTATTATTTGGAAAGAGTCAAAACTTTCTTCCCAATAAACTATAGGTACAAAAAGCTGAAAATAGTTCTAGCCTTAGGTTTCAACTGGGGTGAATCATAGGACTTAAGAGTCATGCACACACAAAAAAAGATCCATGCGAAAAGAAAGGCTCAAAGTCATCTTCCACACAGATTGGAAATATGTGAGGTGTCCATATGGCATGGTGCCTATTCAAGTTGCTCAACCAAGATCTCTTGGACCCTTCAATAGATGAATGGATAAAAAAAATGTGGCATTTATACACAATGGAGTATTACGCAGCACTAAAAAATGACAAAATCATGGAATTTGCAGGGAAATGGATGGCATTAGAGAAGATAATACTAAGTGAAGCTAGCCAATCCCTAAAAAACAAATGCCAAATGTCTTCTTTGATATAATGAGAGCAACTAAGAACAGAACAGGGAGGAAGAGCAGGAGGAAAAGATTAACATTAAACAGAGACATGAGTGGGAGGGAAAGGGAGAGAAAAGGGAAATTGCATGGAAATGGAAGGAGACCCTCATTGTTATACAAAATTACATATAAGAGGTTGTGAGGGAAATGGGAAAAAAAAACAAGGAGAGAAATGAATTACAGTAGATGGGGTAGAGAGAGAAGATGGGAGGGGAGGGGAGGAGGGATAGTAGAGGATAGGAAAGGTAGTAGAATACAACAGTTACTAATAGGGCATTATGTGAAAATGTGGATGTGTAACCGATGTGATTCTGCAATCTATATACGGGGTAAAAATGGGAGTTCATAACCCACTTGAATCTAATGTATGAAATATGATATGTCAAGAGCTTTGCAATGTTTTGAACAACCAATAAAAAAAGATATCCATGGATATAGAGAGAGTCAGTAGCTCTTATTCATTTATATTCCCAACATTGGCCTTTCTTATGATATGCTTTCTATCTTTTGGCTTTGCAGATTGTGTACACAAACTATACCATTGAATTCTGCCCCCCAGTCAATCATTCTTTAGGTTTGGCCATGTCAATCATTCACATGTGATGTTGTTCTTGAGGCATTTAGATTTATGTTGTCCTTTCAATTTCTATTAAGTGTAAATAAAGTTTTACATACATATACATTCAAAAAAAATCTCTTGGAACAAGAGAAATGGAATTAGCAAGCAATGTCAAATCTAGATAAGAAGGGCATAAATAAGCAAGTCCACATAAATTAGGTAAAAGCTTAACTTTTTTAATAAATGGAAAAGGCAGCCTCTAATTTAAAAAATAAAGAAAAAAATCTTTAGCATAAGATATTTTCCCCTGAGTTCTGCTAATGGAGAAATGTAATTGCTGCAACCAATATGTGTCTCTGAAACACTGGTGACCAGACTAAATCTCTGAGGAAAGACAAGTCTTGACATTCAGGATGCTGAGCTCAACATCCTTTTAAACTGCTTGCATATGACTTTGTGGCTTTAAAAATGGAAACCTTTGAGATTTTAGAGACCTCAGGACAGAATAAATGGCATATTTCTGTAGTGGAAAATAAAGTCCGCAGATGGCTTGAAAGCAGGACTTTGGAGTCAGATAGCATGAGCTCAAATCTAAGCTCAGCCACCTATTAAAACAATGACCTTGGACAAGTCACTTGTCCTCTTAAAGAAAGTTCAGTTATTTAATAGAGCTGTAAGTAGAGAAGGTAATAACTATCTCTTAGGGTTGTAAAATGTAACGGGCTGAGCACCATGATCAACACATAAGAGCACCTCAATAAGTTATGACTGCATTAATTGTATTGTTAGAAATAGGACATTTCTTTAAAAGAACATGAGTCCACCATTAATGTGGCTACAATGTTATTCTGTCTTCAGCCTCTGGCATAGAAACACACATCACTGTTTTATATTAAGTTCATGTTTTTCATACAGCTTAAAGCAAGTTTTCTTTTTAAGAATCAAGAATGATACACTGTCATCTGTTAAAAATTTGGAGAAAGGACATGAAGGCTGAAGGCTTTATTAAAATGTCTCCAGATATGAAATAACATTCTTCTCACTGAATGGTCATAAATTGAGAAATATGAAGAAAGCCAGCTTGCACAGCTGTGAACATCTAGCTATTGCAAACCAAAGTATTCTTTTTAGAAACTTCACTTTTACATGAAGCAACAATAAAATTATTGAAGTTTGTGATAATTTGGGGAAAATTAGACTTGAATGTATTGTTTTCCTAATTGGTCTTTCAGCACGTCACTATTGTTTAAATGAATTCTCTAACAATGGTCTCATCAAACGGTTCAAAGTATTACTAAGATGGCCAGGGTCATACTTAATATATTGTTCTATAAATTTGGGAGCCTGGAGAATAACTGACAGAGCCGGTCCTGGAAGACCTCTGAGGCCATCCTGAGAAGCCACAGCTTCTGGTAAAATACACATGGATCACACCTACCTACTTAAGTGTCTATGAAGAGAGTACTTTTGTAACAAAAATACTCCTCTAAATACATGTTTGATACTAAGAGACTTGAAATTTTATGTACTGGCAAATGACATTTTTTCAAAGCAATGTGTTCCCTATGGTTTCAGTAAGGAGCAAATTTTTTCTAAACTCGTAAGGAACTGGGATTTCAGTTTTTAATTAATTAAAGAATATTTTAAATAAAGAAATTAGTATTTCCTTTTTTAATCAGAGTAAGGGGAGGGTAGGACTATCATGAATAAAGGAATTTTATACAGATATGGACCAGCTGTTTCTTATCTCCACTGAGAGAAAAAAAAATTAAATTAGGATAGGAAACCCTCAAATGCACAGAGGACGTTTCTAGATGGCGAGGATGACTCAGAAGGTTATGGAACCTCTATGTCTCGAGGTCTTTCAGAGGACAATTCACACCTACCCAGGGTGAGCAGGTCCTCTTGGACCAAAAACCATTGCATGGTCCCAATTAATGTAAATATTTTTTCCATGTTTGACAGATATACTCTTGGGACTTCTATGACAGAAAGCTGGAACTCACAGTTGAGGAATGTACCTTTGATTGTGAAACACTGAAATATCTGCCTAAATTAGCCTGACCCAGGATGTGGACTTTGATCTCAAAATGATGGAATCCAGAAAATACTGTCATTGGCTAAAAACAAATAAACAAACAAACAAACAAGAATTGGAGACAGCTTTTTAAGTAGTATAATTAGTGTGAAAGCATCTTTCACAGATTTCATGGTAAAACCTTCTGTGAACTTGAGAGGGAAGACTTCATCACACCCAGTAACTAGGACAGTTTTTGCTTGCTCCTATTTACCCTGTTTAAATTAAAAAAAAAAAAAATCTTAAAACTAAAGCACACTTAGGGCTCAAAAACTAAAGTACTTAAGAAGATTTATGTAAATCTCCTAAATAACAGCTTGCAAACAAATCCTGTTAAATGCTCCATTTCCCCATTCTTGTCAAAAATTTTTTTACTTGGCCCTTTTCCCTTTTATTAAACTCTATAACTATTCATTATATTGCAAAATAATGCGTACGGTTGTTAATAATCACCTGTAGCTACTGGCATTTCTGAAAACATTTGGGAAGCAAAGCCTCAAGATTAGCCAACATGGTAAAGCTGGATTATGAAGATATGATTCGTCAGAGAAAAGTGCTGAGAGCCACAGCCGAGTCTGTATGGCCCCTGGCATTTTGCCAACAGTATTGATTGACAGGCAAGGCGTTAATATCCGCCTCTGCCGCTACTTTTGAGTTCTAGCGCTAATTTTGAGTTCTCGCGCTATTTTTAGTTCTCACGGGGATTCCCCGGGAGTTCCCATTGGTTGGCGAAGGGCAGGAGGAGGGTTTTCCCGGAGAGATATTTCCGGCTGGGGGTTCCTGGAGGAGCCTCGTGGCTTTTCGGGAGGATTCCCCAGGAGCGTGTGTGAGGTTTTTTCTTGCAGTAGAAAAAATAAAATTTGTTCCTGCTTTAGTGGCTCCTGATTTGTGCCCAGCCAGACTGCGGCATTTGGCGGCCCGGACGGGGAACGTCTGAAGCTTCGGGGTAAGTGAAATTGCTTACCCCTAAGGGAAGGCAAGAGAATGGGTGACCATTTTAAAAAACAATATGTTCTTGCTTTGATTTGTTTTGGTTTTGTTTCAAGGTGCCTATCCCTAGAATTTTCTCAGGCAGACTGGGAAAAATGGTTGGCTCAAGGTTTGAAGTTGTTTGCCCCTGAGGAAGAGATAGAAATAGACCACAAATGCACATGTCCAGAAAATAGGAAAATTGATACAACGATTTTTTGTTCCATTTTTGTTTCATTCTGTTTCGGTCTTGTTTTGTGTTATCTTTTTGGGTTGCGTTATCTTTGTAACAGATTAGAAATTAGTAAAAAACAAACTGAAAGAGTGTTAAATAAATTGTTAGAGGTTCAAACCATGGAGAAAGACAATTTAGATCAAGCAAAAGAGAAGGTCTCTCAAGCTAGTCAGACAGAGGAAGAAAATTTAAAGGAAGAAAGCTTAGAGGAGAAACAGCTATCAGGGGGGAAGCAACAACAGGAGGCTGCTACTAACACCGATCTATCACCAGAGGGCGTAATTCAGCCAACAGCTCCACCTATGGAGATAGCTGAGTGGCCCTCAACCCCCTCAACCCCCGTAGTTGATAGATGGGATCCTGAGACAGGACCTCAAAGATTAGCATGCCCTGTACTTGAGCAGGCAGGAGGGCAGCGAATTCACCGTGAGTTAGAGTTCAAAACAGTGAAGCAATTAAAGGAGGCTGTAACAACCTATGGTCCTCATGCACCCTTCACTGTAAGCATGGTCGAATCCATTACTAACTTGGACATGACTCCAGCAGATTGGGCTAGCATGTGTAGATCTGTGCTAAATGGAGGACAATATTTGTTATGGAAGGTTGCCAATGAGGAATTTTGCAGGGAGACAGCTAGACGAAATGCAGCAGCCGGTTACCCTCAAAGAAGTCTAGAGATGTTGCTAGGAAAAGGACCTTATGAGGGTCAGCGGCAACAAATTCAATATGATCCTGCTGTATATGCACAGATTGCTGCAGACGCAGTTAGGGCATGGAAGACTTTACAAGGACATGGAGATTTACAAGGTCAGCTATCTAAGGTAATACAGAGACCTAATGAACCTTACGCTGACTTTGTAGATAGGCTTATTCAAACAGCCTCCAAAATTTTTGGTGACACAGAACAAGCAATGCCATTTATAAAACAACTGGCTTATGACCAAGCAAATCGTTGCTGCAGAGAGGTCATTAGACCATGGAAACATGAAGATTTAAACACATATATTAAATTATGTAGAGACATTAATGAACAAGGACAAGTCTTGGCAGCAGTACAACAGGCTTTAGATGCCAGGCCAAAAACATGCTACAATTGTGAACAAACAGGACATTTTAAAAGGAGTTGCCCCATAGGAGGAAGGTATAACAAAGTTAGGTATCAAAGGAATAGAACACCAGATATTTGCCCACGATGCCGTAGAGGGAGACACTGGGCTAATGAATGCCGTTCTCAAACCACCATAGAGGGTACTCCATTATCAAAAAATGGACAAGGACCAGGTGGTTACCCACGATATCGTGGAGAAAGGCATCAGGCTCCATTGCCAAAAAACGGACAGGGGGGCCCAATGCTCCGGGGCCCACGACCACAAATGTACGGGGCACTGGAGGAACCCAGAAAAACCATGGAGGAACCCAGCAACCCCATCAGGGTAGTACCCAGGACACATTATCCATCCGATCTCTCATCAGACGAACCAGAGGGAGCGCAGGGTTGGACATCTGCGCCTCCGCCAGAGCAGTACTAACTCCAGAGATGGGAGTTCAAATCATTCCCACAGGAGTAAAAGGACCTCTTCCCAAAGGAACAGTAGGCTTATTGTTAGGACGTAGTTCTTCTACGCTAAAAGGACTTATGATAAGTCCCGGGGTAATTGATCCCGATTATGAAGGTGAAATAAAAATTATAGCTAGTTCTCCAAAGGGTATATCAGTAATTTCACCAGGAGATAGAATAGCACAGTTATTAATAATATCCAGCCTACATGATAAATTTTCCAGTACTACTATGGAAAGAGGTTCCAGGGGATTAGGCTCCACAGGTGTAGATTGGGCTATGCTGTCTTTGAATTTAGATTCTCGCCCAATGCTAAAACTAAATATTCAAGGACATGAATTTAATGGGCTACTGGATACAGGTGCAGACCTTAGCATCATATCTCGTCAAGAATGGCCAAAACATTGGCCATTACAACAAGCCACTCAAACGCTTCGAGGCCTAGGAGTGGCAACTAATCCCCATAGAAGTGCAATGGTCTTAGATTGGAAGGATCCTGAAGGATGTGAAGGAACTATACAGCCATATGTATTGGATCATCTTCCCGTAAATTTATGGGGACGAGATGTCTTAGATCAATTAGG
The DNA here is from genome assembly GCF_045843805.1 of Urocitellus parryii. Classification (NCBI taxonomy): domain Eukaryota; kingdom Metazoa; phylum Chordata; class Mammalia; order Rodentia; family Sciuridae; genus Urocitellus; species Urocitellus parryii. Next base: position 63,991,130 of record NC_135541.1, read on the forward strand.
TTTGACATTAACAAATAATATCAATCAAAATGCACCCACTATTATGGCTAGACAAGGTTTTAGGAAAGGAAAAAGATTAGAAAAACAAGAACAAGGTATAGCGGCACCAATACAAATAGATCAAAGAATAAATAGACATGGACTGGGTTTTCAGAAGGGGTCACTGAGGCAATAAAAATCACTTGGAAATCAGATAGACCAGTATGGGTTTCTCAGTGGCCCCTGACTAAAGAAAAGATACAAGCAGCCCATGACCTGGTCAAACAACAATTAGCGGAGGGACATATACAACCTTCTGTATCTCCCTATAATACTCCCATTTTTGTCATTAAAAAGAAATCTGGTAAATGGAGATTATTACAAGATTTAAGAGCCATTAATAATGAGATGGTTATTATGGGACCTGCTCAATCAGGGATTCCTCAATTGTCTGCTTTACCAAAAACCTGGTATGTTTTAGCTATAGATATTAAAGATTGTTTCTTTTCAATTCCAATTCATCCTGAGGATAGTCCACATTTTGCATTTACTATCCCTGCACTGAATCATGAAGGTCCTGATCAGAGATATGAATGGAAAGTGCTCCCTCAAGGGATGGCTAACAGCCCAACTATGTGTCAAATTTATGTTAATAAAGCAATCCAGCCACTTAGAAATCAAAATCCTGAACTACAAATATTTCACTATATGGATGATGTATTGTTAGCACACAAAGATAAAAACACATTGTTGGAATGTTATGCCACACTTACAAATTTGTTAAAAAATTATAATCTAGAGATAGCAATAGATAAAGTACAATTAAATTTTCCAATTAATTATTTAGGAGTTCTATTATCCTCAACCATGGTCCGTCCACCTAAAATTCAAATACGAGTAGATCAACTCAAATCGCTTAATGACTTTCAAAAGTTGTTGGGAGATATAAATTGGATAAGGCCTTATCTAGGCATACCAACAGGAGAGTTGGGACCTTTATTTGATATCCTAAAAGGTCCATCAGATCCAAATTCACCCCGCATATTAACTCCTGAAGCAAGAAAGGCATTAAAAATTATTGAAACATATATGGAAAATATGCATTTGGACAGAATTGATATAAGTTTGCCTTTATTATTTATTGTAATACCAACAAAAAATATTCCTACAGGAGTATTTTGGCAGGAAGGTCCATTATTGTGGATACATTTATCTTACTCTCCTAATACTATTCTTACTAGGTATCCTGAGGCTGTAGGACAATTAATACTGAAAGGAATAAAAGCAGCAAAGGGAGTGTTTGGAATTTCTCCCAATAAAATTATTACTCCATATACTATGGAGCAAATTGATGAGTTAGCTAATGAGTTAAATACATGGGCAATAATCATGTGTAAATCAAATGTTTCATTTGATAATCATTTACCATCTAATCCTTTGTTGTCTTTTTGGTCTAAGCATCCTGTAGTTTTTCCTAAAATGACAAGAAAAACACCTATCGTGAATGCTCCAAATATATTCACTGATGGGTCTAATAATGGTACAGCAACAGTAGTTACCCCTGATCAAACTTTTACATTTTTAGTTCCCAAACAATCAGCTCAAAAGGTAGAGCTCAATGCAGTTTTACAAGCTTTTGTAATGTTCAAAGATTCTGTATTTAATTTATTTTCTGATAGTCAGTATATAGTTAATGCTATAATATCCCTTGAAGATGCTGGTAGGATTTCCCCTTCCTCTACTGTTTTCTCTTTGTTTTCCACTATACAAAGTCTAATCTGGGATAGAAAAGATCCATTCTTTATAGGACATATCAGGGCACATACAGGATTGCCTGGAGCCCTTAGTTTGGGCAATGATTTAGCAGATAAAACTACACATGATATACATATTTTTTCTACTGTAGAAGAAGCTACAAATTTTCATAAAAGGTTTCATGTTAATGCTAATACTTTACAAAAGCGTTTTAAAATAACTAAGGAACAAGCCAGGCATATAATAAAACAATGTCAAAATTGTGTGACCTTTTTACCACAAGTTAATCTTGGAGTCAATCCTAGAGGACTGATACCTAACCATATTTGGCAGATGGACGTCACACACTTGCCAGAATTTGGAAAATTAAAATATTTACATGTTACAGTTGATACTTCTTCCGGATTTTTGATGGGCTCCCTTCATGCCGGAGAAAAAACTAAAGATGTTATAGCTCATTGCTTACAAAATTTTGCCACTGTGGGTGTTCCTAAACAGTTAAAAACTGATAATGGTCCTGGTTACACTTCTAACTCTTTTAAACAATTTTGCTCATCTTTTGGTATTACTCATATAACAGGAATCCCATACAATCCACAGGGGCAAGGCATAGTTGAAAGAGCTCATCAAACTATTAAAACGTACTTATTAAAGCAAAAAGAGGGAATTGGAAAGGGGTATATATCCCCCAAAGATAAACTTAAAATAACCCTTTTTACTCTAAACTTTCTAAATTTGGATTCATCAGGACTTAGTGCTGCGGAAAGACATATGTATCCGAAAAATGTACATAAGCCTAAGGTACTTTGGAAAGATATTCTAACAGGACAATGGAAAGGTCCCGACCCAGTTATTGTCTGGAGTCGGGGTTCCGTTTGTGTGTTCCCACAGGGAGAACAGCAGCCGATTTGGATTCCAGAGAGGTTAACCAAAACAATTTCTACAGAAAAAGAAGATGATTTGACTGAAATCCATAACAGCTGATATCCAGAGCTCCAGCTTGGCTATTCTTACATCTGCGACAGTGATTAACCACGGTGCCTTTTTTCAATATCTATTTTATTATTGCATTTTTCCCACATCATAAAGTTCTATTTTATTTTTTGAGCTCATACAAACCTAGGTTAATGTTTTTCTGATCAGTTTTGTTTTTTGACTGTGTTTTATTTTTTGACTGTGGAGTTTTTAAACATTGCAATGGAGATTTCACCTAGGTAAAGCTACAAGGCCTTTATTATTGTCTTATATGTTGTATGTTATGTGCGCACACTTCTGTTTTGTGTTGTATGTCTGTATGTGTGTATGTCCATATATCTTATATGAGGAGCGCTCATAAATAAATGGATCCGAATTTTTTTTTATTCACGTGATTTTAATGGTTTAATTTAGATTGGGTAAACAGCTGTTGAAAATCGTTTTAATATGTGAACAAATAAGGGGGTTAACAGATCTGTTTGTTTGCTTTCACCTTTCCTTCTCATTATATTTAATAATTCTGTTCAGGATAATGTAAATTGTTCAAAAAATTGTTTTCTTAATGCCTGTTGGAATGTTACATAATTTTTTTCCTAGCATCATTGCCAGAATTCCTATCTTCATCCCAGTGCCGGTGAAGACAAAGATAAAACCAAACTACAGCTTCTTCGGTAGCTATCAACAAACTGTATAAACTGATGCATCAGTGAATAATAACTCAACAAGTAATGCTCAATCAAGGAGTAGATTTACTTTGGGAAGAAATGGACATATTGACAGATTCCTCTACTTTGAACTGCTTGCAGAACTTGCCTGGATTATGTATCACTTGTATGCATTGTGAACTATCTGTTGGTGCAGCGAATTGTGGTAATGCTGGCATCTTTGCTGATGGTGTCACCGGTGGTACAATTTTTCAAAGGAGCCCTCAATTGGCTTGGTGTCATGGCATTTTTCATCCTCCTCCCTTCTACTAGTGATGGTCTAAAATTTGGGGGCCAACAGAGGTGAGGCAAAGAACCTCACCCCCCCATTGGCACCAAGGACAAGTTTGGGGGCCAACAGAGGTGAGGCAAAGAACCTCACCCCCCCCACTGGTGCAAAGGCCTATCCACAAGTATGGCTGTATGCTGGACCGGTAGTCAGTGACGGGTATGATCCGATTGCAGTGGTACCAACCTAAGACAGGAGGCTGACGCCTAGAGGTCAGTTCATCCGATGACGGGTAAGGACCATATGTTGAATTGGACTACCTAACAGGCACGGTCCCTAAGCCACATTACTTGTTGTTTATTTAAACAGAAGGGGGGAGATGCTGAGAGCCACAGCCGAGTCTGTATGGCCCCTGGCATTTTGCCAACAGTATTGATTGACAGGCAAGGCGTTAATATCCGCCTCTGCCGCTACTTTTGAGTTCTAGCGCTAATTTTGAGTTCTCGCGCTATTTTTAGTTCTCACGGGGATTCCCCGGGAGTTCCCATTGGTTGGCGAAGGGCAGGAGGAGGGTTTTCCCGGAGAGATATTTCCGGCTGGGGGTTCCTGGAGGAGCCTCGTGGCTTTTCGGGAGGATTCCCCAGGAGCGTGTGTGAGGTTTTTTCTTGCAGTAGAAAAAATAAAATTTGTTCCTGCTTTAGTGGCTCCTGATTTGTGCCCAGCCAGACTGCGGCAGAAAAGAAACTCAGTTTTTTGAAATATTATGAGCGTATCTGCTCCTCTTGAGATCTCTTATCCCATTAGCATCACCTACTTTAAGAATCATTTGCTCTATGAGTAGGTGCCAAAACCAAGTCCCACACTGAATAATACTGCAAATCCCAATGGACTTCAATCATCCCAGAGGTTGGCAAGGAAGGTCAGCCAGGTCTCCTTTGCAGGAAAACTCAAGCAGTCAGGAAAGTGTTGAAAAATACGGAGACTGACACCTACCTGATGGCCAGGGCTTAGATCCCTAAACTTCTGAGGAAAGATGTTTCCCACAGGCCAAGCAGAGTGCCTCTGTGGACACTATGACAGGATGAAGGTGGATGATGAATATTATGATGGGACCCTGCACAGTCTGGCTGGGCACAAATCACGGAGCCACCACAAAGCACTTGTATGTTCAAACAGGAAACTTTATTGCCTGAACTCCAACAGCACTCCACGCACACTCCCGGGAAACTCTCCGGAACGCCACCCACGCGGCTCCTCTCCAGCACCACCCCAACCGGAACTCCCTCCACCGGAACTTCACCAACCAATGCGAACTCCCCAGGAAATCCCCGCGAGAACTCCAAAGTAGCGGGCGCCTGAGGCGGACAGCAGGGCTCTATATACAATTGAATCAATCCAGCATCATCTTAACGGCTCGCCTCTCAACCATTACTTCTGGCAAAATGCCAGGGGCCATGCCGACTTGGCTGTGGCTCTCAACTGGACACTGATGTTCTAATGGAGGAAATAAGTTCCTTAAAAAGAAGAAGAAGCAGAAACAGCAGCTGGAGACCAAACACTTGATCTAGGACACAGATATTGAGTCCTAAGGATCAAAGGACAGAGTACATCTCAGTCTGGTGACACTCAGATTATCTCCACAGAAAAATGCTCATAGTAAATATTAAGTCACGGGGATGATGAGAAGGGAATAAAGCAAGAGAGAGTAGAAGAGCATATCTTACCACTTCCATGCAAAGGCCACTGGAGCAGGACTAAAGGACCACTGGAACTCACCACTTGGAGCAAGCAAAAGATCATTCCACAGATACCTGGGAGCATTTTGGTCTATGCTGAGAGTGATAGAGCAGAAATAGCCAGGTGAATATGTGGAGATCTGCTGTAACAAAAGACTTTTTAAGAAAATACAGGATACATTAATTGATAGGAAGAGTTTGGGAAAATTGGGTCGCCATTATTGTGATCCTGCTGTAATTGCAGATAAAAATCTAAGAAGAAAGCAAGTGCAACTTGTGTATCGAACAATCTGAACACTGTGAGACGTGGTCTAAACAACTCATGTTTTTCTCAAGGGAGGTGCTCTCTGACATGATTTTTTTCCAATGTTCTCTCTAAATCTGACCCAGCCTAGCGTTCCTAGTGTTGGTGTCTTTTCATGTAACATGGTCAGGATGCTGGCCAGATGGTTTGAGCTCAGCTAGCTCCAACAGAGTGCTAACTGTCCAGAAGAAACTCAGGTAAACCTGCTAGACCTAAGAGCAATGTGATGGTAGGTAATTTTTCTGTTCCCTTCTTTTGTGCCATCTTGTGTCACCTCCTTTTCCCCATACTCATATCTCTTACCAATTTCTCACAGAGACGTCCATCTGGAGAGAAGAAACCATTCTCTTTCTTAGCCATTCTTATAGATATAAAAGACTTTCTTAGCCCTGTCTCACTTGATTTGGTTTATGAAAGAATGTGGGAGACCAACCTTACCCGTGACTGAGTCACACTCCCAGGCTGGGTGCTGAGGTGCTCAGTCGCAAAATGTGGCAGAGCTTTCCCCACCCGTCTTGGGTCTGTGGGTTGATGTCTCGTGCATGGGTGTGTCTTGCTACAGCCCCATGGGTGAAGCTATGCTCACCTGTTCCTTTGTAATATAACCCCTTGCCCTGTTTAGGATAGAATCTTCCATGGAAGTGCCTTGTGTGTGTCCCCTTCTCTTACTGCACCCTTGGGTGTGGCCTGCCCAGGTGTCAGTCAACCTGCTGAAAGTGGACATCATGAAGATAGACTCAGCCCCCTGAAACCTGACCCCTTGCCTCATTTGAATAGCTTCTCCTCATTAAAAGGGGTCAGTGCGTGCTCTCGCTCTCTCTCTTTCTGTGGACCCTTAAGGTCAGAGGAGCCATCACAACGACCCCAAAGAAAAAGGTATTTGTGTCTCTTGTGTGGTTATTTTGCACAGCCCAGTTAGCCTAGTTCAACTGGAGTGACCCCTGAGCCTTTCAGTAGAGAGAGCAGAAACCCAGCAGAAGAAGGCAGATGTCCTAAGACTACTGTCTGCTAGCTAACAACATCTCTGATTGCTCCCCTTGAATTCCTTATAGAATGAAGGGAATAATAGCAGGACTAGTTCTGCCACCTCTTAAGTAAGTCTGGAAGAATTGTTTGGAGCCTGTATTTAGAAAGGAAGCTTACTGTCCTCATTTGGGGGGAACTCCCTGCAAATCTTAGGCAAAGAAATAATTCAATTCAACATCCTTTTATATCCAGTAAAGACATTAATAAAGAGATGTCATATGTGGCAACAAAAAATGCTGCTAGGCCTAGCAGCAGTCTCAGAATCTTTCTTAAGACAATATCACTGCTAAGACAAATATTGTTGTTGGTACAAAACATAATAGCAAAATTATTTGTATCCCTAGTCTATAGACAATGAAGTTTAGAAAACTTAAGCAACTTGTTTGAGATCTCACAACTAATAAAGGGTGACAATAAAATTCTCACCCAGTTTAACATTGTGATTTGACTTTCTATTTGACACATTTGTCACTAGTATCTTTATTTTCCCCTGAAAAGTGAATTCTTATCTGATTAAATCAATATTCATGTGTTGATATGCCCAAATATTTTATGTTTCAGCAAAACTAAAATTCATAATGTTAGTATCTCAAATAGATGTTGTTTGGATATTGATCTAAAGGCATGGCTAAGCTCTCTATATCTAAGAGATCAATCATTTGTAAATTGACTCTTCATACTTTAATTCTCTAATTGATTTGACAAAATTGAGAATCCATTTTCTTGTTAGGTGAGGAGGGCCCAAGTCAGTAAGTGTTATAGTTCTTATGTAAATATCTACAACTTGAGACTGGCTCATATTGTACAACCTCTAACAAACAGCAGGCCAATTACAGGCCAATTAGGTAATGTGGAAAAGTCATTAGTGAAACTAGATCTAGCATATCTGGCTTTCCAGGCAAACATTCTGAAAGGGGAAAAAAAATCAATCTGACCCAGTTTGACCCTAAAGAAATTGCAATTCCACTAACTCATTGTATCATGTCCAAGACTACACATCACCCTAAATACTGGTGAATTTTGACATTCTTTTTAGGAATATCCCTGGATAATGATACATAGACTTGGTAATATTTTTATAGGACAGTTAACTTTTAATTTTATCCTAGATAGACCACAATTAAATGTCAAATGCCAACTGGCTGCACGCAGAAAAGGTCCTTTCTTCATCAAAGAAAGTTCCAGCAGGGGTAATTTGAAGATTATATGGTAATCAAAGATGCTGAAATTGTTGCTATTTCACGCCAAAATGAAGACAAAATTCTTGAGCGAGGTGACCTGGGAAATCCAAGTAAAGGTGGGAAATATAAAGAAGCGTCAAGGACACTTTGAGAGTGCTCAAGGATGGAGAGGAATGAATACACAATTTACTTCAATGAATGGGCTCTGAGGCCTATATGGATTGTCAGGAACTTGAGTGAAAAAAAATAGCAGATCTAAATTGGATCATTCATTTCAAAGCAAGGAAGAAGAGTCACAGAAGGAATTTACAGGGGTGTTCATCAAACATTGTTGAGAGAAAGTGTATCCTGCCAAGCCAACATGCATAATGTGCAGATTGTGCATAATGTGCAAAGGAGATACCACAATCACAAGGTCACTTAATGAAACAGCAGACTCATGCATAAATCCCCTTGTTCTGATTCTATGCTTATCAAGAAATATTCTGGGTCAGCCTCCTTATGTCAGAGAAAAATTCTGCATTTTTTTTTGATTGGCTAATTTCACTTAGCATTATCTTCTCCAATGCCATTCATTTACCTGCAAATGCCATGATTTTATTCCCTTTTATTGCTGAGTAAAATTCCATTGTGTATTCATAGTGGGGTAGGGAGGGGGAGCATGGGAGGAATAGATCAATTCTAGATAGGGAAGAGGGGTGGGAGGGAAAGAGTGGAGGCAGGGGATTAGCAACTATGGTGGAATGTGATGGACATCATTATCCAAAGTACATGTATGAAGACACAAATTGGGTGTCAACATACTTTATATACAAACAGAGATATGAAAAATTGTGGTATATATGTGTAATAAGAATTGCAATGCAATAAAACCAAAGTATATGTATAAAAGACATGAATTGGTGTGAACATATTTATATGAAAAATTATGATGTATATGTGTAATAAGAATTATAATGCATTATGCTGTCATGTATTTAAAAAAATAAAATCAATTAAAAAAAGAAATATTCTGATATTCCAGCTTCTTATGGAGGTTTTCTATAAGAAGAGACCACCTGTCCAATAAGCATCCAGTATTTTTGTAAATTAATACATTATAGGTTTTATATATAAATTTGTGTCACTGAGCACTCTTTGCATGAAATCAATACAAATTAACTTTGATTAATGAAATGAAAAGTGAATTTATTAGAAGGTCAAACTGTTAGAAGACCAGAACATTCAGTCCTAGGACCTCGCAGGAACAAAAACAGCTCCACAAAGACCAGAAGCCAAGATACTGGGATGGTCTTGGGTCTGGGACATTCTGGACAGAGACCACAGTGAGGATGACTGACTTCCATATGTATCCTGTGTCTTCTCATATGCTGAAAAGTTAAATTGAGAAGAGACAATCTAATTGGCCACGTTTAGTCATATAACTGTTCCTGGCCATAATAGATGAAGGATATGGCAGAATGGCAGGTACAAAATTCACTGTACTACAAAGACAACAAATATAAGAGAGTTATTCCCCCTCAAAACAAACAAATAAACAACAACAACAACAACAACTCAAACAACTAAACAAACAAAATAGGCTGGTAGAAAAGTAGAAGAGATGTTTGATGACCAAAAACAAGATAGTCATCACAAGTTCCTACAAATATTATTTTCATGTGTCTCAGGAGATCTAAAGTCTGGTTACATTTAAGACAAAGATGGATTTAAGTTCTTAGAGCAGCCAGGGTGAGGGTCAGAGTCTGAACCAAGGTGAATTTAGAAAAAAAAATAAATGCCACTTTATGAGTTCTGGGGTGAAGAGGCTTTATTGGTGTGTTGGTCAGCTTTTCATTGCTGTGACCAAAATACCTGACAAGAACAACTTGGAGGAAAGTTTATTTGGGTCTCATGTTCTTAGATGATCTCATCCACACTCCACCAAGTCCATTGCTCTAGGCTCAAAGTGAGGCAGCACATTATGGGACCGACCCAGCAGAGGAAAACTGCTCTGCCATGGCAGGATCAGGAAGCCTGGGGTAGGAGTGGGAACTCTTCCTGGGCACTACCCCAGTGATCCACCTACTCTCCTCCTTCTGTGCCTTACCTGCCCACAGTTACTATCCAATCAGTCCATTCAAACTAAGATGGACTGATAAGGTTACAGTTCACCTAATGCAATCACTTTGCCAATTCATTAACATAGGAACTGTAGTGAGATACCTCGTATTAAAACCATGACAATATCTCAACCTCCTCTTCAAGTACTGTATTCTATTACACATCATATCTGGAAAAGATTGTTTGACATTCTGGTTTCCAAACTTGGGTTCATAACAGAATCACCTAAGAGGGTTACAACAACACAAGCTCTAAACTTGCAGTACTGGGAGGAATTCTGCAGTAGGTTTATGCATTTCTATAACCTCCCCATGTCACTCCAATATAATAGCCCAGTCCACTTGAAGATCATTCTGAGTATTAGGAAGTTCCTCCTTCTATTGACCCCAAATGCATTTCATTGCACTAAATTGTAGGCTAATATCCATTAGTACCTATTTTAGTTCTTGGGATTAAACCAAATAATGACTATTCTTTCTTCTCAGCAGCTTTCAGGTATATGAAGGCAACTATTCAATTCTATCATGTCCTCAGCTGCTTTCAAGCCATCTCCAGGCTAGCTGCTTCTAGCTTTTTCACCTTCCCTTCATGGCAAGATTTTAAATCTCTTTACCCTCTGTGTTGCCCTTCTCTAACACTCTCCTGTTTGATTCTATCACTCTTGGTTATCTCACATGGTCTCTGATGAGTTCAGACACTGTAACTTCATCTTGGTAAACTAAAACCGTGTCAGCTCCTGAGTAACTGTACCTCATGTGGGTTTTGGCTGATTTCTCCTGATTGTTTTTATAAGTAGAGGTTATTGCTGTCTTTTCCTCTATCTCAATCCCCTTTCTCTAATTCTACATCATTAAAACCGTTTAAATTTTTTCAAATCCATACACATGACCTTACAGTTAACTCTGATAAAATGCTTACCCTTAGATTCTGCTTATCCTTCAGCTTCACAGTATCTTGATCTATACTACTAATAGAGTAGTAACTCTTAATCCAAGCAACTTCAGAATTTCTCCACAAAGGTCTTTGATGGTGGACAGGAACCTATCCAGAGATGGGTTCTGAAAGAAGCGTTTGCCACACCTATTACACAATATTGAAAAAAAACTTACGATAGAGGCCAAGAAAATGTGAGAAATAGGTTTTCCAATTCATCTCTTGATGTCTCCATGCATCAAATATTTGATATTCTTCCAAGCCTCATCTTATTAGCACATTTGAAAATCACACCTTTCATATTTTCAAGCAGACTTTTAACAGAATGTTACACAGAACATGTTTGAAGATAGAAATATTATAAATTTGCCACCACATTAATATTGATTAATTCATCAGAAATATTTGGATATAGTTGTTCAACTTGCTACTACACTACCTAATGTTACTTCCCGTGAGCACCCCTTGTATCTTCTCAATTCAAGCTTATGATACAGCTGGCAAAAGTCAAAATAAAATAATACATTTCTAAGATCTTCCAGTAAATATCTCTGAAGGAAAGAATCAGATTAGCATGTTCTGCTTTTAGTAAGTCCCTCCATCTGTTCCGTGATTGTCCTATATTTTTGCCTGGAATTGACAACAATGTCTAGAACTTATATTTTGATTTAGTCTGTTGAAAACTCTGTGAGAGCAGGTAGCCATAACTGCCTTGTGTCCTGAGAGTTCAGCATCCAGCATGCACCCAAAAAATACAGGTTAAATGAAGGAATCTGGAATTCAATCAAACACCTTTTTTTCCATTTTTGAACTATTAAAATGTATTTTTAATTGTTTTTAGTCTTCCAATTCCTCCATAATGTACCAAGAAGTTTTCTGTCTCAGATATGGTGAAATAATATCCAGTGAAGAGCAGGATCAGCCTTGAACAGTCCCTGAGACAAAGTAGCCAAGTCATATACCTCCCAATCAGTGAACTTTATCTGAAGCTTTCTTACCTTGTGATCCTATAGCAAATTTTGTGCCCTGAGTAATAAAAGAATTCTGATCACATATATTGGATTTTGTGATTGCATATTTCTGACTAACCTGTGTCCAGTTTTTAATTTGAACTGAGACTGGCACAAATCCCCAGGCTGGGGGTACAAAACACTTTTTTGCCAGTCAAAAATGTGTCCTTCTTCTGATATATGTTACTAATTTTATACAGCAGGGCAATCTATCAGTTATGCACTGTTGCCATGCCCCGATCAATCACCTTGAAGTGCTGCTTGTCATCACCAAAGTCACATCCAGAATTAGACATTGCTATATTTCTTGTTTTTAGGGGCCTTGGATATTCACCTGGCATCACCACTAATAAAAGTAGCTCTCTTTTAAGCTCCTGTGTATTCTGCTTTTTTCTTTTTTTTTTTTTTTTTTGTTCTCATTCAGCTAGTCTTTGGGTTCCTGGCAGGTTCCTTGGACACAGGGACAATGTCATCTGGAGTATGAACTTACCTATGCTAGGCGGTGCAATGTTTTTTTAGAATGTACAGGATTTCTTAAAATCTCTTTATCACCCTTGGTTCTACTTTCCCTGTATAATGTCAGTCCTATCATAGATAGTTCGAAGATTTAGTTTCCTTGACAGATAACACAGAAACTAAAACAATTGAGGAATTGTGTGGGTTTTTTTCTTTTCTGTCCATATTATACTATCAGTTCTTAATATGTAAAATAAACCTCAGTATTTTGCATTTTAATATGATTGACATTATTATTATAGGGCTATTCCACTCTTTTAATCACCCATGATTAAATGTCCTTCTTTCAATCATTTGCACTTGTCCTTTTCATTCATTTGTCCCAAGAATATTTCTGGGTATCTGTTATTCACCAGACTGTATTCCAAGTGCTAGTGATAAGCCAGGAACAAGAAAAAGGCCTGACTTTTGGTGCTTTCATCCTATTCTTGGTAAAAGAAAGTCAGCAAACAAGTGTGAATATAATGTCAAGTGGTAAAAAGTGTCATGATGAAAACTAAGGCAGTGTATTAGGGACATGAATAAGGATGATGAAGAAAGACCTCCAAAGGTCACCTCTGAGTAGCAAGGAAGCGAGGCAGTGGATTACAGGGTATCTGAGGCAATGTATAAGCAAATCCTTGATGTGGGAATGTGTTTGGCATTTTGACTACAGTAGATGAAGCACAGTGACCAAGTGAGGTGGCAGGTGAAATAAAATGGAAGACAGAAAAATTGGAAAATGAACACAGGGAAAAATAGATGAAAAATAGTAACAAAATGAAAATAAATATCAAGATAGTAGATGTAAGGCAACAGTATCAATAATTGCATAAAGTAAATATGGTCAAACTAAATTAAAAATAAGAGATTGTCAAGCTGATATAGAAAATAAAATATACTGTATACAGAAAAAATAACTGACTTTAAATATAAAGACTCAGAAATGTATAAACAATATCCAGCAAAAGATGTATAGTCTCTAACCATAAGTGACGTGGTGTGGCTACATTGATGGTTAACAAAAGATAATTTAAGACAGGAAGTATTACCAGGTTTAAGGAAAGACACTTCACAATGTAGAAAGGATAAATTCCTCAGAAAGATACAACAATCTTTTTTAATTTGGCAAAATATACATAATATTAAAATTAACACTTGAACCACTTTTAGATGTACAGTTAAATGGCACTAAGCATATTCACACTGTTCTGCAAATATTACCACTATCCATCTATAAACTTGATCATTTTAATAACTACCCATTCTCCCTTGTCTGCTCCCCCTTGATAACCACAATTTTATTTTCTGTCTCTATGAAGCTGATAACTTCATATCCCTCATATAAGTGTAATTACATGATATCTGTCCTTTTAGCACAATACCATCCAGATTCATCCATGTAGTACCACGGGTCATAGTTTCATTCCTTTTTAAGGTTTAATATTATTCCAGTGTATGTATATGTCACTTTTTATTTACACATTCATCTGTTGATGGACAATTAGGTTTTTCTCGACTTTTTGCTATTGTGAATAATGCTGCTATGAATGCGGATGTACAAATATAAGTTTGAGTCCTTCCTTTTACTCCTTTGAAGTGGAATTGCTGGGTCAGATGGCAATTCTGCTTAATTATTTTGTAAAACAACCGTAGTTTTTCTATAATGGCTGCATCATTTCATATTCCCACCAGCCATGCACAGGGGTTGTGATTTCTTTACAATCTTTACACCAACACTTGTTACTGTTTATCTTTCTCATAATAGTTATCCTAATGGGTACGGAGTAGTATCTCAATGTGCTTAATCATCAGGGATATGAAACATCTTTTCATGTGTTTATTGGCCATCTGTAGTCTTCTTTGGAGGAATCTTTACCAATTCCTTTTTTACTTTGAAAACTGGGTTGCTTGCTTTATGGTTGCTGTGGTGTAGGAGTTTCTTATGTATTCTAGTTATTAATCTCCAGTCATATAAGTGATTTCCATATGATTTCTCCAATTCCATTGGTAGTCATTTGATATTGTTGATCATGTCCTTTTATGGATATACAGCAATCTTAAAGAATATCAATATACATGAAACGAAAACTAACAGAACTAATAGAATAAATAGACAAATTTACAATCACAGTTGGTTCTTTTAACATCCCTCCCTCAACAGCTGATTGATCAACTAGACAAAAATATATAGATGTTTGAATAGTCAACTTGATGTAATTGACCCTTATAAAGAAACATAGGTAATAACCAGACACTAAAAATTTATAGAATAGACTAAAACTCTCTGTTATCTGAGCCCAACAAAGGTAAAATAGATTCAAGATTCAAGATTTTAACAGAAAGAGATTTAGAAATGTCAAAATATTTTTAAATAAAGCAATGCATTTCTAAGGCACAGGTCAAAAATAAATCATAATGAAAACTAAAACAAATTTTAATTGAATCTTCAGCTAAATGGCAATAAAAATGCAACTTATCAAAATATGTGTAATGCAACTAAAGCTGTGTTTAGAGGGGAATGCATGCAGTCTCAAAACACAAATATATGAAAAGAAAAAAAAATGTGTTCAAATAGTGATCTAAGTTTCTACCTAAAACTAGTAAGAAAAGTGCAAATAAAAACCAAGGTAAGTAGATACCCCCCCCCCAAAAAAAAAAAAAAAAAAAAAAAAAATATATATATATATATATATATATATATATATATATATATATATTTAAAATGGAAAAGGCAGAGGAAATTGACAAAAACAAGGGATGATATTTTTTTAAAAGAATTTTAAAAAAAGATCAAGAAATCAAGACAGAAAACACAAATTACTAAGAGGAAATATCACTCCATATCTTGTAGACTTTAAATCTATGCTAAGAGTCATTCCATTTGGGGATTAGGTATAGAGGGTTCTAAGAGACCATCACTCTTACCCTACCAACCAAAGCAAAGCACATAAACTACAAAATCATAAGATTTTAAAACCCTTCAAAAATACTAAATAAAAAAGAACCTCAAATTAACTGAATGCCAAAAATGGAGAAGCCATATTATGTAGGAAATGAAAGTCTTCTACAACCTTTCTTTTCAGGCAGAAATGTACAGGATGAATAATCTTTCAAAGGTGGAATTTTGAAACAAGATAACAAAAGCAATTATATTTCTATATCCTGGTAACAAACAATTAGAAAATGAAATAGTCTTTCCTTTTAAAAAGTTACCAAAAATATGTGAATATCAGGGATACATCTAAAAAAAGTAGTGTAAGACCTTTATATTAGAAACTCAAATCAATTCTGAAAAATATTCAAGTAGTCCTAAACAAATGGAGAGCAATAAACCAGGTTACAGATTAGAAAATTTGAAGATGATGCTAATTTCACCCTAATTAGTGTGTACATTCACCAATGTAATCAATGTAATCTCAATCAAAACCCAGAAAATTTTTATAAAAATTGACACATATATACTAAAATTTAACTTCAAACAGACCAATCAACCTTTAAAAAGGTGGGGGTGGAGGTAAATTTAGATGAATAACAATACTTGGTTTCAAGATTTTAATATAATTAAGTGACATGCAAGTAATTAAGTGATATGTGATTATGATATGATAGTAATTAAGTGATATGCAAGTGACATTAGCATAAAAACAACAAAAAACACTAAGAAACAAAATTTGAGGTTTATGTATAAAGAGCTTTTTTGTCAAAGTGCTAAGATAATTCAATAGAAAAAGAAAAATCTTTTCAGCAAGTGGTCATGAGCAACAGGGCATCCTTATGGAAAAGTAAATGAACTCTAATGCGATCTCACTCAACACACAAAAATTAATTTGAAACAGATTAAAGATCTAAATGTAAAAGCTAAATCTATAAAGCTTGGAGAAGAAAACATTGAAGAATATCTGCATCACCTTGTAGCATGCAAAAATTTCTTAAGTAGGTAAGTAGTTTACAAAAATCAACAACTATGAAAGCATATATTGATAAGACAGACGCCATCAATATTAAAGCCTTCTTAAAAAGCACACCATTTAAAGCAAATAAAAAGGCATGCAACAGACTGCAAGAAAAGACTGCAATATACACATCTAACAAAGGATTTGCATAAGGACTACCAAAAAAATCTACTATAATCAAAAATAAAAAGATACCCCCACATTTTTAAATGAGCAAAAGACTTGAACAGACAACTTACGTAAAATATACAAAGGACCAATAAGTACATGAAAAGTCCTGATTGGGGAAATGCAAAATCATCCCCAAATATGGTGCCACTTCGTACATACTAGAATGGTCAAATTAAAAATGATGACAACACCATATGTGGGTGAGAACGTGCAGCAACTACAACTCATACTCTGCTGGGAGGAGCATAAAAATGCTACATCCACTTTTGAAAACTGGCAGCTTCTTATAAAATAAAATGTATATCTACTAGGTTACCTAGCAGCTCCTCTTTTAGATATTTACCCTCCCCCCCAAAAAAGAATAAATAAATAAATAAAAGTATATGCTAAGAAAAATACTTGTTCAAGAATATGCTTAGCAGGCTTTTTCTGAGTAGTCAAAAAATAAAAAACAATCCAAATGTCCATCAACAGAAAAACAGATTAGAAACAAATGCAAAATTCCAACTGTGGAATATTCATACATTATGTCACTATTTAGCAATAACAAAAAGAATGGATTATTGATACCACTAAAAACTAGTTGGATCTCAAGAATATCATGTTAAGCCAAAAAATTACATACTTTATTATTTTATTTATATGAAATCCAGAAACAGGCAGAATTAATCTAGGTGCTAGAATCAAAACAGTGATTGCCTGTGGGGATTGCCTACAAAGAGGCACAAGAGAATTCTGGAGTTAGGCAATAATCTATATCTTGAGTGAGCTGTATTACGTGGGTATTCATGTCCATCGACATTGCATATGTAATGAATAGTGGTTTTGATTTACAAAGTTATAAGTGAACTGAATAAAGTTTCCAAGAGTACTCATGGTTCATATTTAGCACCTGTTGAATACACACACACACACACACACACACACACACACACACACACACACCTGAGAGAGGGAGGGAGAGAGGTGGGGACAGGGAGAAAGAGAACATGAAAAGAGAGAGTAGAAAGGGAAGTTGCTGCAGTTTGCCTGTGTCCCCTCCAAAATTCATGTTGAAGTTTAATCTTCATCATAGTGGTGTTAAGAGGAGGAAACCTTTTGCAAAGAGAGGAATTCATGATGGCTGTGCTCTTGTGAATGGATTTGTACCCAATAGAAAAATAGGAGGGAATTCTGGAGTGCATAGCAACAGGTGACATATTTGAAGCAGACAGCAGCCTTCACTAGACACCAAACCTGCTGGTGCCTTGATCTTGGACTCCCAGCATCCAGAACTGTGAGAAATAAATATCTGTACTTTTTATAAAATACAAACAGACTAAGATGTAAATAGCAAGTAAGGAACTATTTTGGAGAGTCCTACTATGAAGAGTAGAAAAGGAATGCGGGTTCGAAGTAAGGGTTTTTATTATAAAACTGTGAGATATTTCAGCATTTAGTACTGTGGGGGTGATCCAGAAAATAAGGAATATAGAAGATGCATGAAAAGGAGGGCAAAAACATATAAATGTTTTCTCTGATAAGAAGATTCAGCATATAAATGGAGGACTTCCCAGAAAAGTCCTTTAAGAAGCATTCTGTTTGTTTGTTTTTAATAAACCAAATTCAAAGAGATAGTGTACTAAAACAGTACTGCAGTACTGGCATATATCCTGTTGTTGTTGTTTTTTTTTTTAAAAAAAACTATTATTATTTGCTGCTGTTCCTATTTCTTCTCTTTGATTACAGAGATTACACGTCATGGGTGATTTCACAACAACTCATACTTCTTCAAGCATGCAAAAAGGCAAATTCTGTAACTAAGGACAGATGATGAATTTGGGTTTAGGGGTTGTCACAAAAGGTTTTAGAAACTGATAACTTTAATAACTATTCTCAAAAGACAAGCACAGCAAAAAGCGGAAATGTATAAAGCTTCTTGGTCCAATCTAGGTTCAAGAGCAGAATTAAGGTTACAGTAGAATACCTGCTAATCATCCTTTCCTCATTTTGAACTGATTGAAAGCTCAACTCTTACATAAATGCTACAAATATCCTAAACTGCCTGTGATTTTCCTAAGCCTCACTGGTTTAGAATTAATATCACTAAAGCTCCATTCTCACCACACACAGGACGATCTCACAAAAAAAGCCTGTGTTCAACATGGACAAATACCCACAGCTTGAGATTAATAGTCAGGAATTAGGAGGGCAGGAACCTTCCATAAAAGCCACATGTGAAGGCCAAAGTGGATTTTTAATATTGGGGACAACAAGCATTAACTAATTTTTCCTACTGGAGTGCACTGTCCTTTAGTCTCTATTTTTGCTCCTGATTGTTCCTGCAGGTAGTAGGTTAACATGGAACGTACTTAGAGAAGGAAGCAATTGAATATGGCATAGATTCTGAAAGAAAGGGCTCAATAAAAGAGCAGCATGTGCTCTAATCTGGCTTTTTACAACATCCACTATCAAAGAGCTTTGGGGGTTTAAGGGGATTAGATACCATAACCCATCTGTCAGGTCATTATGGAAGGAAACGCTCCTGCTGTTTTCAAGGGAAGATGCCCTACTGTATATTATTATCATTAAGCATTTACAGGGTACTGTAGGCTTGCAAAGCACTTCCAAAGCATTTTTATTTGTTGTTCTTCACAAAACACTCTAAAACCTCAAAATTATCTTCAAATGGAGAAACTGAGGAACTGGAAGATGGTGATACACATTTCAGTCACCCGGAAAGTAGCAATAACTATGAGGGGAACTTGAAGCTTTGAAAAGAGGGGATACATCCCTATTTAAAAACTAAAGGTGTGAGGAGGAGAGAGTATGTGGGTGTGGGTGCGTGTGCATATGTGTGTGTTAAGGTCAAGACAATTTTTCTTGTGTTTTCCTGCAATCTTATACATTATTCCGTAACAAATACTTATGTGTTATTTTCTGTAGACACAGGATGTATCTTAACAACAGTTGTACATCATGATTGACACGGTTCCATATGGGAGGAGAAGCAGAATGCATTCAAGCATGAGCATGTGTAAAGATGGACTGATATATCGTAGCTATCATTTACAAAACTGGAGATCCCAAATCTAAAGCATAATGAGGCAAAAATGAAATACTACATGCCTATTGATCCATATTTCTTGTAATTCACTAGGAATAACTTAGACTTCCAGTAAATCCTAAAGACACAACAGTATGCAAGGCAAAAAATAAAAATGCCCAGTAGAAAATAGCAAAGCTGTCTGCTGTGAATTTGGGGAGAGGAGCTCAAAGGCTTTACAGAAATGTGGGCAGTCACCTGCTGGAATTTCTTTTCCTGAGATTTCTCTCCTATTTTGAACAGAATTGTGGGAGTAATTTTTTTTTAGTTTCATCATTAAAGAGATGAATGGCTTTCTTTTAAAGGTAGATTAATCTCTATTGAAAATAAGGAACAAATAACATTGACATATTTATATTTTAAAGGCAGAAATTATATGACTCCACTATGCAAAATTGTGCAAATATATTGATCAAGCTGGATGATCACATTAGATGGCTATACTTTATAAGATTATGACTGTGTCTTCTGCCCCCTGTTTGAGGAAAAACAATTTTTCCTATTATGGTTTATACATGAGGAGTACTCCAAAAGCTCATGTATGAGACAATGAAAGAAAGTTCAGTGAAATGACTAGATTATGAGATCCTTAACCTAATTAGTGCATTAATCAGGAGTAATTGGGTGGTAACTGTAGGCAGGTGGGGTGTGGCTGAAAGAGGTGGACCACTGAGGGTGTGGCTTTGTGGTATATATTTTGTGCTTGGTGAAAGAAGAAGTTGCTTTCTACTTCCTAGTGGCCATGTTCTGAGCTGAGCTGCTTCCCTCCACCACATAATTCTTCCATGATGTTCTACCTTCCTTTGGGTCCAAAGCAATGGAACAGGTCATCTATGAACAGAGACCTCTAAAGTTGTGAGCCCCAAATAGATATTTCTTGCTAAAATTGTTCTTGTCATGTCTTTTTGTTACAGCAGTGTAAAAGCTGACTAAAATAAAAATTGCTACCAAGAAGTGGGGTCATTGGTGTGACTAACCTGACCACATGGTTCAGAAGCTTTTGGAACTTTTTGGAGTTTGTGGGGAAAATTTTGGAAAGTTTAGTAATGAAGGCTGGAAAAGCTTTAGAATATGATAAGTGGAGCTTAATGGGCAATTCATGGATGCCCAGAAGAGCACTGTGGACAGTAAAGACTGGGCTCGTGAGTTTCAGAGAAAAAAAGAGGACTCTATTGGAAATTGGACTAAAGGCCATTCACATTATGTACTTGCTAAGAAGTTGCCTACATTTTGCTCATGTCTATGAAGCTAAGTTTAAAGGTGATTGACTAATTAATCTGGCAGAGGAAACTTCAAAGCAGCACAGCCTTCAGGGGGTGTCATGGATATTGCTGGTGGCTTTTAGTCAATCTTATTATGATAATCAGGATCAGAAATCGGAGCAGAAAAATTTGAAAAACTTGAAGTTTGGGCAAAAAGGTGAATAAAATTGGGGTTAAGGAAGGGGTTGTAAAAGGGATTAAAGCCACTAAACAAACAGTATAAAGACTTTTTACCCAGGGACAATATGAAAGATAGTTTCAGGGTATCTCTGGAATTGGCAAGACAATACCAATCTCAAACTTAAGGGTATAAAGGTAAAAATTCCTTTGAAAAGAGACCAGTGAGGTACCCTACTTCCACAGAAAGGACTAGGAATTATCTTACCCAGCTCAGCAGCCCAATCACTTACAGGCTGCCACAGCTATGGTCCCAAGAGGCTTGGCTATTGCTTGAGATAATGGCAGACCTTGGTGTCAACCACATGTGCTGGTACTACAAGAAGGAAGGATGCCAGAGTTAGGGGGTCATGGAGGTTTCCACCATGATTTCAAAGGAAAACCTGGGAGGCCAGGCAAAGTACAACAGGGTTGGAGTCCCTGCAGGCTGCCATGATAGGGTAATGTGTGGAGATGTGAGGAGGTAGCCAAAGCTGCAGTGGAGACATTAAGAAATGCCAATAATGTGGAATGTCTACTGAAGAAAGCTGCAGGAATTGATAAGCCAAGAGCTTGTAGGCTTTAACCTGCAAAACCATAGGGGTAGAACTACATGAGCCCTTTAGACAGAACATCACAATGCCACATGCCCCAGATGCTAGTCATGGAGCTACAGAACTCATTTGCCCAGCTGGATTTTATTCTTATTTTGGTCCTATCCCTTTTTTCTATGCCCATATTTCTCCCTTGTAGAATGGAAATGTTCACTATATGTCTTTATATGTTGAATGTATGTAACTTGCTTTTGATATTTATAGGGGCTTATGCTGAGAGTTTGCCCAGAATCTCAGAGGAAGCTTAGGACTTGGACTTTGAGGCAATCCTGGAACTGCTAAGACTATGGGGACTCTTCAAAATGAACTGAATGTATTTTTCATTGTATAACAGGCATGAGTGTTTGAGGGCCAAGGGTAGAATGTTATGGTGTACATATGAGGTATTCCACAAAAGTTTATGTGTGAGAAAATGCAAGAAAGTTCAGAGTGAAATCACTGGGTTGTAAGATCCTTAACCTAATCAGTGCATTAATGCCCTAAGCTGGGTGGTAACTATAGGATAAGCTAGGGTGTGACTGGAGAAAGTGGGTCACTGACGGTGTGCCTTTGGGTTTAACGTTTTGTCCATGGTGAGGGGAGTTGTCTTTCTCTCTGCTTCCTGATTGCTATGTCCTGAGCTGATTTCCTCCACCACTCCCTCTGTCATAATGGTCTGCCTCACCTTGGGCCCAGATCAGTGGAATTTGTTGTCTTTGGACTAAGAAACCAAGAGCCTCGAAATAAACTTTTCGTTTCTACATTGTTCTTGTCAGATCTTTTGGTCAAAGCATTGGAAAACAAAACTGACTAAAACACACAGCATACATTAATTGTAAATTGATAGAATTGATGCCCGGCATTCACTTATTTATTTTCTACTGAGCACCTACTATATGTTAGACATAATCTCTTTCCCAAGAAGTTCACAGCTTAATGAAAGAGATAAAATGTACTCACACAGGGAAATGACTCGGGAGCTTGAGGGACCAGTGCCAGAGAGGATAATCGTTTCATTCACAGGGGGCTAGATAAGAAGGAAGAGGCCATGTAGGAAATGTTTCAGGACACAACTCAGATCAGGTGGTTCTCCAAGGTTGTATAGGAATTGGACAAATAGGGACGTAGGAGATGAAATATTCCAAAAAGCAGTGGCATAGCTGAAAGGCATAGAAGCAAAGAAAATACTTGTAGGGGGAGATCAAATAGTAGTTGATTGCAGCTCATAGTTTAACTGATGATTAAGCTGAATCAGAACTAGGTGTTAAAGGATGACTCTCTCCTGAGAAGGGAAAGGCAGACCAATTAGTGCAATGGTTTCCAAATCTAGGCATAAGATTTTGTGCCAATTCCTCCAGATTCTGAGTCAGGTGGGGGACAGACTTTAAATCCATAGAGCTATAATTATCCATAGGTGATCTGGATATTCAGCCAGGCTGGCAGCCACTGCCTACTTTCAATCTTCTCTGACTATTTCTTTCATTTCATAGCATTCTCCCCTGACCCCTGCCATGCTATGCACTAACTTACTTTGGGTCTTCCTTACCTTTTACCTACACAATTTGTAAGAGCATCCTGACTGGCTTTCTCATTACTGCTAGAATTATTTCTAAAAATGTAAACATGCTCTTCAATGCCCTACAAAGTAGGGCTCCAACTCATGTAACAAAAGACACAGTGTACTAGGCTAACCAATCAATCCTGCTTTATCTGCCCCACATTCCAACACAAAGACACAAAGACAAACATCCTCTCACGTTTCTTAAAACCTGTGTGCTCTCTGTTGGAATGTCCCATGTTTCCCTCCCACCCCCAGCAAAAATATTAATAGCATCTGGCACTTCATCTCTTGAAACTTTTTCTAAAGAAATAATCTACATGTTAAAATATCTTTCTTTTGCCTCATCTCTTGTCATTTCCCACCTTACTCTAGCTCCAATTGCAAGGAACAACTAGCAGTTCTTATTATCTCTGGGCCTTTGCAAATAATGTTCTCTCTGCTTGCTGGTTTCTTGCTGGTTTACTTTTCCACCTACTTTTCACTTCTCTGTATTTCACCCTTAAAAGACCTGTTCAAATGTCCCTCCCATGACAATTCTTCTCCATTCTGCTAAGCAGTTATTGCCGTCACCAGACTCTTCCCTTGTACCTTGAACCTATATCCACTATTTTCACTTATCACATTGAATTAAAAGGGCTTACAAATGCATCCCTGGATAAACCACAAGGGCCAACAGACAAGAAGAATTTCTTGTCTATCCACACTGAATCCACAGCCCTCCAACATTTGTGAATAACCTAATAAAGGCTTCAAATGAGAAATCTGAAGCAGTAGTATTTTTGAAAGCCATTGCCAAAACAGAATTTAAAGGTTTAATCCTTCATGTGCATGGTAAAGCTGAAAACTGTCAAGAACAAGGTCACACATAGGTGATGGTGAGGATTAGCTTGATAAAAGAAATCAGAAAACACAGAATGAGAAAGATGTTAAAAAGTGAACAATGAAAAGTGAGAAGGATAAGGAAACAGAGAACCATGAATTGTAGGCATAGACTCACTAGACGGATAGATGAGCTCCTTCCTCTCTTTCTGTGGGCTGAGAAACCTGGGTATATCTAAGCTGTACCTATGATTCTTCTTCCTTTAGCTCTCATGCTATTGAGATGCAGTGTGAGTAGCTATTAGTCACTGTATGACTACATAAGAATCAATAGATGCATAACCAATTTATTGAAAGGGCTGAACATAATGAGTACAAACAGGAAGCAGCTGTGTTTTCCTCCTACTACTGCCTTTCAATATGTCACATTCTCCTTCCCCATACCTTCATGACATATCAGGCAGCTCTCATAGCTTTCCAGTCATTTTCAACCAAAAGAAGTCAGTTACATTTCAGTAATTATGAATCACTTCCAGGTAGTAAAAGTCTCTGTTAAATTTAAAATTTTAATCACACATCTCATTCAAAGCTTCTCTCCTTCCCAGCATGGGCTCAGCCCCAGGTGATCCAGGCTTCTGCAGCAAAGAAGCTGGACATGGTCTGCTCCTTCATTCTCTCTCTCTCTTCCATCAATTACCTCTGGCTTTTCTAGAGTCGCAGCAGGGAATGAGTGTCTAGAGAAAAGGCTGAAGCATTTTCATTTAGCTGTTGCTGCCTAAAGTCTCCATTGACTATTTCAGGCTACTCACATACCATTGATATGACTGAATCTTAACTTTTTTGCAGGGTCAATTTGTGGTTACTTCAGAGATCCCTAATTCCTCAATGTGGGTATTTGGCTAACCCATGATTCCCACACTCTCTCTCACACACATCAGGAGAACCATCAGTGCAGCCTGAACCTGGTGACTTCTAGCACTTTCTCCATGGAAAATACACATCTCTGTGACACCAGATCTCTGTTGGGAGCACAGGCTGGTTTTACAGCTGCTCCTTCTTCCAGCACAGGTGGCTCCACAAACTCCACAAAATATTGATGAGTTCCTAACACTTGATAATAAATGGCCTGAGCAGGTGCAGTGGTGCACACCTATAGTCCCAAGCAGCTGGGGAGGCTGAGACAAGAAGGATAGCAAGTTCAAAGCCAGCCTCAGCAATTTTGCTAGGCTGTAAGAATTTAGCAAGACCCTGTCTCAAATTTAAAAAGGTGGGTAGGGTTGGGTATATAACTCAGTGGTTTATTTATTATAAATAAATAATAATGAATGGCCTTGTGTCTCAGAAAGAACAGACTTATTATTACAGAAATTAAAAAAAGAAAAAAGACACAGTCAATGCTCAGTTTTGAGATTTAAAATAGATTTATGAAAGTGATAACAAAGATGAAAGTGTGAAAGTTAAAGTTATTATATGCAAGAACTCAGTTATTTTGCAGGAAAAAATTTAGTTGTTTTTTTTTTAATCCAAAAGTGTGGTTTGGTGAATTGGGCAAGGAATAAAAAGAGCAAAGCATTAAAGGAACTCCGAGAACAAAGTTTATGATATAACACTATTTAGAAAGACCAAAGGAGAGCCAGATTATTATACTTTAAAGGAGATAAAGATTTGGCATAGGACTCAGTAGCAGAATGCTAGCCTAGCATGAGCAAGGCCCTGGGTCCAATCCCTAGCATCACATACACACACACACACACACACACACACACACACACACACAGAGAGAGAGAGAGAGAGAGAGAGAGAGAGAGAGAGAGATTCAGAGGGCTGGAAGAGAAAAAACAAGAGTGGGTAAGAATGCAAATAGGCGAAGAAGTCATTGAGACCTTGTACAGGGGCTGGACCTACAGGAAAACAACAACAACAAAAATGAAACCTGACAATTTGAAAAATGCAGAATGTGGTAAGATTCCATTTGACTTACCCTAAGTGGTTCACAATAGCTATCTACAAAATCTCTTTCTTAACTTGAACATGGCGGAAAAATGGCCTTTCCCGGGTAACTGGGCTTCAAAACAGTGTTTTCCTTGGTCTCATATATTACTAAGAACACTTCAATAAAGGATACTCTCTTCTAGAAACTAAGTTATGTCAAATAGATTCTTTGCCTTATCAAAAAAAAAAAAAAAAAACAAGAGGGAAAATATGTGGAGAAGGTATGGTTATAAAGAACCCCAAAGTCAAATCAACACAAAAATATTTAGAGTTGCCGTATATTGAGTTTGGTAATATTCCGCTTTCAAAACTAAATAATAGTCATGGTTGGAATGACATTTCTGTCAATGATGGTCCACATATATGCGGTAGCTATGCCACTGAGCTTATCTTTGTAGCAGGCTATGCCATCTTGATTTGTGTAAGTACACTCCAGGATGTTTGCACAATGGTGAGATCATCTAACCACACATTTCTCAGGACTTATCCCCGTCGTTAAGCCACCCAGCTGTACTTAAAATTTACCAGGCCAAAGAAAAAATCCATAGCACATTTCACAACTCCCTAGAGATAGGCATTTCATTCGGCCAAAGAGAAATTTTCCAAGAGGTCTTTTGAAATGTATTTGTATTGGGCATTTCAGAACCTATCAGTGCTGATCCCCACAGTTCAGAGAAGGACTTCTTCCTTCTATTACTTTCCATGTCGATAGGGTGGAAAACCTTCAATACTCAGCTAACTTCTTACAGTCCTTGGAGAAATTATTACAAACATATATTCCATTCATGCCTAGAGTTGCAAAGTACATTTATTGGCTAAAAGATGAGATATTACTCAGTAAAAATTTGTTTTCTGTGTTTCAACATTTTAACAAATATTTAATAAGAAACTACTTTGGTGTGCTAGGAGCTGAGGACACAAAGATAAATGAGAAATAACCCTTGCCTCTAGGGAGCTCATAATCTTTTTTATCTAGTGTATTTATATGGTGGTCTCTTCTTTCCTTCTGTTCAATTTATCTAAATAAGAAGGGTGTGTGTGTTGAACTTTGCTTTCATACTCTGTGTTGCTGTTGGAGAGCAAATATGCTTCTCTCTGCCTCCCTTTGCAGCTCGCCATCTGAATGTCAGAAGTCTCTTTCTTTTTGCGTTTCTCTCCCTCTCTTCACTTTAAACTTCAAACTTCCTGAATTCCTTCATTTTTTCTTAGTAAGTCAAGAAAAATTTTATTTTGTTAGATTTGTTAATTCTTGTATTCCCTTGTCTTAAACCTTAATTTCGACACTTCAGATTGGTCTTTATATTTACTTATGTAGACCTTATGGAATTTTTCTCCATTGACATATGGGTATAACTTGACAGGAAAACAAATCAAATTCTAAATCTCCTAAGCTGACAACTCCCAACTCCCAGGTAAGAAATATATATTATATTATAAACAGATTCCTGTGAAGTAGAATGATAAGAAGGATAAAGAATAGAAGGATAAGTTTATCCATTTATATTTTTTTACTCACTGTTTGATATCAAAAGTCACACTATGATTTTCATTAGATGTGACTTGATTTCATTTATTTTTTTTTCTTTTGGTGGGGGGTACCAGGGATTGAACTCAAAGGCACTCAACTACTGAGCCACATCCATAAGCCCTATATTTTGTATTTTATTTAGGGTCTCACTGAGTTGTTTAGTGGCTTACTGTTGCTGAGGCTGGCTTTGAACTCATGACCCTCCTGCCTTAGCCTCCCTAGCTGCTGGGATTACAGGTGGGAGCGATCACACCTGGCCTTCATTTATGTTTTTAGTTAGTATGTGAACCAGAATAATGCAATTTAATTTGGGAACAATAACATATACTCTTTTTTTAAAAAAAAATCAGGAAATGGACAGATTATAAGCAAGAAAAAATAGTTCTAAGTACGAAGAAAATAACATGAAATCAAACCTGGGTCAATCACCATTTCACTTTATTTCATGATCCCATGTAATTAACTGCCTGGTATAAGATGAAATAAAGTGTTAAAAGTATATTAGTTGCATCCTAATTTATGAAGGTCTAGCATTCTAAAAATCAGATTGTTCACCTTATTCATCTTCTTTTGAGGCTCTTTATTTGAAGTCTTAGCCTTAACTCCAAGTACTGAGTGATGAATATTACCAGCCAGTTTCTGCTGAATTAATATCAGATTTTACACTAAGACTTTGAAAGTCCCATGTGGATGGCTGCTTCTCCATTCTCATTGTACCACCCACCCTGACTCCTCACACACCAGCCACACTGGCCTCTCTCTGTTCCTTAGACAGGCTATACTGTCCCACTTCAGGACCTCTGAGCTCCAGTGGAATGCGTTTCATTGGCTGAAATATTTTTATCATTGTGTCTCTAGTACTCATAAAAGTGACTGGCACACAGTATGTGCTCAACAAATATCTGTTTAGCTAACTGACTTATTGGTTGATTGATGGTTCTTTAAAGTAGAATTCATTCCATTTTTATTTTAGATTCAGTAAGAGAATTTCCTCTACAAATGAACCCTGAAGTGAGATATATGTATATATTTGTAGAGTCATTAACTTAAAATATTTAAAGTGGCATCTTTTGCAGATATAAAGATACATATAAATGATGCAGGAATATTTTGAAAAAAAATATATATATAGGAAGTTCACTGAATTCATGAAATTTGTCATAATCTGAATAACTACTCACAGTATAGAATTAGACCTGGGATTTTAGGATATAACGTCTATGTTTTCAAAACTAGGTATGAAAGAATGAGATGTACAAGACTTTAAGGGTACAAGGGGCAAATGCCTTCATGTGGCATTGATGTCCCTAACATGTGCCTGTTGGAATTCCTAACAGCAAGCTATAGAAATTACACAAATTTGTACAGAATTTTTAAAAATCCACCAACTTCTTCCTATGAAGACTTCAAAAATTAAATCTTTTAACAAAAAATAATTTACATGTATTACAAGTATTTTGTGAATCTTTCTAAATTTAAAATAACATGAAAATGCCTTTCCTACAAGCACGAAACCATTGCATTTATTTGTGACCACAACCTTTTTTTTTTTTTCCCTTCTCTTCCTTCCTTCACCTTGGTAAATGTTCCTCCTATACCAGGCTGACAAGAATCTAAAGATCCATAAAACATGAGTTTAATAATATAATAAATCACTTGTTACTGGCATTTTTAAGATTTGGCCTTATCGAGTTTTAACTGATATGTTTTGCAGGTACTCCTGCTGTTATATGGAAGCAATATAATCTTAATATTTAGTTACTGCAACCTAAAGACACTCTGTTTTACTGATGAATGAAAACTGCAAGTAGAAACAGTGTCCCTCTAATAATTAAGGCAAGACTGTAAGCCACAAAAATCTAGCAAAATTTCTAATTAATTATGATTAATTCTTTAAAGTTCAAAATTTAGTGGTGAAATCTTCACCCATCCATTTATTCCAGTGTCAACTGTTTATATTCATAGAACTGTCATTACATTTAGCAGTCCTGAAATCATCCTAAAGAAAATTTCCAGCCATACCAGTTCTCTAAAAGTTTGATATTATGTATGTTAATTGTTTTAAAACAAGACAAAAATTAAAAATCCACAAATCACACAATTAAAACTCACGATTTTTCTTAACCTCACTATAACAGATGGGGAAAATGTGTCCTGTTGAAAGCCATTTCTGACAGGAGAAACAACGTCAATTTTTAGAAACTCATAAACATGGACCATAAGTGAAAGCACAATGAAGAAACATATTGTGCACAGAAAATGTCTTAAGACAAAAATATGATATCTATACAATGTACCATCAGTTGTCGTAACCCTAACTAATCGCTGCACCTCATCCATCAAGTTCAAAGGCAGGTAAAGTAATAGGTTCCTGGATAAAGCACGTACAGGATGCTACTGCCTACAATGGAAAAACAGCCACTTGGACGCATTTTTGTTAAGTGAGCTTATGTTGCTCTCTCTTGGTGAAAAAGTAGTACTGTTCCAATTGACTACCACTGATTTTTTAAAAACTTTTCTTTGAAAGGTTTTCTTGTTAAGAGAAACAGTCTGTTTTGATACAGCATTTTCAGTGCCATTTGCACAAATTAGAGTGCTAATTGCTAACCTTAGAACAGCTAGAACTACTTTAAATAATTCTGGGTTTCTAAATTGATGTGAATTAAAAGCCAGTTGGAGTACACCTCAAATGTTTTCATTTAGGGACTCCAGGAAATTTCATTTTGTAATAAACAAAGTACCAAATAAAATGAAGAGCAGGAGGGTACTAACTATATAAGAAATTTGACTTTGAAAATCTGATTCAGTAAAAGAAGGTGAAAATATTGGCAGAGTCTCCTAAGTGCTCCATCTACTTGTTTATTTGCAGAAACAAATTATGATCCATTAAAAAAATAAAAGGTTATTGGATAGACATAAATGGTAGCAGAAATCCAACATGTAAAAAAAAACCGTTTGCAATAACCAATTTTAATATCAGAACCAGTGGCACACTGCAGCCAGCTGGTACCAGCTTGCAAGAGCTAACAGTGTTATCGTCCCAAATCCATGTTCAGTGACATAATTTTGACAGATGAAATCTGTCATGGTGGGAGTATTTACACTACTGAAATTAGAAAAACACTATAAATAAAGATTTTCTCTCTCTCTCTCTCTCTCTCTCTCTCTCTCTGTGTGTGTGTGTGTATGTGTGTGTGTGTGTGTGTGTGTGTGTGTGGGAGAGAGAGAGAGAGAGAGAGAGAGAGAGAGAGAGAAAGACTGATTGTTAACATTTACCAGCACACCACTAGAAATGCCAAAGAACATACCAATAAAAAGTTTTCTCTTTGACCAAAGTCAATTGATACATAATTAACAAATTTTCCTAATTGCAATAAATATAAATGCAGAATAAAGGGTTTCTCAGGGGAATTCACTACATACTAAATACTGTATAAATGAAAAATACTAAATACAGTGTAGTACCTTGAAACAAAAGGGCATCTTTCCCCCTCTCTTTCAAATACTTACAAATCAAATAACATATGTTATTGTCAGAATAGAAACTATTCACAATTCCCATTTCTTCTCTTCCAAATCAAGTCTTTTCAGAGAAATACTCCAGCCCCTTTTTAACCAATTTTTAACCAGTCATCAAATGGGAATGAGTAACCTTTAGAAAATTTTTAACATATCAAAAATATCACACTCAACCAAAGTGAAAGAATGTTTTGTATGCTTTTGTGTTTTGCATCTGAGACTGGTGACATGAGTGTTTGATGGTGGAATGAAGCTGTAAAAGACACAAGTAAAAGTCTATTTGGTAAAGGTTTGAAAATGATGTTTCATAAGTCAAGCCCCTCAAGTGCTCACTGGGTTATAATTTAGAAGGTACGATTGGGTGACCAAGCTGTTTTAATCTTCCTTTCCCTTGGGAGATTTACCCACAGATTTAGAGAACCAACCTGGAAAGCAACGGCTACAGTGTTTCAAACCTTAGAGTAGGACTTCCTGTCTCCAAGACAAGAAAATGACTTCTGAAGTATCACAGTCTCCTGCAGCCCACATATGTCAAAGGCATGGAAATGAACTTGTAATGCACGGTCTAGTAGCTTGCGTTTGCATTAGGTACAGCTCGCTGTGTGTGGAGGATTATCAAGGGAAGGTTTGATTGATTATTATTCCAGTTCTGCCTTTGCCCCTAGGACCTGCTTGAATATGTTATACCTCAAGGTGACTATTCTATTGAAGAGAATATAATATTAATTAATTAATGATTACATATAAATAATGAAAAGAAACTAATTGAGCGATAGTTCAGCTAAATAGCTCCAACAATGTCACTAACAGCGACAGCACAGCTGAGCAATTGATAAACAGTACCAGCCATTGAAGGCAGAAAGAGAGCCTTTTAAATTCATCTTTGCACGTGTTTCCTCACAATGAAAACCAATAACAAGCATACTTGAAATGAAAAGATGTTAGAGAAAACATAATTATTGATCAGCCAGAGTTGTCTATTTATCATTTAAACCTCAGCATAAAAAAAGGTATCTAGTGATATAAGATTATTTCTAATATTGACAGAAGGATAGGAAAATCATCATATCTGTAACATGGAAAGAAAGAATCATCATGTGGCAAAGAACAATCAATGAGAATGTAATTTTTAATATTACAAGTCATTAAGTTGAAGATATATGAGAATCAGTTTTAAATACAACAGATAATCAGGATCTACTGGGAAACCATATGATTAAAATAACTTTGTAAAAACTGCAACAAATCAATAAGGTATTTATTTAATAAAGTAAAAAAACATGACCTCTGGGTATAGTTATTTTGAAGGTTTCTATCATAAGTAATGAAAATGAGGCTTCATCTCATTGACTTCAGAAATGCCCCAATACATGTTTGTATCAATACCATATGAGTACTATCATTATAATCCCCATTTCACAGATAAGAAAAATGAGAAGCAGGGCATTAATTAACTAATTTACAGGTCAAATCACTAGGAAGTGATGTGATTAGAAGTTTAGCTCCTCAATCCAGCCTCATAGCAACTGCGTAACACACATCTCTTCTGGATTACAGACAAAACTGTACAAACTCCAAGAATCCTTTCTAAAGAGAAATCTCCATCTTAGGCTTTTTTTTTTTTTTTGCCTCTTTCTACTCTGTGCCCCCTATTTATATTCTACAATAGCATACATGCAATTCATCTTCTGATCAACTGATTACCCCACATTCCTGATGCCTGAGACCATTCCATCCAGGAACCAGAGACAGGCCCTCTTACCATATGAAGGTATTCCATGCTAGCAATAATGGAACACGTGATAAACCTCCTGACAGACACCTCTGCAATTTATTCTCATTATATTTAACAATTATTTTAGATGACTTTTTCCTGTACTAGCATTCATGCTCCTGGAAAGTAAGGCTGTCATCTTATTAATAATTTGTTCCTTTGCTAGCTAGCATAGTTCCTGACACACAGCTGATACTCAACACATCTGTTAAAATGAAATCACATACCACAGCCAAGAAACACAATTTTGAAAGGAAAAACCCAGCCTACATATTAAACAGAGTTAACCATGTATTGAGCACTAAATAAGAAGTTTTAAAACTTTTTTTAAAAATGTGTTTAGATGGTTTCTTGACTTGTCACCTTTATTCTTTATACAACATGGGTCTAAAAAATGGTTCATTCTTTTAATTCTGCTTCATTATTATCCTGCCTCTTCTTAATTCACCTGGACTCTGACTACAGTGTCCTAACTATTCTTTTGAAACAAGCCACCCCCAACTACCTTTTCCAACTTCTCTACAGAGATTGACATAGCTAATCCCACAAGTTGTTTTAAAATTTTGTATTGATTCCATTGTGTAAAGGGTAAAAGCCAAACTCTAAAGCATGACATCTAAGAATTTGGAATTTGAACCAACCACTACACCTATCCACACACATCCTGTATTACTCTATTTTTCATCTCTTTAATGAAATGCCTGTAGTTAGATAATGGTATAGAGAAAAGCTGTTTATTTAGCTCATAGTTCTGGATTTTAAGGGCCTGGTGCTGGCTTCTGTTCAACTCTCCTGAAGGTCTCATGGTGGAAATGCCATGGTAGTAGGAGTGATATGACAGAGATCATACTTCCAGACAGGAAGCCAGAACAAGAGGCAGTGCCAGCATTGCTCTCTTTATGAAAGAGAGGAAGGAAGGAAGGAAGGAAGGAAGGAAGGAAGGAAGGAAGGAAGGAAGGAAGGAAGGAAGGAAGGAGAGGGGGAGAGAAGGAAGGAAGGAGGGAGTGGGGGGGAAGGAGGGAGAAGAAGAAAGGGGAAAAAAAAGCTCTCTACAGAATTAACCAAGGATCTCTCCCTTCTAAGAATAGCACTCCATTGACTTTCTACTAGGCCTCACCTCTACTAGGCCTCACCTCTTTCAGTTCCCACCACCTCTTCACAATATGGCACTGATGTCAAGTTTTAACACATGAGCCCTTGGAACATAACTATATTCAAACCACAGCATCCCCCAAAACACAGTTCAGACATGCCGAGCTTCTCAGTCCCCTGAGTAAGTTGGGTCCTCTGGCTCTGATATTTCCTGTGTCTGGATCCTTGCTTTATGCTGTTGAAACTCTGCTCATATGTCAAGACCCACTGGAAGTGGTCTCTTTTCTCAGCTTTCCCACACAGGACACTTAAGATTTCTGCTGTATTCCCACAAATGCCTCCTGTCTCCATCATATTACTTATCTGCAGTGTACACCCAGTGTAGGAGCTCTGCATAATCCCAGAGCACAGTGCTCAGCAGGAAGTAGCTTTAGTATTTATGGTGCTAACAAGTGACTGCTTTTACATTAATCAAGACCTACTGGGTAAAATCAGAAATAACCAATTAAAAGCTTTCACTTATCCTCTTTCTTATGAATTCTCAGAAAAAGCATGTTCATGGTAATGCTGTGATGTCTGTATTTCCTAAGACCATGCTGAAGACTGCTCCTTACAATGGCCCAAGTCTTCCTTCTGTTCACACAATGAGAACTCACCCCACAGATGAACTTCTAGGGAATCGAACCACCACACTTGTCTGCCCCCTTATTCTCGACTTACATGTGCTACCTGCAAGAAGGAGTCAGACAGCAAGGTGGGGAAATGTGTGATGGGAAAAGCGGAGCACATCCGAGAATACCAGACTGGCGTAGGGGGCTCTCAATCCAGTATTTCAACACAACTGTTTGTCCGGGGATGGCATCATGTGGTGAGAACCGACATTCACTGGGAGGTAGGCGCTCCGATGAGCCCTTGGAACATAACTATATGTTATGAACTAAAGAAATTGAGGCTCAGAGTCATTTGTCCAAGGCTCCCCGGGATTGAAACTCAGGTCATTGTGGCATCTGAAGCTGCTCTTGTATTACAGTGTTGCATTATTGAAAATAATAAAATCAGGGAGTTTGGGGTTCATTTTGGCTAAACATTCCTGGCTACATGACTTTTACTTTGTGATGTGGCCCGTGAAGAGTCACCTGGACAGAAAGGAGGACCTGGTAAGGTCTGGAACTGAACTCACCTCCTCTCCCCCACCCTCCCCCGCCCCAGGTCTTCATTCCCCCACCCCCAAGCCCTTCTGGAGTTAGGCTACAGGTGCCAAAGTGGCCTCCCTGAGCACCGAGTCCCAGCGCTTCAAGAGCCAGCCCTTGTGACAGGTTCTACTCCACTCGGGACGCCCGTCTTATGTCATTTTCCATGTCCATCACAGGTCCACGATGATGCGAAGCAACTCCTGAGCTTAGGAGCAGAGCACCAGCAAGGCGGGATGCCTGCTGTGCCGCAGGAAGGTGGGTGAGGGCAGCCTTTCACTCTGGCCTCTGTACCAGAGAGAAGGCAAGGCTTCATCTCTCTCCCCCCAGGAAATATTACCCGGCTCTAGGAGCTGGAGAATCATTAGGGATGGAGTCTTGTTTCCCAGTGATAGCTAGAATGCCCATGCCCGCTAGTTAGCGTGTACCCAACACATTGTTCCTGCATGGACGAAGATGATTACCACCTGGTAACACGTTTCCTGAGTCCTATTCTTTCACCCAGTGATAACTCTTTCTGATCACTGGTGATATGTTTGTCATATACAGTGAGGAAACTGTAATACATTACTCCAGAGACTAGTGCTTGCTATGTTCCTGGCAACAAAACTCTCATAAAAACCACGGTGGTACTTATTTTTTAAGAAACAGAGACCCCGCCCAACCCAGCAGATTCTTAGCACCACCCAGATTGGAACCTACATCCTCTGCTTCCCATACCAGAGTATTTTCTACTACATAAGAAAAAAAAAAAAAACAATAGACTAATAATAAGCGCTAATAAAGTAGAGGAGCTTTTTTTTTTTTTTTTTTAATTTTACCTAAACTTTTGTATTACTTGGTGAAGTGTTAGGGTTCTATGTAGCCTTTTAGAAATCTAAATCCTCCAGCTAACAGGTACCCAGGTCAGATCTGCAAACTGCAGTCTATTTCTAGCATGTGTAGAAAGAAACAACATTAGAACATTTCAGGTCGTTGAGTGTGTTTCTTGTGATTTACCAGGATGTATAACTCTCGTGAGAGTCTGAGCAGTCACAAAACTTAGAAAAGTTATAATCATTTACCTGAGCTCAAGTAGGACACTATGAGCCAAATTGCAAAGAAAAAAAATTAGTCAAAAAATGTAAATTATTATTCATAGAATTGCTTTTGCCTTTTCTACCCATTCTAATAAATGTAAGAATTCAATGTTTTAGTAAAAACAGCCAAAATAAGCAAGATTTACTTAGCATTTGTAGAGTAACACATGAGAAAATGTGTAGCTAAATGAGATGAAATTTAGAAGCTGAGAAATGGAAGGGAAAAAATTCAAAAAGCCAATATAAGTAATATTTGGCTGAGAAGCCTGAGGATAAAATACAAACTCAAACTAATTTCTGAAGAATCTACTTGTTTTCTATTTGTTGTAAATGTTTCATGATAACTCTATTGCTTCAGTTTGGAAGTCCAAATAGAATTAGTTAAATTTGCTTATTTTAAAAAACCCCTTTAAGTTCTCCCCAAATTTGAGTTTTCTTTTGTACTTTTTATATTATGATGTAGAACATTTACTGAACAAATACCAATTTGAGCTGAAATGGTATTAGGTTTTGATGATCTACCTATTTTTAGCCTAAGGACTAAGTGATTTTCTGTATTCACATTTTCATCATTTTAATGAAAATGAGGTAATATGCTGAAATGGTGTTTTCTTAGATTGTATTAAGGTTTATATACTCTCGATTTTTCATATACATTGTCATATGCTTTTCCTCTAAATCAGATATATTATGAGCTGGCCAATATATTAACATTTTTACTGCTAACAGCATGCTGCAGTTTTAAAAAATTAATTTTATGTCTCTCGATCTTTTACATTATCTTATTCTAACACTAGCAACAGCAGAGCTGTAATAGAACAAAGCTTGATGAAATGTGTATAGTTTT
Organism: Urocitellus parryii; assembly: GCF_045843805.1. Classification (NCBI taxonomy): domain Eukaryota; kingdom Metazoa; phylum Chordata; class Mammalia; order Rodentia; family Sciuridae; genus Urocitellus; species Urocitellus parryii. The sequence goes on from NC_135541.1 coordinate 64,028,184, forward strand.
GTGGTTGCCCTTGAAAGTTTTTGTCACTACAGTACTTATTCGGTACTTAAAGGGGTGGTATCTATTTGCATATATTCTTAAAAACAAAAGTTGGAATTTGCTTATTCTCATTGCAGGTTTCCATTACTATACAAAATATTGAAGGATGCATTAATATAGTTTTTCAAAAATTAATGTCTTATTTCTGTGTAATAGACAACACACTACTCAGTCTACAGAAATCTCAGTATTTTTTAAAAATACATGAAACAGTTCAGTTAGGCACCTATAGCACCATTCAATATATACTTCCTAAATATAATGAATGGTAGGTACTATATTTTTAAAGGGCAATATTTTTACCTGAGATAAAACAGAACTAAGTGTGACAAAGCTTATTAAGGCTTAGGAAGTCCTACTATGTTGCTTTAAACAAATAAACATAGACAAAAATCTGACATAATATTGACTCTCACAAATAATACGACAAACTTTGAATAAAGTCCAACTTTTTGGGTTAGCCACAAACAGAGCTTTTTGTTTCTATATTTTCAGATGGCTGTCAAGTGTTTCTAGATATTCCATAATATAATGCAAAGTTCTTTTCTGCTGATGGGTGATTTAGATTTTCCATGTGAGGCAAGCATTGTACAGCTGAGCTTTATCTCCAGTACCCGCTTCTAGGATTCTAAGTGCATCTTGAGATACTAAAGACTCAGAGGTATTGAAAGTAGAGAAACACATTCCAACTTTTACAGTCAGTGTTTTCAAATTTTACTTGACCTTGGCAATGGGCATTATTGTCACCATACTCTATATACATAATGAATAAGCATTCAAAGCCTATATCCTTTTTAATTAGTTCTTTTTAATTATACACAGCAATAGAATAGGTGTATTATACTGATGTAATTACAGAAGCATGGAATATATCTCATTCTAGTTAGAAACCCATTCTTGTGAACATACATGATGGTGGGATTCACTATGGTGTATTCATATATGTACACAGGAAAATTATTTCAGATTCATACTACTGTCTTTCCTTTCACTATTCTCTCTTTCTTCCCTTCATTCCCCAATATACTGTATATCTATTCTTCCCCACTCCCTTTTTACTGTGGGGTAGTTTCCACATATCAGTGAAAACATTTGAGTTTTTGTTTTTGGAAACTAGAAATGCCTGTATCTTACTGTCTACAAAACAACTTAATATTCATTTTCAAGGCACTGTATGTAGTTTTCTGACACTAGAAATTATGTCAGAATGTTTTGCTTTATAATTTAAAATGCTTAAGAAATTTAATTAAATGGAATTATAATATGGACTATATATATCAATTATTTAGTAAAACAGGGAGATGCCAAACCACACACCTCATCATTATCTTCACTGAAAAAAAAATCAAAGAATCCAACTTTTAAAGTCTGTATAGAATATTTTAACTTTACAAAAATAATATGATTTTAAATATATATTTTTTGAAAAGTTAACATTTATACAATCTGGTTGTTAATGCAAGGCATGCATACATTAAAGTACCTACATGATAGGATTTTCCCCCCAGTATTGGGGACTAAACTCAGGACCTGTGCATATTAGGTAAGTGTTATAACAATGAGCTACATGCCAGCCTTTTTTAAAATTTTAATTTGTTATATATGACAACAGAATGCATTATGATTCATATTATACATATACAACACAATTTTTCATATCTCTGGTGGTACACAAAGTAGAGTCACATCCTCCTTAACGTCAGGTCAAATAAACAAACCTATTTTGTTTACTTGACCTGACTTTAATGGCAGGTAGCACTATCCTGGATAGTGCTATTGCTGTCTGTTGCAGAAAAAATTACTGTGAAAATATATCTCATCACCTTGAAAACTTAATTTGAAACCAATCTCTAATAGTAAAGCAAGGATGTGACAGCCACATGTTTTCATACATATACTTAGGGTAATGATGACCATCGCATTACACTGTCTTTCCTACCCCTATAACCCCTTTCCCCTCCTTCCTTCCCCTCCCCTTTTCCCCATTGCCCTATCTAGAGTTCATTTAATTCTCCCACCCACCCCCACCCCCACAGCATATTATGGATCAGCATCCTTATATCAGAGAAATCATTTGGCATTTGGCTTTTTGGGACTGGCTAATTTCACTTACCATTATATTCTCCAGCTCCATCCATTTACCTGCAAATGCCATGATTTTATTCTCTTTTAATTATGCCCAGCCTTTTTACTTTATTTTGAGTCGGGGTCTTACTAAGTTGCCCAAACTAGTCTTGAACTTGAATTCTTGCCTCAGCCTTAAAGAGCTCAGTTCTCAGGTAAACAAACCCTGCCCCTAGCATGATAGGAATTTTATCCAAAGTGCTTTTGTTCTTTTAAGGAAAATTATTCTAAGGTGAGGTATACAGGTAGAATTCTTGGCTAGCATACACAAAGTGTTCAGTTCCCAGCATTGCAAAAACTAAGTAAATGAAGGAAAACATTTCTAAATTCTTTATATGTAATTATCTTAAATCACAATGGTATGAAGGTCAATAGGACGTTTCCTTTTGAAGCTTAGTGTGTAAATTTCAACAACGATGAATAATTATAAATTCCAGAAAAAAATGAACTTCATGCCTGAGATTCTGACATAATTCTAATCAGATTACTAATACTGTTCCTATAATCCACAATACTAGAAAGATAGAAAAGTGAAATTTCTAAATTTTAGAACTATCTGCCTTCCAGTTAACCAAAAGAGGAGTTCAAACCCATTTTGTTTACTTGACCTGACTTTAATGGCAGGTAGCACTATCCTGGATAGTGCTACTGCTGTCCGTACAGCAGCAAAAATTATTGTGAAAATATATCTCATCACCTTGAAAGCTTTATTTGAAACCAATCTCTATTACTAAAGTAGGCGGGGGGAGAGGGAGGTGTGTGAGAGAGAGAGAGAGAGAGAGAGAGAGAGAGAGAGAGAGAGAGAGAGAGAGAGAGAGAAACAGAAATAAGCATTTGATGACATACTGTAGGCTTTCTTATGTTAAACCTTCTTTATTATAGTAACATATCTGAGTAATTGAAATAACTTCACCATACAGATACCACATGCTGGAGCATGACAATGCAATGCTAATTGCATACTGTGTTAACATTTCAAGCACATTTTCTGTGACAATATTTGGATTCATATACAGGTTGTAAAGCACATGGGGATATTTGAGTCATGATTTGTGTTAGTACATGTACTGCTTTTAAGCTAATCCTCAAATCCAAAACCTTCTGCAAATCCATTAATCACATGTTATAGTATGTATAATCATTACTGTATGAACTCAGGACAAGGAATTGTGGTTAGCCTTTTAAAGAGAAATATCAGCATTATAGGGTCACTTTTGTAAGGTAAGCCTTCTTACTAATTTAAGAATATAATTAGTCTATTGAATGATGTTTTCACCAATAGCTTTCAAGTTAGTAGCAGGGGATAAAATGAAAGCTTTATTTACTCTTCTTAGGTAAGACAGCCCAGTTAATACAGAATATGTTATTTGAACAATTTTCCTTCGATATATTATATACATATTTATGATAGAGAAAAAATGGCGGCAGTCTCAAAGTGTGCAATAAGTTTTAATATTAAAACTTTTGGTTGTAAGAATGTTATATGTAGCCACGTATCTTGCTTTTTGTATGGATCCAGTAATTAATGCTTTTTTAGGCATAGAGACTTCAACCCGGTTCCTAAAAATCTCAGCAAACTGAACTTGATCCTGTAACATATTGGATCTAAATTTTATTGTTGTTCAGGCAAACACATACCATAAAATTCAAGAACAATGAATGTTTAAAAAGCAGGATTTCTCTTTTCTTGACTTTGTCCATGCAAAGTTCAAAGCTTGAAAGGGAATTCAGAGAAGGAGAAAGATAAGAGGGAGAAGAGAAACAGAAAGCAATGTAAGGAATAAAATTTTCATCATGAGTATATTTCTAAATTTTAATTTATTTTTAAGTTAACATTAGTCCAAAATATTTAAATAACTAATATTTAGATAACATGACTCTCAAAAACAAATTTCTCAATTTAAAAAGAAGAGCAAATACTTAAAAAATCATCAGATCACAGGAAGACAATTCATTAAATAGTTACATTTTTTTATTGTTAACTCTTAGAATGAGGTAAACCAAGACTCAAAATGTAAATTAGCATTACAAAACAAAAATGGGAAGCATCTTCTGTCACTCCTGAGGTATTTCCTATTATTTTTGAAGAATATATAATTGAGAATGAATCAATGCTTTACAGAAAATTAAATAATAAAATTTATGAAGCTTTTTTGGGTACTTTTGAAAATGTTGAATATTGTAGTGTGTTGAAGAGAATTTCTACACAGAATGACTTTCACATTTTAAAGAAGAAAATATTTGAATTTATTTATATTAAAACATCTGAAATTTCAAGTTAGATAAAATTCCATACTCATCTACTCTCTAAGTTAAAGTAAAATTAAAATAAGATCATTTTCAGTTTTTTTTTTACATACGCCACACTAATAATCTCTTTAAAAAACAAATTGTCAAAATAATAGTAGAATAGTCAGAGGCTCTAAGATGTATTAGTTATCTATTGCTTTGTAACCAATTACCCCCAAATTCAGAAGGCCACAATGTCTGTGGTTCAGGCAGCTAGATGAACATCACTTAGTTGGATGCCCTCAATTTCTTATGGCTAGAAGCCACTATTATCTAATTGTGCATAAATATTAAATGAAAAGAAAGGGAATTTTGTTGTTTGGTTTGGTAGTTTTTTAATTTGGGGAGGAGGAACTAAGGAAATTTTGGTGTATTTACACCTAACGTAGACATATAATAAAATTTGTGTACATATCCTGGCATCCTATCTGTAATATACAACTACATACTAAACAGAGAATACCATTGCCATCTCCATGCTTGATTCTGCTACAGCATCATTTTTGTATTCTTACAGTAAATTAAATGCATTAAAATTTATTGCTTATAAAATGAATCAAAATATGAAGAACAGTACCTTTAATATATCATACAAAGCAAATGATAACTAATCTACAATGCTGGAATATTTGAGTGAAAACTAATTTGCAATCTCAGACTGCGTTGGTATGGCATGATTTAAAGTAAAAAGGTTCTTTCCTAGACAATCTGGAAATCAACCCAATCTTATAGCTTTGGTAAGCTTTCCAGTTTTAAGATTTACCCAATTTAGGGGTATGTTTTTCTATATCATAGTGAAAGAATGCTTCCATTGTAAGTAAACAAAATTCCCTTTTAAAACCCCTGGTGAGAATAGCTTTCACAGTTTTTCAAATAAAGCTACATTCTCTCCTTAAAAAAAAAAAAAGAGTTGAATTTGTACTATTGCTTATGCTGATATGTTTTTACCCTGTGAATAAAAAATTTATAATAAAAACTAAGGGATATTTTATGCCTCAAAAGCATTTCTATGGTCTCTGGAGACTTCATGGTTCATTATTGTGTCTTCTCCTCTTAGTTGCTCATTAGGGAATTGCACTACAGCAGCTAGAGTGCACAGCATGCCAGGTAGCATATATAAACAATGAGCAAATGGCTTTTATTCATAACCTCATCATATCAAAGCAGATCAGTATGAAAAGGCAAATGTGGGTAATAAAATTCTAGTGCTCAAAATAAGGCCAGATGTATGTAGCTAGAGAAGTAAAATTTACTTCATCAAATAGCAGGGTAATTCTATTCTTTTAAATTCACTTTTATTTTTCAATTGTGTGAGTGTGTTTCTGGAGGAAGGGTTCCTCCCAGTGTTGAACATTTTCATTTTTTAATTTTAAATAAAAATTTCACTCTTGTATGAATAAAGACAGAAGTTCTAAAACATACACTAGAGAAAATTAAGTGACCATTTGTGACTTAAGCTAAAGCAAGTGAATGACCATCAAACTGGGTTGACAGCATTTATTAGCCACTGCAAGTTGTGTCTCCTTCACGTCCAAAGCATGAATTAAAAAAAAAAAATGACTAAAAATACTCCATGAAATGACTGACTTTTTGAGATTCTTACAGTGGTGTTATAAGAGCCCAGTGTTTACATTATTTATTTTGGAAAAGCTACACCATGTTTAAGAAATCACAAAATAGAGTCCTAAACACTTTTTAGGAATTTCCTTCATCTCGATATCTTGTCTTCTTTTCCCACAATGACAATGGCAAATTAATTGGGATGCATCCAGCAAAGAAAGTTCACAACTGGAATGTGGATGTTAAATAGTCAAAAAGAATAAAGTAACGAGCAATAATTTAGGAAAGAAATAAATCATTTCGGTCCAACACTCTCAGAAGATGGCCTTAAAGCAAAAATCTGTCTGACTTACAACTCTGGGTTGTCAACTATCCAGCTTCTGAATTAAACCAGGCCAATCTGCCTGTCTCAGTTCTCCTGCTGTGAGGCCGTTTCTTGATTTACTGGAAATAAATTTTAGGATATTAAAAAAAGTACAACATTCATGAATTTTGCAAATACATTAGCATCTATAAGAAGAACCACTGGGTGAGGAAGTTTCAATAAATTTCTGAAAGCAATATACTTTCTAAGGAGTTCAATGACAGAGGTGTTTATATTTTTGTGGAAAACTAAAGGCTCACTCATTGGTTTTCAAACCATAAGCCAGAAATGGAAGTAAATTGCTATAAAACTTATCCATAATCACATCTGACAGGAAGAAAACTTCATACTGTACTTTGATTAAAACAAATTTCTCAAGGGTATTTCAATGATTAGTAATATGTGGCTACTAGAATCTTGTATTCAGAATCATTTAGATTTTTCTATGGTGTAATGAGAAACTACCATACTAAACTTTGTAAATTGGTGTCAAGATTGAGAGATTTATTATATAATAAGTGTGATGCATTATTTTTTAACACCAAAATGAGTTTGAAATGTCTATTCTTGTACTTCTGCTGAAGAACTGTACTAAAGCATATGTTTACCCATCAAAGACATATTTTCCAAATAAAAATATTATGAGACACAACAGTCATATAGAATTCTGTCATTACCATCATTTTCTGTTCCTTTCCATGACTCCCTATAAAATGTAAAGATATAAACTATATTACATTTTATTGTTAGCCCAATGGATTGTCTTCTGTTTTAGATCATAATATGATCTTACCAGATCCTTACTGAAAATGTACTTTATTACATGTTGATGAATTCCCACACAGAGGAATAAAAATGCAGGTGAATCAGTTTGGGATTTTTTTCTAGTACTTTACATGTGTATATTAATGGTAAGCCCATTTTATACTTAATCCTCTCATCAAGCAACACCAGGCTTCTCAATCTTTTGTGTTTCATTTTAAATGGCTACTGTGAGTAACAGAACTATAACATATTATACTATTAATGCTTTTTCAAGTCAAAAGCTGTGTTATCTAGAAAATAATTTAACACTGTAATGGGATCGTCAAGATCAATTCCATTTTATAATCTCTGCAGCAAAAATAACATTTCTAGTAGGAAGGAATTATAAACCTAGCAAATTCTAGACATTCACATATTTGTGTAAACAATTTAACATGGTTTATTACATTTCCAGAAAGGTTAAATCTTATATTCAGTTTTCTGCTAATTCTTCTTTCATATATTATAATAAATATATATATATACATATATAATTTGAGTGCATGTGTGCATATATTTCCACACATATATGTCATATATACATAAAACAGCACTTAATGGTTACTGTCTTTGTGTGTTCAACTTGAGGCAGTAAATTAATTGCTATTATGCATGACCTATGATGGATCTTCCTTTCAGTTTCATGAATGGCCATATCGGGATGTAAACAAAATATTGGAGCGAGTCATTCCAGGAGAATTGTATTTCGTGTTGTAGATTGGTGTTCTCATGAAGAACTGGGTACTTCCTGGTAGTAAATACCTAAAAATGACAGGTAAAAAATTAGATTATTACAAGCAAATTAGTATCAACATTTCTCACTCAAGGGTTATGTGTTTAGTAATTTACACATCCTACATGAAAAATGTTACTGTAATAACAGTGCAATTCATATAAAAAGATTTCCTCCCCAAGATCAGGGATCAAGGAAGCTCATAGAACTTTACTCAAAGAATTGAACATAGATGCAACATATGATATTATTCTCTCAAGATATCCCATAAACAATCATTGAACTCAAATGCTAGGAAACTGTTTATGTGGCTCGTGTTAATTTAGAATCCATCATCAGTCCCCATAAGTAATGTGTGGAGCCAAATATTTCTTTAAAATATGGGATATGAGAATTTTGACAAACCATATTAACAGTAATTATGTTTCCAAGAAGCTGGAAATACTGATTAGAATTTAAAATATTTCGTTTTTGTATTATATCTAATGGTAATCTAAAAGAAAAAGTTAAAGAATGTTAATTAATAATTAGATTAGAAATTTTATATTCTTAGGCTATTCAGTGCTGATCATTACAGGTTATGTATAACCCTTACAACTAAATGTATTTTAGACGATGTGATTTTTCCTAATTTTACAAAGACAATATAGCATATATACTACACATTTCTACTGGACCCCAGGGCAGCACCCTGTAAATAGACTATTAATATTAATATAGTAAAATATGTGACTGTTCATAATAAATCAGATAGACAAAGACAATGAGTAACTTCATATTGATTAATGTCATATTTGCCAATAAATGCTCCCTGCTGCTCTTTTATTACTTTTCACTCAAAGCTCTGGAAATTTGAAATTTCCAAAGAAAATTGTACACCCATATAATCCCTTTTCTTTGAAAAACCTTGATTAGCATTATGCCAGTCTTATTTATATGTCTAGAGAGAAACAGTCAAGGAAATCCAAATGAAAAAATACAAATAAACAACTCTTTCTGAAGTGTAAGTCCAAGTAATCCTGAAAAGAAATTTGCTAAAAAGTCAAAACACAGATCTCTATGAGAAATTTCTAAGAGGATAAGTATCAACAGAAGGAGACTGGTAATTAGCAGTGGTTTAAAAATAAACAATAAGAATCAAACTATTCATTTTATTCTCTTCATTTGACATCAGAATCCTTTGGTGACAGAATAATAAATTCATAGATAAATGAAAAAAGTGAAGGTCAAGAATACTATTAGCTACTACTCTATGTTAGACAATATTGGAAACTATCGTAACCTGTCAATGGAAAGTTACATTTATATTTGTTTTATTTGAATTTTGTTGAAAGAAAATGGATTCATTATAATCAACTTTGTACAGCATTCAAATTAAAATGGCAGCACTTTCCATAATATACATAAACATTATTTTCAGCATAAATTATCTAATAATATCCACTAAATCTATTATCTAACATCAAAAACTATAAGCAATTGCTCAAATTATTAAGTTAATAGACCAGTAAAATAATATACAACAAAGTAAATTAAATCAAAATTCTATAATTAATGATGAGTAATGAAAAAATTGATTTCTCATATCACAGATTATGTATTTTCTTAACATCATGGGTAATTTATATTGATTAATTATTATGTCAAGAGTTAGTGGAGTTATGATTAATCTGATACCTTTTATTATGTAAAAGCTTCCCTTTCTATTTAGGACAGAGGTATAAAATCAACTAAAGTGTTTGATCAAAACCCACTATTCTGTATTAGTTGACAGTTAATCTACCTTCTTTTGAAAATGCATTCTGACTGTACTGGTAATTACATAGTAAACAGTAACTTCTACCAACTTTCTTACAAAGAATTTCTAAGCAAACATTACTATTGATGTTTCAGTAATATTCACACAAACTTTTGTGTTAAAAAATCTTCATTTCACACATAAAAAAATAAAAATGCAAAGCCTGGACCACAGCTAACTTCTATTTAATTAAACAAATATTTAAATAGCATTTTCTGTAGCTTACAGATGTTAATTCACTTAGTTTTCACAACAATTCTATTTATTAGATATTCTTGTTAGCTACATTTTATGTATAAATAAACTCTATGATACATACAGTGGTCAAATTCCTTTCCTATGGTCATACAGCTAGTAAGTGTGAACCAGGATTCAAAGCCATGAAGGTCAGCTTTAGTGTCATTGCTCATCACCACTATACTATGTTGTCATGACAATTTCACATAATTGTCACTGTACATGAATCCAAATTTTTTTTAATTTTTTTATTTATTATTGGTCTTTCAAAATATTACATAGTTCTTAATACATCATATTACACGGTTTGATTCAAGTGGGTTATGAACTCCCACTTTTACCCCGTATACAGATTGCTGAATCACATCAGTTACCCTTCCATTGATTGACATATTGCCTTTCTAGTGTCTGATGTATTCTGCTGTCTGTCCTATTCTCTACTATCCCCCCTCCCCTCCCCTCCCCTCCCCTTTACTCTCTCTACCCCTTCTACTGTAAATCATTTCTTCCATTTGTATTATCTTGTCTTACCCCTCCTTTCCTCTTATATGTCATTTTGTATAACCCTGAGGATCGCCTTCCATTTCCATGCGATTCCCCTTCTCACTCCCTTTCCCTCCCACCTCTCATCCCTGTTTAATGTAAATCTTCTTCTCAAGCTCTTCGTCCCTACCCTGTCCTTGTTTACTCCCCTTATATCAAAGGAGTCATTTGGTATTTGTTTTTTAAAGATTGACTAGCTTCACTTAGCATAATCTGCTCTAATGCCATCCATTTCCCTCCAAATTCTATGATTTTGTCATTTTTTAATGCAGAGTAATACTCCATAGTGTATAAATGCCACATTTTTTTTATCCATTCATCTATTGAAGGGCATCTAGGCTGAATGAATCCAAATTTTTAAACTAATAGGTACAATTATATAATTTTTACAAAAATATAAAGTATGAAATAACGCTGAAAATAGAAAAGTATTATACATGTCACAAAATCAAACTTTTCAATAGAAGCAAAAAAAGTTAAAAGCTTTTTTTAAGATTAGATAAATAAGTACATATGAACTTTAATTGGAAGAAACAGTTTGATTACTTAAAGCATTAAAGAGAAATAATATTTACTATTTGTCTTAATATTTCCATTATTATCTCTTGGTAGATTCCCACACTAGCTGAACACTAAAGAATATTTTTGAATGTTCTTTGCAATGGAGTTAAGTAATACAATTTGAATTTTTGAACAGGAAAACTACCTCAAGGAAGCAAATTTAAAGACCAAGTCTAAAGAGTTTTTGTAAAACACCAAAAAGTCTGAAAAATTTACATCTTTATCTTTATGCTAGTTTATTTTTTATATACCAAACAGGCTACCTCAGCTGCCTCATGCCAAGGAGAAATAATTCAGATCACCCTATTTCCATCTGCTTCATCCACATAGCCTCACGCCTTTTCTCTAAGGCTAGGCACGAGCATCTTCACATACCCTCTTCCTATACACATAGTACACACACTCATTTATTCCTGATTGATGTAGAATTGATTGGTCTTTTATGTTCCCTCTTGTTGTCAGTTGTGGAGGATCTCTAGAACATGAAGCATTTCAAAACTGGTAGGAAATTAACCTTGGAAATGGGAAATGTATGCTCTACCTACTTTCTAGGATCTTCCTGGAATAGGACCAAAGACATCTGACCCCCCACACCCCAAACCAGAATAAACTCAGCTGCCTGGTTGGGGAATGGAGAGTAGGCAAAGTTCATCAGAATATATTTCCAGTATTTTCTGAAAACTTTTTTATTATAGTAAAATGATATAACACGAAATTTATAATTTTTTACCATTATCAAGAATACAGTTAGTGCAGCAAGTACATTTACAATATTATGTTACCATCACCACAGATTCCAGAATAGTTTCATCATCCCAAACATAAATTCTATACTCAATAAATATTAATTCCCATTTTCCATCCTTCTAGGCTGAAATATAGTACAGTAGTAGAGCACTGGCCTAGCATGCATGAGGCCCTGGGTTCAATCCCCAACACCACACACAAACACAAAAATTTCTCATTCCCCTCCTCCTTACCCTTGGTGACATGTATAAATTTCCCTATTCTACAAATTTCCCTATTCTCATGTAAATGGAAATCACAATATTTGTCCTTTTGTGTCTGTTTATTTAACTCAGCATGTTTTCAAGGTTCATCAATGTTGTTTTAGATCAGATTCCATTTTGTTTTATGGCTGAATAATATTTCATTATATATGTACACCATATTTATTCATCCATTCATTTGTTGATGAACCATTGAATTGGTTCCACCTATTGGCTGTTGTAAAAAATGCTGCTGTGAACACAGATGTGCAAGTATTTCTTTGTTTGAGTCTTTGTTTTCGATTCCTTTGGGTATATACCTAGGAGTTTATTTCTTGGGTCATACAGTAAATCTATTAACTTTTTGAGATACTGCCAAACTATTTTTCACAGCTGCTTCACTGTCTTACATTCTCATCAGCAATGCAGGAAGGTTCCAACTTCACACCCTTTCCAGCACTTACTATTTTGCACTTTTTAAAATACCAATTATAGTAGATATACATTGTTTTGATTTTTAAGTTTGATTTGGGGAATTAGGGGATAAGTACTGGTTTCAAGTTTCACCTCTGTCACGTGTTAGCAATGTGGATTTTGATAAACCACTTAACTTCTTTAGACTTTTTCGTTTTCTCAGTTATGAAAAAAGTCCAGTAGCTTCTGCCATGCCTACAGAGTATGGCGCCAATGAGATAGTGTACATAAATGAAATACTTCTAATAATTTATATATTATGAGCATCAGCCTCACTAGCAAGAACATGTGTCAAACTTATCATAATGTAGGGCCGTAAATGGCGCCATGTATTTAACTCCTCAGTTTTTAAAACTTCTTAATTGTAAAGTATAAAACACATTCAGAAAACTACATAAAATATTAATATCCAATTTAATGAGTATTATAAAATAAGTATTTGCATAACTACCTCTCAGGATAGGTAACTGAACATTCATAGCATCCCTCAGCTCTGAATTACAGCATCTCCACACACTCCCTCCCCATAAAGTAATCACTATCCTAACCTTTGTGGTAATTTCCTTATTTGCCACCTAAGTATGTATTCCTTAAACATAATTTAGTTTTGCATATTCTTATTTTAAATAAATGGACAAAATATGTATTCCTTTATATCTTACTTCTTTAGCTCAACTTTATGTTTGAGACTCATCCATGTTGTTATACTGAATGTGCAATTTGTTTAATATCCACTGTATGGATAATGTTCAAGAAAATGCATCCATTCTTCCATGGATATTTGAATTGTTTCCAATTTTCACATATTATGAACAAATACTGCAATGCTCATTCTACTAAGTGTCTTGGGGCCCATGCCCATACATTTCCACCAAGAGTTTACTGGGAGTAGAATAGCTGCAAAACAGGAAGACTTTAGTATGTGATGTGATAAAAGGTGTCAATTGTTACTGTCACCAGCAATGTAAGAGAATTCCCATTTCTCTACATTCCTGTTATCTCTTGGTATGCAGTGCTGGATATGCATTATTTTTGAGATTTTGTATTTCCCTGATTATTAATTACCTTAAATACTTTTTCAAATGTTTGTTGGTCTTTTTTCAAATTTCTTCCCCATTTTCCTATTTAGTGGTCTCTTTTTCTTGCTAGAAATTTGTAGGAATTCTTATATAATATGTACAAGAACATTTTAATGTATCTTATGGGTTGTAAATACCTTCCTCCATCCTGTAGCTTGCTTTTTGCACTTGAATAGAGTATTTGGATGAACAAACATTTCTGATTTAACATAGTCACATATATTTATCTTTTGACTTATGATTAGCACTTTTCAGTCCTCTTTTTATAACTATTAAACATCTCAAATTCATGAATATATCCCATATTATCTCCTGAAAGCACTAGTTTTGCTTTACTGGTTTACTCAGTTCACCAGGAAATAGTTTTTATTTATGGCATGGGTAAAGTCAAGTTCTTTTTTAAATTATTATTTGGAAATCCAATTGTCCAGCACCACTTCTTTAAACAAACTTCTTTTTCCCACTCTTCATAAGTAAAGCATTCCTCCCTTTTTTGCCATAAATCAAGTAAAAATGTAGGCCTGGGTTTACTTATGGCTCAATTATTTATCCTTTTGCCAATTTCATATTAGCTTGGCTTAATTTATCTTTACTATAAGTTTTTGTACACAGTACTTAACAAATTCTACCAGTTCATAATTTATTTCAAGATTATTCCTTTGCTTTTCTGTATTATAAATGCTAAAAAAGCTTTGGTTTAATATTTTCCTTACCAAAAGTAAATAAAAATAAGATTAGTTGAAAACTACATGTGTACAAAAACTATTTGCGAAGAACTGACATATTAATAACAATCATTTCAATGATGAATAAGGTATATCTTTTCATTTTTTTAAGCTTTCTTGCCTTTCTTGTTAAACTTATTCTTTTTTAAAATTTGTTTAAATTAGTAACATATGACAGTACAATGATCTTGACATATCATACAAACTTATTCTTAAGGGTTACATATAATTTCAAGATATTTAAAATCGTATTTAAAATTTCATATTCTAACTATTTGATGTTAATACAGAAAATGCAATTGATTTTCTTATACTGACTTTGATTTCATCAAAATTGTTGCACTCACTTAAATGAATCTACAAATTTGTTTAGATGTGTATCAGCATAATCATACTTACTGGTAATGAGTTTTAGTTCTTTATTTCAAACCTAATTTTTTAATTTATTTTGTTTTCCTCATTACATAATCTAGGACTTCCAGCACAATACTGGATAGAAGTAGTGATAATGAGAAATCTTGTTTTGTCCTTTATTTGAAAAGGAAAGCCTTTAACACTTCAACATTTAGGTTTGTCTGTTGTGATATTTTCATAGCTATCCTTTATTAGACTGGATTTAATTTTTTCCCTAGGCGACTAAGGAGTTTTTAAAGCAAGAATGTACACTGAATTCTACCAAGTGATTTATTTATGTCTTTCAAAGTGATCTTTTATTCTACTAATATAGAAAATTATACTGATCACTTTATAATGTTATTGCATCCTTAAAAATTTATGGATTAAGCAGAAGTTGATCATGATATATTATCCTATTTAAACTCTCTGGGTTCAGTTTGTTACTATTTGGTTTAGAATTTTTATATCTATGGTTAGCGTTGAGACTGAACATTCGTTCTCTTTTGCAATAATTCTCCAGTTGGGTTTTGGTATCAAAATACTTTGGTATCAAAAGTATGGTAGCCTTGTAAAACAAGGGAATACAGTTTTCTCTTTTCCTGTTTTCTGGGTGGGTTTGATAGAACTGACTAGTGAAGTCATGTAAACCAGGAGGCCAAAAAGTGGTTGGAGATCCTAAAGCTTCCCAAGTAAACCTAGTTACAGTGAGATATTGAGCTGGTTCCAAGAATGCTAATGTCAGATAGGGAGATAGGGAGATACATACATACATACATACATACATACATACTTAGATTGATTCTAATTGACCACCTAGATGTATATATCAGTTCTATTTGCTTAGATATTATGGGCCCTGAGAAAGGCTTTTTACTACTTGTGCCTATGATTATATTTCTGAGAAGGCCACTCTCTTTCATGTAATAAATGCCATCAACTCTAAAGCCTTCTAGGAAATATCCCACAGATCTCTAGTCAAGATAAACATTATCAATAAACCTGACTGATGTTAACTCTATTTTTTTCTTTTTTAATTGTATAGATAAATTACCCAAAATGTATCACGTTATAAATGCACCTCCTTATAAGCATATTAAAATATTTATATATTTATTTATAATTAAAATTAAATAAAGAACTCAAAAAAATTAACACCAAAAAACAAATAACCCAATCAATAAATGGGATAAGGAAATGAGCAAATACGTCACAGAAGAAGACATACAATCAATCAATCAACAAATTTATGAAAAAGTGTTCAACATCTGTAGCAATTAGAGAAATGCAAATCAAAACTACTCAAAGATTTCATCTCACTTCAACAGAATGGCAGTTATCAAAAAATCAAGCAACAATAACTGCTGGCAAGATGTGGAGGCAAAAGGTATGATTCATTGCTGATAGGATTGCAAAATGGTGTAACCACTTTGGAAAGTAGTATGGAGATAACTTTAGCAAACTTGGAATGGAATGCTAGCAAACTTGGAATGGAATGCCATTTGACCCAGCTATCCCAACTCCTCAGTCTATCTCCAAAGGACTTAAAATTAGCATGCTACAGAGATGCAGCCACCTCAATGTTTACAGCAGCTATTCACAATAGCTAAACTGTGGAAACAACCTAGGTGTCCTTCAATAGATGAATGGATAAAGAAACTGTGATATAAATACACAACAGAATAGTACTCAGCCTTAAAGAAGAATGAAATTATGGCATTTATGGGTAAATGGTCGGTATTAGAGAATATCATGCTAAGTGAAGTAAGCCAATCCCAAAAAACCAAAGGCCAAATATATTCTCTGATAAGTGGATACTGATCCATAATGGGCAGGAGGCAAGGGAAGAAGGGAGAAACTTTGGATTGAGCAGAGAGGGAGAGGAGTAAGAGGGGAGATGATAGAATGATATGGACATTATTACCCCAATATATGGGTATGAATGCATGAATGGTGTAACTCTACATCATGTACAACCAAAGAAATAAGAAGTTATACTCTATCTGTGTAAAATAAATAAATAGTTTAGGTGTGCCTCCTCCTAAGCATATTAAAAATATTTACATATTTATTTAAATATTTAAAATTAATGTATAAATATAAATTCATATGTACATTTTATCAGGTATACTTCACAAATGAAATAAAGCTACTAACAAATATTGTTACCTCTACATATAAAGCAAAACACTATAGATTCCCTTACTTAAGAGGAAAAATTTATGTTCTTAACATAACATTGACTTAAGTTTCAGTGGCTAGACATTAGGGAGAAATGTTTAACTCCCTCTGCTCCTTGTGTTTCCATGTTTAACTTCCAATAGTATAACCTTCCTGGCTTCTTACTACAATTGAGTTATCTGATTTGTGGATTTCAAAGAAACAGGCATGCTTGGCTCAGCAAATCTGCAGAGAGGATACATTCACACTTGCCCTCCCACTAGACTTCATCAGGCAAGGGTAGAAGAAAGTCTGGGTTGATCCAGCTCTGCCTTGGAATAGGTAAGTTTAGTTCTGGAATTCAATATTGGAAAACCCACTAATCTCACATCTAAACCATGTCCCCAGTGTAACTTTGGTAAGTAATACAGCTACATTCATGACTGTGTCTGATTCCCACATTTCTTTCTCAAAAGGTTCTGAATGTGGGCAGAATAAAAATGTATTTACTAACACTCCAAAATGCTTATACTCACAATACTGGGGTCACCCTGAGCACTCCTCAGAAGTCCAGATCTCATTACAGAACTCATCAGAAGTCCAGAACAACATTACAGGGTCAGGAATATCTCCCCTGACCACAACAAGAAGAAGAAAATCAAAAGGCCTGAAGCAACTGTTAGGCATAACAACTTCTTCTGGTGCAAGCAGAAAGACTTTGTCCTATTTGCCTACCCACAAAACTGCATGATTCATCACAAAAACAGGGTCATGACATCTGGAACTGCAGAAATCACATCATAGTCTGGACGAATTCCTTTCTAGACTGGAATTTAAAGTTTTCCTGATCATGCTCCGAAAATATAACCACTTAATGAGAAGGCTCTTTACTTATATACTATAATGTCTAAAAAATGGATTTCATTCTTTTACATCACGAGACTATTCATGAAAATAATTAATTTTATTTCAATAATTTGCTTCAATTAAACCATAAAAACTATAGAATATAAGTTTAATATTTACATATTTTCAAAATGGTTAATTTTACTTCTGCCGTGGTTGTTATTAATCAGTTATTATTTTCAGAAGAATTAATATAGGTTAAAGGTACTATAAGAGTACAATGACAGAATCCAAAACAAAGATTTAAAATATCTTTGTAAAAGGTTTTGTGCATAATATTCTAAGGATCCTGCTTGAGATCATTTTGTTTGATAAACAGGTCAATTTTCTGCTGTGTCAAAAAATCCAAACTATTGTGGTTCCATTTTCCTCACTGTTTACTTAAATATTAGTTGCATTTTTTGACTATTGTGGCTTATTTCCTTCTACATTGAGTAGTACTAAATGTGTACACATAATAAAGCTAATATATTCATTTTATTTCTAGTAGGAGCTACAATTGTTTTTGAGAAATACAAAAATGTGCTTCTTATTTAATTTATTCTGTATTTTTGCAACTTAAAAACAATATTGGGTGTTTTTTTGAGTTTTGGAAAGCTATCTATTTCAATTTAACAGCTGTCATAAAACTCAAATTTGAAGTGAAACCTGACAAAATTTCAACTCCAACAGATTTTTTTTTTCTGGTGTTGAAGGGAGTAGTGGAGGCTTTCTGAACAATAAAATGAAACCATAGGCATCTTCCCCATAAAGAAAGCTCCAGGACACATGTTCAAATATCCCTACTAGGAAACAAAAGTTGAATTTATTACCACTTATTTGGATGTTCTTACTGCATTTTGTAAACCAAATAAGTTTATATAAGTATTTAAATAAGTATGTAAACCAAATAAGTTTATTTCCATGTACGCTGTTTCCCTCATGTCCAGGTTTGTGATTGCTGTCCTTGTTTAGTCCCTTAAAGGAAAAGATGTGCCACTTAAAAATATTTTGTCGATTATTGCGTGTGTAATTTTTAGCCTTTAGATTTTTATCCCTACCTATCTAAGCAAAAAGAAACGCTAAATTTCCAACTGTACTGTGACATTATTTTATATCAAGATCTCAGGGAATAGAGAATGTAAACAGTACCTGGAATTACCCCAGTCAGAACCAATGCCTGAGAGTGATCCTCTTGTGTCGGTTGCATATTTGTAAACCACTAGCAAGCACTGTTTACAAAGCTCCACCAGGCGCTGGCAACACTGGAGCTGCAAAGGAGTTACCATCTCTGGGCTTCTACTGAATATACTCTCCCAGGAGGATCTGTTGGCATGGAAACAGACATGACTTCATGTTCACGTTTAAAAATGGCAACCAGCTATATCATTTACCTAGCAACAAACCAATAAAGAAAGCCAGAAATACTCTCACACATCTATAATACATACAGATGATTGAAAAGTATATAAGAAATACAAATTAATTAGGAAATTAATCTTTATATAATAAAAGAACCAACATCAAATTCATGTACTATTTGTCTTTAAAGATTTTGGTGGTTCCAATCATTGGTAGCTAAAAGGATGACTTCCCAACATCTCCTAAAAAAAAAAAAAAAAGTGGAGTAACTCCATATTATAGTTTTGTAAAATACTGAACTGATTTCTCAAAAATTAAGTATTCTAGGAATTTAGGTTTTCTAAGAATTTGTATTTACCTTAACACTAATAATGATCCTATCCTACAAAGGGGTTAAAAAGTTGCTACAATTTAATCTGTGAACTAGGACAATTAGGTTAAACTAGCACTAGGACAATTAGGTTAAACCCTTTTTAAGACTACATCCATGATATTCCCAGAGCACAGGTCCTGTGCTCTAGAATTAGCATTATCTCCATAAGTACTAACACACTGCAAGGTGGGGAGCAGTGATTTGGATCCAGGTGTTTGGTTGCCTTGTGGTTGTGGTGCACTTGTACTGGGAACCCCCTTAGCAAAAGTACAGGTTAATCCCAACAGCT
The DNA here is from genome assembly GCF_045843805.1 of Urocitellus parryii. Classification (NCBI taxonomy): domain Eukaryota; kingdom Metazoa; phylum Chordata; class Mammalia; order Rodentia; family Sciuridae; genus Urocitellus; species Urocitellus parryii. The sequence goes on from NC_135541.1 coordinate 64,047,965, forward strand.
CAGAAGGCCGAGGCAGGATGATCAAAGCCAGCCTTGGAAAAGCAAAGTGTTAAGCAACTCAGTTAGACCCTGCTCTAAATAAAATATAAAATAGTGCTTGGGATGTGGCTCAGTGGTTGAGAGCCCCCGAGTTCAATTCCCAGTACCCCCTATCAAAAAATGTACAGGTTAAGATTGCCCAGTTGCTATGGTGATACCCTGCCCGAGGAAACTGCACAGGTTCAGAGTTATCAGTCTTGACCTTGAAACTCAGATACTAGCTCCCAGGGAAAGGGGATTCTGAGCATAGCGAGAAAACCATAATGTTTCTTCAGTGCTGTGACCTTTAAGCCTGGCTGCTTTGCAGAAACTTTCCCACAAATAACCTTTGAATGATAAAACCTATATAATAAACATGCTGAGCCAGCTCTGGATCCCTGTTCTCAACCAGAGATCAGTATCCCGCCTGATCCCAGCTTTCTCTCTCAATGTTTGAGTGTTTTTCTTAGTCTCCTATCACCCCTGGCCTGTTTCTAGGGGCTCAGCAGTACAGGTGGAGGCATAGCAATCCTAAAGTCAGTGTCCTTCCTCTTTCAGTATGCTTGGCTCAATCCAAAGCAAGAGCTAGTGCACACTTCTTTGGTAACCTCAAGTACGTGTGTGTGTGTGTGTGTGTGTGTGTGTATGTGTGTGTATTAACAACCAGGAAAGACCTCACCAGCCACCCAAAAAAAAAGAGAGAAACTTATTCTCTAATGTAAATAAAACACTTCAGCCTTGAGGAGAAAGTGATTTGAGACTCGGTAATGGCTCAAGTCTCATTTTACATAAACCAATTCATGTAGTCCTTAGAGAGAAAACAGTAGATTGTCAGAAAAAATATTAAGAAAAATATTTTCCTGATAAAATGTACTTCCCAATGGAAAATTCAAAAACTCTATTTTCAAAATTCTGTGGCTATTTGAGATATTTAGGATTTTACCAAGTGCCTTAGATACTCAGAAAGGTATTTTTATTAGAAAGGCAAATGGTTTCTTCTATTTTTCAGGATAAACCTGGTCCCAAAAAGAGAGTATATATATATATAATAAGTGTTTTGTTCCTTAAAAGAGGAGTAACAGTCATTTTCACTCAATAAACAATAATATGCTAATTAAATTAACTCAAATAAATTTAAAATATTATTAAATATAAGAAAAACCATATGTTCATCAAGATAAAGATAGGTAACTAGAAAATAAACTTACCTAATTTGAAAAAAATAGGGAAAATTTATATTTATAATCAATATTCCATAACCTTCCAGGTCTTAAATCTCTGGATTCAGATATTAAAAAAATTATATATATGTAAATACACATAGAAAACATCCTGTTTTGACTATCTGCCTAGCACTTTGCTGACAGAATTCTGAGTATGTCTACAAAAGTCTACCTCCATCACCACCATCAACTCTCAACAGGGATGTATTATTTGTACACTTTGGAGCCATTTGATTAGAGCTACTATGCGGTCACTTACATTATGGTAATTTTTCCTTTTCTCAACTTGGGGTTTAGAGTTAGAAAAAGAATAAACAAAGCGGGAGAACAACAAAAGGGCTACTTCAACACCCTAATCTGATGTAATTTTCTAAGTAATATGTGAGTTATAATCTAACCAGGTTTGGCTTCTCATTTTCTTATTCTTTTTAAAATATTTAAAATTAATATATGAATCAAAGTCCTCTATATGTTTATTTCTTGTGTGTACAGTCATCATTATTGGCCACAGACTCTATTCTATTCTGGATTAATCCATGTTCAAGTGTCAGCAAACCAAAATCCTTCAATAAGAAGAAAGACAATGAGAAAGACCAGCTTGCTGCAGCTCCAAGCTAATGGCACCCCTCTGCACAGAGGAAACCTGTGCCTCTAACAGCACCCCACACTAGGCCCCCCCTCCCACCACCCTGCATGGCTGTGTTCTGCAAAACACCACCTTAGCACCTCAGTATCTTAATTGCCAGTGCTAAAAGGTGAGAGAAAGCAGAAATAGTTAAAAATATCAGTGCTTTTATCAAAGCCACCAGGGTCTCATCTGCCTGCTTTCTAATCTCAATTCCAAAGAAGTGGAGTACCCAAACCTATGAATTCAAAAAGAAAAATTAAAATGATTAATAAGTTCTTTGGGGAGTTCCTTAATCTTCAGAGAAGACAGTGAATGAATGACTTTAAATGACTTTTTTAGTAAGATAATGATAAGATATACAATACGGAATACGTCTGACAACAAAGGGGAAAAGTAATGAAAATCCAAAGATTTAAAAATCCTCATATTGTTCAGTGATCCAATAATTTTCACCCCCTTTCTCATCAAAACATTTAATAAGGCAGTTATCTGAAGAGTGAAACTGGTTCATTCTTTTCTCCTCTGTAAAAGTAAGTACTAACTGATTGGCCAGAAAGAAGAAAGGTTTGTTTTGTTTTGTTTTGTTTTTAAATCAATATATCAACCGAATGAATGATCACCCACAGAAAGCTGAAAAATACCAACAAGAACATCTCCAGTTGAAAGTGATACGAGAACAGGGAGGTTCACATCATTTTAGGTAGTCCATATTTTATGCACGTATATTCAAGTCAGCATAAGGCAGCCCAGAAACAACAGTTATCGTAGAATGCTCCTTAAAGTGTATTTGTACACTAAAATTCTGAAGGGAAAGATTTTACATGGCAGACTCCCACAAGAAAATACTTTTGACTAAAGGGTCCAAAGGACCTGGGTGTTTCACCTTGGGGACTGAGTACAGAGGGTGCTTTTGCAAACTGTTAATTCCTTCTCCTCTGTTCCACTGCCTCTCCTTCTGCCTTAAAGTGGCTGACTCCTATTCCTCTTGTGGGTCTCGGCTGAAATGCTAGTAGCCACAGCCACTTTTCCTGAGCTGTCAGGTCTAAATTTGAGTTCCACAGAATCCTAGACTTACTTTCTTTCAATACAACTTGGAGGATAATTTTATTCACAAAAATTCCAAGAGCTATTTCCCTGAAGAGATCATATTTGGAACGTGGGGCATTACAACACTCTCAGTGGGGGCTGCATGTAATAGAAGGGCTCCTGGCCATGGGCTCAGCCTTGAGTATTTTCTGTTTGGCATCAATAAAACTCATGAGCCAATTCTAAGGAAATGTGTCAAAAAGAACTACATTACTCTTTGATGTTTGTGGAAGTGAACAGGGAATGGCTTAATTTGTTTTATTGTTGGGTGTGTTGAAAGAGGCAGAAATCAAGATGGTCCAGTTATTAGGTCATATTTTCCCAAGATTTTACACCTAACTGGGAAAGAGCTGTGCCTCTTATTAAAATAATTCCTTCAGATCTGGAAAAAGTAGGGTTTCACTCTGACTGACAGGATGTTAGACCAAATGTTAAAGGAGTGTACGGTGATTAGACATGATTCAAAGGACAAAGTGTTAACTATGCTGGATCCAAGCTGAGAATCAAAAATGGTATTAAGTGACTTCATTAAAATTAAGGAAGCCTAAGAAACCCATTTGTAAAGCTGCAAAATAAAACCTGATGTTAAATTCACCTCTACACATCACAAAATTAAAAGAGCTGGATGGAGAGTGGAGCCACAGTATTTCTAAAGTCAAAACTATTTCTCCTCCACCAGCCCAGGCACAAATGGGCAAGGAATTTGGAGTTGCAGTAAAACAAGCTTGTCAGGCACTGGTAACTCCACTTCAAAGAAAGTCAATGAACAGTATTAAGGGCTAGGCTCTTGACTCAGATAACGCAGGTTTAAATGTAGGATCACCCAATTACTCTGGGAACGTGAGCAACCTACATATTCTGTTTTAAGTTCCTCATCTGTCAAGTGTGGATAATAATTGTAGTTTACTCAAAAATATTTTTGTGGGGACTTTATAGGTATTTAACATCTAAAACAGTGTCTGGTCTTCAATTGTGTGACCATCATGATCATTAATAGTAGTGAAAGACACCTGTATCAAATTCACTTTTGTATCTCCAAAAGTATCTACCCAATAGTGAAATTTGGAGGGATGTGCCAAGGACAGGAGAAAGATTCTGAAAAGAGTTAGAGTATGCTAGCAAATTAGCTCAGGAAAGAGGAGCCCCGGAGACAAGGAAGTATACTCCTCAAGTATCTCTAGGGCCAAGGAACTCAAAGCCACCAGCACCAATCTTAGCATCAGACCATCTCATTGCCATCCATAGTGAAAAGTAGCTGAGATCCACATACAGCATCAAACCAAGGGATCAACAAATAGAAAAAAAATATTCAATTTTGAATTCAGACTGAGAGAACTTTTACAGAAAACAATTCATTAAGGGGCTATGAAATATGGTTCAAATATTTCACTCTGTAGAAATAACTTATTTCCAGGATTGTGCTCACATTTTATCACACCCCAGAGTGCCTTATGGATTCTTCCTGTTAGTGAATGAATGGCAGCTGAGGAAAAAGATGATGGTCAGGAGTCTGCAAATGATATGAATGACTCAGCATCCGATGATTAGAATATGGAAATGGGCACTTCAAGATTCTTTAAAAAAGAGATAGGTCTAGTCTCAGTTTTTACATAAGATTTGAAAAATGCAGAAGGTACAGATTTTTTTTAGAATATTGGAAAACCAGTGAGTTTGCTTTTCTAGAGCAGAGTTCCAGTAGGAGAGTAATAAGAGAGAAGACTGAAAAAAATAAAAAATAATCAGCATATTAGGCTTATATATAAGAAATTTAGACTTTGAAGATAAATGAGAGAAATCACTAGATTTGGGGAAATGACCCTGACAGTAAGACAGTAAGGAAAACAAAACTTTATAGACAAAAATGCCTAGAAATCTTTTAATGTCACTTAGCCCTTCCATCAAAAGATACCCTTTGTCAGTAATCCTGTCATACTTTCTCTGTGCCTCTTTTATATTGTTTACTTTTGTGTACATCATATTTTGTCTACAAAAGACAGAGGTGCTTATTGGTTAAGAGCATGAACTTTTGGGTCAAGGCTAATGGAGTTCAAATCCCAGTTACTCTGGGTCCTTATCCTTGGATGCATCTCAGATTCCTTATCTATAACACAGAGACAATACAGAGCCTGATTCAAAGTGATGCTATGAGGAATGAACCACTTAAATACATGTAAAGTGATTAAACAGAGCCTGGCCTACAGTAAGTAGCACAGTTAACTATTTTTATCACCTTCTTGAGAGGAACAACTATATCAAATTCACTTTTATATCTCCAAAAGTATCTACCCAACAGTTAAATGTTGATGACTGTAGAAAGAATGAATGAAGAACAATTTATAATAGACACAGTCCGAATAATGTGACAGAAAAACTGGTAGGATTTCACCAATGAGTGAATAAAGACAGCATTGAGGGGCTGGGGTTGTGGCCCAGCGGTGGAGTGCTTGCCTAGCCGTGTAAGGCCCTGGGTTCAAGGAACCTCAGCATCACATAAAAATAAATTAAAAAATAAAGGTACAATACCTTGGTGTCCAATTAGAACTAAAAAATAAATATTAAAAAAAAAGATATCATTGAGAAGGAAGGTGCAGACACCTCAGAAACATCACACCTGTATGATTAGGAGAATAACATCAGGATTATGGGAAGTCAGGAAGGGAAGACATTTCTGAATGAAATGGTATGGAGTGTTTTGGTTTCAGACATCTTGAAGAACAAATGACAGGGAGTCACAGCAACTTGGGCAGCACAGGAATTCTGGAGGGGAGGAAGGGTATCGCCATAATTTTAGAAGTCTCCTACATAGAGATTTAAGGATATTGGTTTGTAATTTAAATTTTTTCATTAATTAAAGATTACTTTCTCTCCACTGAATTCAAATTAGTTGCATGATGTTATGTTCATATTAATCATCTTATATAAATCAGGTTAATTGATATAAATTACAGGTGAATACTAACACAATTACATGCAGATATTTACAGATTATCAAAAGAAATTTAACCATTTTATTGGACTACCTCTATAACTAAATGGTAAAATATTTAAAAATTACACAATAAGAGATGACTTAGAACTTACCCTGAATCACAGAAACAATTCCAGAGTCCTTGGCCGTGACTCCAAAGTAAGCGATTAAAAACCCGGTTGAAAATCCGATATAAATTTACTTCCTCAACATCAGCTACCTTCCAGATGCGTGGAAGAACTGTGCGAATGCTTGTTTTTACTATGTCCAACACCTAATGGAAAAACCAAAGCACTTAAAAATCTAGGTATGTTCAAAGATGGGCACACACACACAAAAACTGAGCAACAGCACAGAATTAAAAAGTCCACAAGTAGATCCGTACATTCATGAAACTTTGGTATATAACAGAGACAACAAGTGATACCACTGGAGTAAGAAGTGAGTGTTCAATAAATGGAGATTTTAAAGTAATAATCTTTATGAAAAAGAATAGATGAGGTTGAATCCTTACTTCTCTCAGCTAACAAAAATCAATTCTAGTAAACCATCAAATATCTTAGTGGAAATTAGGGGTAAATATTTTTCAAATCCTTTTAGAAAGAGGCTTTTCTAAAGTCACAAATAGGAATAAGACCACAAAAGGTTAACAGATTTTGATCAAATTAAAATGAAGAACTACTGGTCACTAAAGGAAATAAAAGACCAAATTACAAATTTGGAAAACATATTCAAAAACACATACTTCCTTCCAACAAAAGACTAGTATCGGGAATATACAAAGATTTCTAACAACTTATAAATATCTTAGGAAAAGTAGACAAATATTTATGAACAGGCATCTTACAAAAGAGGAAATAAATATGAAGAATAAAAATTAAGTCTATGTTGTAAGATATTATTTCATACCCATTTAAATGAAAAAAAATTAAAGTCTAATGAGACCAAGTGGATGGCAATCTACCATATATCTCAGACCTATTGGTATGAGTACACACTAGTGCAATCGTTCTGAAAAACAGCTTGAAAATTCATGCATTGTTTGTGTCAGCAATTTTATTCCTAAGAGAATCTATCAGAGGTAAAAATAGGAGGCATGTATAAGATTGTTCAAACAGCTACACAGTTATAAACACCTGGAAATGACCTAACTCTCCAACAGTGGGAGAATGGATAAACGAACAGTTATAGTGGAGAAATGGGTTCATCCCCCCAGATTATTATGCAGTCGTTCAAAATTGAATAAAATATGACACATAACACAGAATAATGTGGTAGTATAATGAGTGATGGGTTTAAAACTACATGTCAGTTTATTGCAGCTCAAGTTACAATAGTTAAACTATGCAACCAACCTAGGTGTACTTCAACAGATGAATGCATAAAGAGAAATGTGGTATATACACACAGTGGAATGTTACTCAGCCTTAAATAAGGAAGAAGTTATGGCATTTGCCAATAAATGGATGGAGCTGGAGAATATCATGCTAAGCAAAATGAGCTAATTCCAAAAAAAAATCCAGGTCGAATGTTTTCTTTGAGAAGTGGATGCTAATTCACAATAAGGTGACAGGATAGAGGGGATGACAGTTACTTTGGATTAGAGGAGAGTAGGGAGGGGAGGGATCTGGGGCTAGGAAGGATAGTAGAATGAATCTGACATTATTACCCTATGTATATATATGACTACATGACTGATGTGATCCTACATCATGTACCACCAGAAGAATGAGAAATTATACTCCATTTATGTAAGATGTGTCAAAGTACATTCTACTGTCAAGTACAAAAATGTATGTCAGAAATTATATACAGTATGACAGTCTTAAGAGGATTAAAAACAAGAAATTTTTAAAATATTTATTGGAAAAATACATTATTATGATATTAAAATATAAAGAAAGAGAGTGAGGAACTGGTGAATGCTGAATTCAAGAAAACAGTTCCCTGAGACAAGGGACACAGAGGGATAAAAGAGATCCGTTTGATTGGATATAGGTTATCATCAACATATCAGCCTTGGTTTAGGTGTTGGTTTCACAGGTGTTATAATATTAAAAACAATAAATAAAAGTAGGCCGTATGCAGACTAATGAGGAGACACCATCATGGAACAAGGACTACAGTTGATCTGGATATCTGAAATCCAAGTGGTCCTAGAAAACATTCTGGGGAAAGCTGCTTTGCCTAATGCATGAGTATTTGACTTTTATGCAGTGCAGGGATTTCCAATAAAACTCTTTCATAAAAACATTAATGTCAATACATACAGCCACTTTAATTTCAGTTCACCAAACTAGATTTTTCACTTTTTTTATCTATTTATGGCAAATGCCATAAAAATGAGAGTGAAAGATGAAAACAGAAAAAAAAATGACTGTCAAATAGAAAGGCTGAGCAGAGACATAATTTCAAAAAGAACAAACATTTGAAAAACTGGAAACATATAAAAGAAAGTTTTCTTCTTTTTAAGACAGGAACGTTAAGGAAGAGATGTTATTTCTCCCTGATCAAGGTGAGTTTGGAATACTAGCTACGTTTCTCACAATGAACTCTGAGCAGCATCACTGCTTCTCTGCCTGTGCTAGCTGCCCTCGCTGTGAAGTGGAGGCAGAAATGCAAACCCTGGACTGGACCAGGGTCTGTCAGCAAGGGGAGGGGAAGGACAGATAATGCAATCTACAGTAAAGAAGCTGGTGAAAAACAATTGTCTTGGAAAAGCTCATTAACACAAATAATGAATGCTTAATTAAAAAGAAGAATTTTTAAAACTTTAATATGAATTATTCACAATAATGCTGATACCATATGCATATTAGGCATTAATTTATGCCTTTTGTTTTTTACAACTTTCATTGACACTATTAGTTTTAACTCTCTTTCAATGTAGACAGCAGTACTTACAACTGATGTGATAGAAGAATCAACACGAATTATAAAAAGATAAATTTAAATAATTTCTCAATTTTCTATTTTCTGTCAATGTATCAGTGAGGAATAACAGGCTGAAAGTCAATTCAGAAAGGAGAGAATGGAAAACTAGCAAATTATAGGTTAACATAAATTAATCTAAAAATTATGAGTTATATAAAATAATTAAAATTGAAAATGTTATCAACACTGGGAATTGTTAAGATTGCCCTAAATCAAAGTTTTCACCTTATGTTATAAAAGAGATTGTTCATCTTTTAATTGATAAAGCAGTTGAGATTATGGACTATTCGTCCTCTTTAAATAATCTTATGGTAAAATGAATATATGCTACACAAGAACCAAACACAGGGCAACTCACAGAGCTTCCTACTCTATGCCACATATTGTACAAGGTACACTGCCTTCAAGTAGTCTTTCTTGGTCACCATTCTACACTACTCTTCATTCTAAGGAATTTGAAAAGGCTGATAGTCCAATATCCTAGGCCACATATGCCCAAAGCAGCAGCTTCACAATGGATGGGAGATGCTTCTGCTTCACTCTCAATGTGTCCTGCAACATGGATATGGAACAATCTCCAGGCATGTTGCACCTGCTTAGGAACGATTTCCCAGATTGGTGATATTGGCATGGTCTGAGCGACCCAAGCACTTCCTCCTTCCTTTCCAGGGTAACACACTGAGAATGTACATCCCCCCTTGCTTCCTTTGCCTTCAGTTTCCAAACACCCTCCCTAAGAAGGCAAGCTTGGGTCCTAGGAAGAGGGGTAGTTAGAAAGACCCCTCCCATGACTTGGAGTAGAGGAGGAGACACAAACCAAGGGAACAAGAATCCAAGTGCTTCATCTCTCTTTCATATAGCTCTTTTTGGACTATAACAGCCTTCTATCTGTTCACTTGGTACACTCTGTCTTAAACATCATTTCTTAAGGAGACCTTATCTACCAAACTTATATTATTCTTCAGTGCCTGTTTCCTCCTCCATTATTAATCATCTCACTTTAATTTCCCATTTAATAAAGACTACTATTTATGTAAAGGGAGGAATTGTGGCCATGTTGGTAATATAGTTACCTGTCTCCAAGGCTTAAGATAAAGGCTACCACTTAGTCGTTGCTTACCTTAGTGAACTATTCCTTGCAAGAAAGTGAAAACTTTGCAGACAAGGTAAAAATCAGAGCCAACATTTATCAAGGACTTACAATATGTTAAGTACTATTCCAGGCAATTTTATACATATTAACTCATTTAATCTCAAAACAAAAACATGAGATAGATATTATTGGTCCACAGTGCCATCCTAAAAATCTTGAGGATAAATTCCATGATTATATACATTAATATTTATGCAGAAAAAAGATGTGAATATTCAATCTCAGGAACAGACAAAAACAACACATTACTTCCTGTCTGATGATCATGAGCAAATGAGTTAAGGTGGGTGAGGTGTTGCTGCCTAAGGGTTATGAAAAGTTTTTGGTTGTGAAAATATTTTGGATCTCATATTATGGATGAGAAATATCAAGCACAGAACAGATAAGTAACATGAAGAGTACACAGTTGCTAAGTGGACCAGTGTGTATCCAAACCTGTGCTCTTAGCTATCTCCCAACACTGCCTCACCATGCGGTCTTCCCAGATGCCAACAGCAAAAGCTGAGTGGAGAAACCAACTGTCTCTTCTTAGACTCACATTTACCTCTAGGAAAATGTATTTGGGAAAGGGAGAGGGCCACTGTGTACTAATAGAGCAGGGGGGTGCATAACAAGAGTATGGGAAACAATGTACCTTAGCAAAACAATCATTGAATAATTTCAAGAATGCAGAGATCAGGCAGGCCAGAAATCAGACTGACATAATGTAAATTAGTGCCAGTTTTAGTTGTGATATTTTTTTATTCCTGGTATTTTAAGGTTAGATGCAATTGGATGAAGATAAATAATCCGTGAAACACAAAAATGGTCAGCAAGGTGCCCTTGTTTTTATCTATGGGTTCAAGTGAGGCTAACTTGTAGAATGTGGGTATCCATTTCCTTACATTATGACATTTAAAAGCATCCCAGTCCAACATTAAGTTCTCCATGGGAAAAATAAATGGGAGAGTCAGTCAATGACAACATTAATATAGTAAAAAGATTTGTCTTTTCCATATGAGATATAGCACATTTGAAAGCATAAAGCACACAGACAAATTCATATTTTGTAAGAACATTCAGATGTTGAATGACAAACCGCTCCATATGGCTGAACAGTTGGTCCTAAATTAAAATAATGGCACAAGGTGAAGGCAGTTTAGAAATAACATTAAAATCACTACATGCTGTACTAATGATGCGTGCAGCAGCTGTGGCTATAGGGTAGAGGCATCTTTGCTGATGCAAAAACCAACACTTTTGAGCAGCATCTATGTCAGCCCATGTGAAAAAGAGATGGGAAAACCATAACCAAAATGCAGGCAGAAGTAACAAGGGTAGATATGAAAAATAAATTGCTATTTAGAGAAGTAGTAGTGAATAAACAAAGATTTCCAAGAAACCTAAAATAAATGCAAATAAAATGCTACCTTCATCCCACTACTGATTTCTCTTCATCCTCTAATCTTACTTTATGCCTAGATATCACAACAGATTTGCTTTTCAGCAAATGTGGCATTCTTCACAGCCCACCAACACTGCAGTATTTTCATACTTCATATACATTCCTTGCAAACTATTTAAGGCAACTGCATCCTTGGCAGAAAGCTAAATTATGCAAGTGTGGATTTACCACAACATGATGTTGAATAAGATTAACTATTTTCATTTTCACCTGGTGAGGATTCTTTTCAGTACTTAATTCCTGTAACCCAGGATCTTTACATTTTATACCTATTAAGGAAAATGTGAAAAGGCAAATAATTTTGTTTCCAAGAACACAAGAAAGGAAAGCAGGTGGGAGACTGTATGGCATTCTAATCTTAGTTTTATAACATTCTAATGAACAACCAGAAAATGCCTTAATCTCGGAACAGAAAAAAAATGAGACAAATATTTCAACAGTGGTCCCTAACTAGAATTCAGATGTGCATTCTATACCATGTAGAATAGTGCTTTGGACAAGGTAATCCCTCAATAAATATCTGCTGAATGTATGTTTGAGAGAGCAAATAAATGAATGAACTCTCAAAATCCCCTGTAGTGCCTAGCAAAATTCTTGTACAAAACTGGAAACCAATAAGTGTTTATCAAATTAAATTGATTTGCACACAGCCTTTGTGGCAGCTACAATGACTTGCCACTTAAACTAACTTTTTCTAAAGAATGCATGTTTTAAAACTGATGCTTTCCCATCCAGGATCCCCTGTAATATCCAAGCCATGCTTGTGGTCTCCTCAGACTGCTCCCAGCCAAGAAGCAAGCAGTGAAGAGCTATTTCTACCCAGCATGTTCCCTCTAACAGGCTCTGGGCCCATCAGCCTGACCAAGACGTTCTTAGAACTTCACTAGAGTCTGAGGCTCTTCCTATGCAATCTTCCTCCCTTCCATTCATAGGTGTCAGATCTGCATTGCAGTCTAAAGGCTCTTCAGCTCTCTCTACCTTTTATCTCTCATGGGTATTGTCCCATATAAGTCTCCTTCAGCTCTAATTGCATCTTAGGGTGTACTTCCCAGAGGACTAAACCGGCAAAGCTTTCCAATGGTTGTTGGCTATTATCACAGCCACAGAAAGGATGAATCTGATTAATCCATGTCTAGTGTAAATTAGTTAAGTTCTTGCTTTCTAAATGGGTGACTTTTTATAATACCTAATTCTGCATTCCTCAGCTGACCAAATTTCCATGCTTCTTTTGGTTTACTTGGATGCATTTCCTAGTTTTATAAGGAAATAGCACAAGTTTCAAACTGATGTCCAAATACACCTCATTTTTACATATCCTATAGAAAATAATTTTGCATATGAAAAATTTCTTAGTAAAATAAAATACATTAGAGAAACACCCTGACATGAGAATCCTTAGTAATGAAGGGAAAAAAAATCAGTCTGCCTTGTACCCTCTGTAAGGCTAGATGATAACCCCATTCTATGTCCTACTTCCTGACAAGAGCCATTCAGGACTTAAGTTAGTCTTTAAAAAGTTCTAAGAAGTTACCTCCTAGGAGCAGGGATGAAGGCAGTCATGAACCCAAATCTATAATTCTATAAGCTGAGTACCTCTTTCCACCACCTAATCCTGACTTTCTAGTTTTACCCTTCTTATTATCATGAAAAACATTTTCAGTTAGTCAATCTGTGATCTCTTCATCTTCTTTCATCTAAAATCAACTTGAGGCAGAGAAAAGGCATAGAAAAATTAGTTAAATGTTTAATATTCTATATATGTAAGTTAATGTTAATAACACTGAAGTTTGAGCTCATGGTGGTCTCCACAATATTGCTATACAGTTATTTCTGTCTGAAGTATTTCACCTGATTAATCTTAATATTATTGATTAAGTAGACACAATATTTTTTAAAACTCCAAAAAGAAATCTTCATTTACATGAAATCTCAGGGCCTCCCCACTGCTGGCTGGCTTGATGACTTGTACTTCCAATGCGTATGTTTATTATGTTTCTTTTTGTGATTATGAGTGAAAACGATATATTTTGGCACAGTTAATTTAACAAAAATGAAAAGTTTTACAAAAATATGTCTTGGCATTCCTTTTACTGATTACTCATGGGTAAGAGCTCTTAACCATGTGGTGGGGGAAGAAAGTCAACCCACAATGATGCCGAAAGATTCGCCTTACTGCTTTTCCCAGATGGCTCACCCATCACTATTTATCTGAGAAAGTAGAGTCTGTTTTGGGAAAAGTCTCTTAAAGAACAAAATGGTTGAAGAAAGAAAAGGAACCACAGTAATCATGACCATAGCATGAAAAATTGCTACAAATAAGTCGCACATGTGGAAATCCTGAGCTTTCACTTCAGCTCACAGCCTGTGCCTTGCATTCCTCAGACACTTTCAGGGGCCTCTTTGCAAGATAAACTTTTTCTACTTAAAATCAGACATTTTTATTCTTTAAGAGCCAAAATTCAATATATGAATTCTTCTGTCAATAATAGATTTATTTATTAAATCACCTATGTAGAAGAATGATGGCAACTGTTTGGCTAGTGCAAACTGTGGGATGTTAGCAAGCTTCCTATTGCAGGTGGGATATCTTGCTGCTGTCTATGAACACAAAGGAAATATAATACTGTTCATTTACACCAAAGCAAGAGGCAAAACAAGAGCTCAAAGAACAGGTAACAGGATGGATAAATTGTAAACAAAGATCCTGCCCTCACCTTAGCACTATAGGTCCACCCCCACCTAAATATAGCAGTATACGATGAACACTTAAATTCCATTTCACCCTTAGAACTGGAAGAAAAGATAATACAAATATTCTTAGAGAAAATCTACAGGGGAAAAATAGATATACTAGGATAGGTGCTATGCTAGTAAGTTGATAAGCAAGTGTTTATTTTTACTCTAAATTTAGAAACCCAATGAAGCATAACAGTGCAATAAATAATTTCTTCCTATTCACAAATATTATAACTAATCAGACACATCAGTTGATCATGCCATACAATGCTCATCAGGCCTTCTCATATCACATGTGAAACATAGAAGAGCATTGTCTTAATTTTTCATTGCATTCAAACAAGGAAAAAAATGAAGCAAGGAAAAAAGGGTACGAGCTTGGTATTAACAGAGCTCCTAAGTCTGGAATTGAACCAATTTAACAAGTGTTTAGAGGATGCCTCCTACAGGTGACTATAGGTTAAGTCTGGCGCTCTTGTTTTTAAAAGGGTGGGGAAAAAATAAATCCATAAATATCTCAAAGTAGACCACAAGTACAATTGAGGACAAAGTGCCAAGAAGATTCAAGTAGGAAAGGATGATGTTTGGCTGTGGAAGAACCCCGACAGGTTTCATGAAAATGAACTGTACCTTCCCAAAGAATGTTGTACTGGAAGAGTGAGTCCAGGTAGCAAGGACAGCTGAGCTGGGCAAGGTCCTGAGGCCCCAAGAGACCCTTTCCACCTCTTTCCCTTGTCCCTGCTTCAACATGAGGTCATTGTTGGGGACAGGAAGCCAGGTTAAGATCCCTGTTATATTACCAGAGCCTTTCCACAAAGAAGTCTGTGTCTTCCTGCCGTTCCTCTATTTTTAAAAAGATTATTATAATAACAATAGAAATATATATGTGTATATGTATACACACATAATATATAAACACAATTACACACACACACACACACACACACACACACACACACACACGCACACACACACATATACATAAACAAAAACAAAAGGAAAAAGGACACCAAACACCACTACTCTCTTTACTTGGCTTAAGAAATTTTCTCTCCAGAAATAAGTTATAAAATTCTGGTATCCATGTTTAAACAAATCTTTTAATAATATATATAAATAAATATATATATATATATATATATATATATATATATAGCATTAAATCTAATATATATATATTAGAGTAGCACGCACACACAAGTAGATTAAAGGGGACATTATATATTATTAACTTGTTTCTTTAATATCTTGGTATCTTTTTAGGATGGTATCAAAGTGAGAAAGTTAACAATGGTGCTACTTCTTTGAAATGCCCATGGAAATTCTGACTTACTGGACATTCTTGCAAACCCTCTGAATTTATCAGGGAAAGATAACCAAGAAAGTTCTCATCAAAAATGTTTCAGAACACTGCATCTAGATCCACACTTTCAAATACAGAAGCCACTAAAATAGTTGGCTCTTTTAAATTAAAAGTTAATTAAATATAAATAAAAATTCAGTTCCTCAGTCACATCTGAAGGGCTTGATAGCCACATGTGGCTATTCACGACTACACTGCACATCACAGGTACAAACATTTCCATCCTTGCAGAAAGTTCTGTGGAACAAAGCCCATGGTAAATAAGCCTACGATTTGTATTTCATGTGGCTGAAGAATGGAAGTTAGTCACATAGGCCTCACAGGTGACCAATAGAAAATAAAAATAAAAACCACCCAAATCTAAATGGCTCCCTCTGTGCCAACATGAGCCACAGGTATATGGCACTTGTGAGTTACTCTGAACCCAGACAGCCTCCGGGTATCTCAACAGAGGCACCAGAGAGCAGACAGACTCAGCTTCTCAGAATCCCTGCACTTACTGGCTGTTTCCTGCATGTGTCCTTCAGACATAATTAGCAAAGTGTAGGTAACTTTACTAACATATGTTTCATAGGTCAAAGTCACAGTCTTGTGTTCTCTCTCGGGTTAATATCTGTGACTGTAGAATAGTATTCAATTGAATGCAAATGAATTGAATAAATGTACTAAAGTTCTTTTTAACCATAAACCCATTGAAAGACATTTAAGCAGCTTTGAGTATTTTGCTTTCATAAATACACTGCAGTGAATGCTCACATACAGAAATCTCTGATATATTCAGGCTGTAATTCCATAGGGCAAAATGCCAGAAGCGATTTTGCTGAGTTATAAGGATATGAACATTTGTAATTTTAATAGATACTGCAAATTACCTTTCTAAAGAGTTATATCAATTTATTCTCCTTCTAATAGTATGGTAAATCCCCTTTTATCCACACTATTCCCATCACTAGATATTATCTGTCTTATTACTTTTTGCCAATATGATGGGTTTTATTTGCTGTTTCTTCATCATTAGTGAGGCTAAGGATCTATTTACATGTTAATTGGCAATGTGAAGATCCATAAGTTGTCTTTTCAGGGCGTTTTTTTATGTGTTGCCATTTTATTTGTTGATATTTATAGACTAGTTTGCCTTGCAGTTGAGTTATAGGAAGTACTGGTTTACTGATGTTACTTTTCATTTTATATGCAACAATATCTATCTTCCTTGAGCGACCCCCTCTTACCCAATTCTCTTTACCACTGTGTTTACTTGGTTTTACATGTCTTTTGCCATCAGTTTTTATATAGTCAAATCTGACTCTATCAGTCTTTTAAGACTTGGAGTTTTTAGGTCTCTCTTGTTTCCCTACTTTAAAATCTTTCTGCATTTTCTTTTAAATCTTTAATATTTTCTTTTTTTACATATCAAACTATAATCTATATGGTATTTATTTTTGTATATGGTCAGAGATAAACTCCAACTTATTTTTTTTACAAATAGCCAATTGTTTCAGTACCATTTTCTGGAAAAATCATTTTTTCTCCATTGATTTGAAATATCACATTTATTGTATATTCATGTCTTATAAATAATTTGACCTATTTCTGGACTCTTATTTTAATTAACAATTTACCTACACTATTCTCTCTTTTAAATTGCAAAAATCACATGGACTTCAGGAAATTCAGGGTTATAATTCTAATGAAATGCCCTATCTTCATCAATCAAGGCCAGAGCCAGTGACTAGGAAAACATGGATTCAGGGGTTACCATATGATTTACAGTCTATCCCTGTCACCAGCTCTGATATAACCTCCTCAATAGCAGCACTATATTCACACGTGACAGACACTACATAAATATCTGTTGAATGTACTAATGTATAACAGTGAGGTTCAGCTGACACAGATAAAATATATAATTTACAAGTCAATCTGATCAATGTCAAGTTCAACTTATTAACAATAAATTCTAGAAAGGACAAATGGTAATTTGTATTACTGAAAGAATACAGCAACTTCACTATAGCTATTAAAACAGCATATCTCCTTTTTAAATTTTGTTCCAGTGTATTTGACAGACTCTCTCCCACTTTCCAAAAGAACTGTAACAGTCCTCTTATTCTCCTCTCAAATCTCCCACCAGGAAAAAAAAAAAAAACTTTCACATTTTCCCACTACACTACCCTATCTTTGCCCTCCCTCTAATTAGAATAAATGCCCTTGGTTAGGTCAAACCCTCCCAGTAAGAATAAATCCCAGTGTCTTTTCATAGCCTATAAAGTTGTGATCTGAGCCCTGCCTATCTATCCAACTGCATCTCTCACCACTAAATCACTCATTCTTTTCCAGCAAAAATAAATGGACTATGAATAAGTGAATAAATATAATGGTGCCTTGCTATGCTTCACGAACACATCAATCTAATTTCTACCTCAGCATCTTTTGTCTAGTTCTTCCTTCTGCTCCATAATATTGTATCTGCAGAGCATGGTTCCTGTTTCATTTAAGCCTCTTCTCCAAAGTTACCTTCTATTGTTTAATCCTGCTTTATCTTCCTTCATAGTACTTAATACTATCTTAAATTCTACTGCATGTTTAATATTAAATACCTTTTTATTTTATTTTTTTAAATACTTATTTTTTAGTTATAGTTGGAAACAATACCTTTATTCATTTATTTTTATGTGGTGCTGGAGATGGAACCCAGGCCCTCACACATGGGAGGCGAGCACTCTACTGCTGAGCCACAACCCCAGCCCCCTTTTTTAAAATTTTTAAAATATTTTTTTAGTTGTAGATGGACACAATACCTTTAATTAATTTATTTATTTTTTATGTGGTACTGAGGATTGAACCCAGGGCCTCACACATGCTAGGCAAGCCCTCTACCACTAAGCCAGAACCCCAACCCTATCAAACATCTTAACTAAGATGTAAGCTATATGAAAGCATGGATCTTTTTTTTTTTAATCCTCAGAATTTTGAACAATGCCTAGCATAGTAGGTACTCATTGAATACTTGGTGAAGATATGAGTAAACAAACGTGTACAGATCTGACTATCTGACTAACTGACCCTGGCTTAATACACAATCCAAATGGACAGAGCTGTTCCTGAGCACTACTCACTTTTCGCTGTTTCACAGAATCCAATTTTATGAGCCAGTATGAAGCCACTTTTGTTTTATGATACTTCCAGTTATCGATGATCTGTTTGGGGGAAGAAACATTAAGAATTTATTATAGAATGTTCATTGAAAATAATACATGAAAAATAAAGGGGTGAAAGACAATTTTATTAATTAATTTGTGGGATGAAAGCAATATAATAACACTCATAATAAAAAATGACAACTTTCAGAAAAAGACATGTGCGAAGACCTACAACATGAAGTACAGAAAGTATTTGAATCCACAGCTGTCTCTTCTTGTTGTACCAATAACACAATCTATAATGAGTGGAAAGCAGAAGTCTTCAGGCACATATGTTTTGGGAAGAAACCCAAGACATAGATTTTCTATCTTTATTCCCAGGGCTGTAATAACCACATCATCCATAGTAATAGAATATTGAATAATACATTAGAAGGTAGCTTATATTTAATTAGGATTCTGCTATCTCTTTCTTTTGTACACATCTACAGAATTTCTAAATATATAGCCTAATAATATATACTATAGCAAACAGATTAAAGAACTGCATATAGTGAACATGTAGCAATCTTATGTCAACTATCAATTACATAAACCTTTATAGGTTCTTTATAGTAAACAGTCACATTAGCTACAGATATTAGCTCTACTCTATGACTGTCTAGTTTTCTTCTGATTCAAAGCAGCAAAATATAATTAATATCTCTAAGAAATACATAAAATGATAAGTGTCTAGTACAAAGTCATTGGCTTTACTTAGAAAAGAACTTGATTGAATAAGATAGCATACATAAATAAAAAATATATCTAGCATAATACGTTACTGCCAGTGTCTATTTTTCTTCCCTTTTCTTTTATGTAATATGTATCACCTCACTTCAAACAAAATGCCATTTTAGTAATATATATCAACAAAATGCATAATATTTGGGGTTTATAATTTGTAATTATGTCATAATTACTAAATATAAATTGTTATTGTGTATTTTTTAAGCCAAAGAAAATTTTTTCATTGTTTTTTGGTTTTGTTTGTATATACTTGCTTTAGGCCTAAAGTAATGCTAAAAATTTTAAAAAGGCCAAGTGTGGATTTTTATTCTACAGTTGACCACTAGATGGTGCCTAGTTCTCTGTAAAAACCAAAACATCCCCCTCCCCCACACCCCTTTCCCCCAACAAGAGGATCCCAGCAAACAATGTTTCATTACAGAGGAATTATCTAAGAATAACCATTTGAAAAGCATGCTTGAATAAAGAAATGGAAACTTGAGTGAGAAAATGCTATTTCACCAAAAATATCTTAATAACTTTGACCTTTTATGAATGAGATGTAAAGTCTAGTCTCAAGTATTCAGGATTCTTTGCCATTTTATAATGGTCCACTAGATGGTGCAAATGTGCATGTAAAAAGAAAAACACAATTCAGCATATGCTATTTCAAAATTTGACCAAAAACTGAAACTCAAAATGTCTTTTTATGTCAGGGCCCAACTTTTTTCATCACACCTCAGATCTAAATTTTAATAAAATATTTTAATGTGATATTTCTTTAATCGCTAGGAATAGTAATTATTTAATGCTAATTATTTTCACTTGATGAAAGCCTTATTAAAATAGGACTTTATACTGAGCATTGTTGATTATAAATGAGATCTTGCTGTTCCTGAATCATAGTAATTAAAATAATTCCCTATATTTTGTAAAGCTTCTAGAAGCTGAAAAGAAGCTCAATTAATCTTGGTCATTGAGATACAATGCTACCAATAAATAAATTTTACTATTCAAAGAATAAATAAATGCTCCTTGATATTTTAAATATATCAAAGACTCACATCTTCTATCAGAAGTTCTGATTCTGCATCTGACTTTCCTGGAAACCGGATCCTCATGTCTTTGAGAACAAATAAGGTCTGACTTGTTAAATCTTCGTCTTGTTCTTTTGATTTCAGTTGCCGCAAAGTCTCACTCTTAAATTTGAAAGAATACAGATATTTGGAGGGGGTCTTATTTCATTGTGCCAGTATAATCTGAAAGATATTTCTAGGTAAAAATGATGTACTTTTAATTGAAAAATAATAATAAAAGGAAAAATATATTTTTATATTTACAAATTCTTGTCATTAAATGGATACAAATATCAAGGGTAGCTTTCATGTTTCTACATAGTTATGTTTTATTTTGCTCAAAGAACTAAAATAAAAAATATGAATAATTAAAAATGACTTCCTGGTCAGTTTCATTTGCTACATATACCTTAGACAAGTGTGAATTAGAAAAAATATTTAGTCATCATCGCCAAAAGAAATTCATCTTCTCTTTGGAAACAACAACATTAAATAAATAAATGAACTAATTAAATCCCTGGTCTATATGAAGGTACTTGGTTGCAAAATAAATTCACTGACTTATTTAATTCTAAATTTATGGAATTCACGCTAAAGAGAGAATGTTGTATGTTAATTTACATATTCATAATAAACAACATATAAACAATATTGTACTTTGCTCTAAGAAGCACTAACATATACGTTATAAACAAGATTGTTACTTAAGTGCACTAAGGAGAACTTATCAATATTTTTCAATCAATAGTCCTGGTAAGTGAAATTTTCTATATAACAAATTTTTTGAAATTTACAGACAGACTACATAACATACTACAAAACCATACATTCACTCAGATGATTTTCAACAATATTATCCTACTACATCAGCAAGTAGAAAATAAAATAATGCTATTCTCAGTTTCATCTTTGAGTTCTGTGATAAAGTCTGTATTCTAAAAGTCCATTTTAAGTTGTAGCCTAAAATAGATGAGTAATTCCAATGCCAGGAGGTCATGAATTGAACTACAGAAAGGATCTGAGGCTCAACCTGTTCTCCTTGAAGCAGATTCCCTTTGCCACCAAGATTCAGAGTACAGTCTGAAATCCTGAAAAGGCAAAGCAGATGACTTACCACCTCAGAGTCGGCAGAGTTGGCTTCATTACCAGGAGGGAGTTGTTTCATGTAGGAGGAAGCACGATTTAAGGAATGTGACCGAGATGCTGAAGTTGGCCGTGATATTGATATCACTTGTTGAGCAGAAACAGGGCGAATGTCCCCCATGGGAGGTGAGTGAGTAGAGATGGACCGAGGGCAACTGACTGATCTCCTCATGGAATCTATCAATGATGGAAAAGAGGGAAGTACAGTAGTGGTGTAAGTAGAAGTTTCCCCCTGTAGCAAGTCTTTATAAACCAAAGATCAAACTAGGTGGCAGCAGAGTGGCGGTAAATGTCAAAGCACAGACATCATCATGAAAATATAAATTTGGAGTTAATTCTTAAATTTAAACAACGAATTTGGTGTAGAACCTCACTAGTGTGCAAAGAATGGCTCTTATGGGATAACACTATAAACAGTACTTTAATGTTATGTTCTCAAAACATTACATAAAAGAACTAGAAGAAAGGAAATTAACAGTGATGGAGCACCTTCTATAGGCCAGGTATATCATGCTCACAGAAGTCCTCTGAAGAAAATAATCCTAATGGCCCAAAGGCTAAGAGACACACTCCAACATGGTGGAGAGCTCAGGCTTAAATCTTCACCTATCCAAATCCAATGGCCTCCCTCTTTCTATAATATCATGATATGCCATCTACCCTTCTTGGGACAAGACTGGTCACTTATTAGAACCTAGGTATAAGTTACAGATTGAATATTATTATAAGATTTGTAGGAAGGACAGGAAAGGAGTCTAGAAAACGCTCAGGATAAATATGTAAGTTAGAGAATATAGGCCCTTGAAGAAAAATATAAAGATTATTCTAATGGAATTTAAATATATAATGGGTTATTATAACATAATACTAAACAATGTTATTTACAGAAGTGAATAAAAAATTAGATTAAATTTCAATAGTTAAAAATCTAAATGAAGAAAACATATGGATTTATAGAATTGTTACCAGAACAATTATTCAGGGGGGAAAAGAAAACAGAATATCTTCCTCCAATGTACACTGAGAATATATAAGAAAGAGATCCAATTGTTCCTGATAAAATGTGCCTATTGACTCCGGGAAACAGATTATCACTCAATACTATCAATATTTTTAAATCTCTTTTTAATTCATCTGTTCTGTATAACCTCTGTTTCATTTAGTCTGTTCTCTCTCCTCTCTGCCCCCCCCTTGGGGAATATATCAATCTTCATTAATTAAATAATTTTATAAAATCAGGCAAAATACCCAAACATTTCTCTTTGTTAGGAAAACTATCCCGTTCACAATAGCCTCCAATAAAACAAAATACTTGGGAATCAACCTAACAAAAGAGGTGAAGGAACTCCACAATGAAAACTACACAACACTGAAGAAAGAAATTGAGGAAGACCATAGAAGGTGAAAAGACCCCCCCACACCCTGTTCTTGGATAGGCAGAATTAATATTATCAAAATGCTACACATTGCTGGTGGGACTGAAAATTGGTGCGATCACTATGGGAAGCGGTATGAAGATTCCTCAGAAAACTTGTCATGCAACCATCATTTGATCCACTTGAAATGGAATTACCCTTTGACACACTCTGAGGTATATACCCAAAGGATTTAAAATCAGCATACAACAGTGATGCAGCCACACCAATGTTTATAGCAACTCAATTCACAACGGCTAACCTATGGAACCATCCATTGCCCTTCAACAGATGAATGGATAATGAAATTTTGGTATATATGCACAATGAAATATTAAACTGCCTTAAGAATGAATGAAATTATGGCATTTGCCAGTAAATGGATGAAAATGGAGAATATTATGCTAATCAAAATAAGCCAACCCCAAAGAATCAAAGCCCAAATGTTTTCTTTGAGATGCAGATGCTAATTCAAAATAAGTTTCAGGGGGAGAATAGAGGTATTTTGGACTAGACAGAGGGGAGTAAACAGAGGGGAGGGGTCATGAGGATAGGAAGGATAGTAGAATGAATCAGATATTATGATCCTACATGCGTATATGATTATACAACCTGTGTAACTCTACATCCTGTACAACCAAGAGAATGAGAAGTTATACTCCATTTTTGTATGATGTGTCAAAAATGCATTCTACTGTCATGTATAACAAATTAGAACAAATAAAAAGAATTTAAATGGTCATACCACCAAAAGCACTACACAGATTCAACCCAATTCCCAACAAAATTCCAACTACATTCTTCATAGAAATAGAAAAGGCAGTCATGAAATTCATCTGGAAATATAAGAGGCCCAGAAGAGTCAAAGCAATCCTTCCTGAGAAAAGTGAAGCAGGAGGCATCACAATCTCAGACCTTACATTATACTACAGAGTGACAGTAATAAAAAACAGAATGATACTGACACCTAAACAAGCAAGAACACCAATGGAACAGAATAGAAGACCCAGAGACAATACAGAAATACAGTCATCTCATACTAGGTAAAGGCACACAAAAAAAATGAACATTGAAGCAAAGAAAGCCCCTTCAATTAAGGTGCTGGGAAAACTGGAAATTCCTATGTAGCTGTATGAAATTTAACCCCTTTCTCTTACCCTGTATAAAACTCAACTCAAAGTGGATCAAAGATCTAGGAATTAGAGCAGAATCCCTACACATACTAGAAGAAGATGTATGCCCAACACTCCAACATGTTGACTCAGGAACTGACTTCCTTAACAAGACTCCTACAGTTCAAGAAGTAAAATCAATAATCAGTAAATGGTATGGCACTAAACTAAAAAGCTTTTTCACAGCAAAGGAAACAATCAAGAATGTAAAGAGAGAGCCTATGGAATGGGAAAAAATTATTTGCCACCTGCACCTCAGATAGAGTGTTAACCTCTAGGATATATAAAGAACTTAAAAAGCTTAACACCAAAAAAAAAAAAAAAACAACAACCCAGTCAATAAATGGACAAATGAACTGAACAGACACTTCACAGAAGAAGAAAAAAGAATGGCTAACAAATATATGAAAAAATGTTCAACATCTCTAGCAGTTAAAGAAATGCAAACTAAAACTACACTGAGATTTCATCTCACTCCAGTCAGAATGGCAATTATCAAGAATGCAGCAACAACAAACGCTGGTGAGAACGTGAAGAAGGCACACTCATACATTGCTGGTGAGACTGCAAATTGGTGCAACCACAATGGACAGTCATATGGAGTTTCCTTAAAAAAAAAAAAAAAAAAAAAAAAACTAGGAATGGAACTACCATTTGACCCAGCTTTCCCACCCTTTGGTATATATCTAAAGGGTTTAAACTCAGCTTACTAGAGTGATGCAGACACATCAATGTTTGTAACAGCTCAATTCACAATAGGTAAGCTATAGAACCAACCTAGGTGCCCTTTAGCAGATGAATGGATAAAGAAAATATGGTATATATGGTACCAGGGAGTATTACTCAGCCATAAAGAATTACTTTATGACACTTGCAAGGAAATGAATGGATCTAGAGATTATCATGCTAATTGAAATATGCCAGCCCCAAAAAGCCAAAGTTCAAATGTTTTCACTGATATGTGGATGCTAATCCATAATAAGAGGGGGAGAAGGGAATAACATATTCAGTGGATTAGACAAAGGGAATAAAGGAAAGAGAGGAGAATAGGGAAAGGAAAGACAGAAGAATGAATCCAAAATAAATTTCCCTTGTACATATATGAATACACCATAGTGACTCCCACCATTATGTACATCCATAAGAATGGAGTCCTAATTAGAACAGTATATATTCCATGCTTGTATAATTATATCAAAATGAATTCTACTGTCAGGTTTAGCTTAAAAGAACCAACAAAATAAATTAATTAATAAAGCACATTGCTTTTGTTGGGTGCAGTGATACACATCTGTTATCCCTATGATTTGGTGGCTGAAGCAGGAGAATGGCAAGTTCAAAGGGCTATGTTTTGGTTTGATCTGAGGTAATCACATAAAAAACTATATAAAATACTTTCCTTAGTAAGACCCTCAGCAATTCAGTGAGATCTTGTCTCAAAATCTTAAAAAAAAAAAAATAAGTTCTGGGGATGTAGTTCAGTGGTAAAGTACTAAAAAGAAAAAAGAAAAGCCAGCAAAACACATTGCTTCTAGAGAAGTTACCAGTAGTTACTGGTCAGCCCATCTTTCTTTGTTTTTACAAAGAACTGGACATATTTAGTATGTACAAAGAACAAGCTTCTACTAAGAAAATATCCCAAATCATTTCCTACTAACTACACTAGAGTCCTGATCACTTAACCTCAGAGCTTAAGGCGAAGGTGTGGATGTGTATAATTTGTCACAAAGCCGAGGGAAAGTATTACAGATTCCCATTGTTCATCTGCAAACACAGAAAATTCATACAGAAAAAAACTAAAACAGTTGGACACCCCAATGATACTTGGTAGATTAACAAAAAATGGTTGTAACTTCCACAAATTATGTAAGGAAAGTATTTTATATAGTTTTTTATGTGATTATCTCATATCAAACCAAAACATAGCCCCCTTTGAAACTATTACAAATCTGAACTTCCCAAGTTAACTATAGTGCTACATATAATCAGGATGATGTCTTGGTCATTTGCATCACTTCAGTGACAAAACTCAAGGAGAATTTGTTGGTACAATGTATAAGATTAAAGAGAATATAAAACAAGGTGAAACCCTTGTTATAATTCCTAATGAATGTAAAAGAAAATACAACTAATAAGGAAAAAGATTTGTAACTGAATTGGGCTAGTTTAAAATGAACATTTATATTCAAAACATTTTTTTTAAAACCCATACTCTGTTTTAGTACACAACTGTACTTATCTCAATTTTTTAATCTATTGATCTGAGAACCAAAAAGAATTTCAGAGCTTATAAGAACCCCAGCAATTTTTTTTCTCTACCTTTCCTTTACCCCTCACTAGTTGATGTTGTTATGGATAGACAATTAGCTAGTAGGAGCAGCTGGCAAAAACTGACAACACTTGGGCAGGAAAATGTCAGCTTCCAAAACAAAAACAGAGGCTTTTAACTGAAGACACACTTAAGGAATCCTTAAGAAAAAAAGGAGGTAGAATAGCTTACAAACTCTGGAAGAGGTGGTCGGTGAACACCCCTTAAACAAATGATACAGAACATAAAACACATTATTTCCAAATATACAAATGCTCAAAGAGCAGTCATAGGATGTAACTTTCTGGAATAATTTGGAAGTAAAATTAAGACCATTCCTCTAAAATCTATTCTTCATTCCACATGGAATTTGCCATAATCATGAAATACCAGTTTGGAGATATCCATATTACTGGAGACTTAACATATTAAGCCATTGCTGGAGATCAACAAAGGCTCACAATTCTGTTTACTGCATAACTGAACGCATCCCTTTAAAAGAACCCTTCGACTTGGAACACTAGGCAAACAGTGCATACTGGAACATAATCCCATATCAAAGACAGGTGTTAAAAATAAAGTCCTGGATTGGAGGCAGATCAGTTATGTTGGACATCTGTGGATGAAAGAAGAATCACAAGGACAGTAGAGGGCACGTGGGATAGAATAAGGAGAGAAAGGGAAATATGTGGAAAAAAAGAGAGAGAAAAGGAAACAGAAAGAGAAGGAGACTGAGAAGTTGGTTGGGTGCTTTCCTAAATATTTCCTATGCACCAAAAGCCCTGACTTTAGTGCTTACCTGTGATGAAAATAGGAGGGAACAAAACTTCTACTATTTCACAATTGTGTGGCTCACAGATACATTCAAGTGAATTGCCTAGAGGGATACATACAGTTTAAAAAATAGGTGGTGGTATCAAACAAAGAGGGTGACAGGAGAGGGGGAAGTGGAAAATGACTACATGGGTTTTAAAAAAACATAACCAGCAGATGAGTCGTCAGGCACATTTTGAAAGACCCATGCAAAACTGCAATCCTTAAAAACCATGAAATATAGATGGGTGGATCCTTAAGGTAAGCCTATTGTTTCCTATTTGCAGAACCTGACAGGGCTTGATGGATGTATATGCCCAAGTCTAGGTAGGGAAGGAAATGGGGTAGAATCCAGGTCTTCTCACACACAAGGGTTCATTTGGTCCAAGGACCTTTTATTGAGTTTAATAAATTCAACTCCCTAATTCTTCATATATTTAGTTAACTTGGAAGAAAATGACTTACTGGATTGTTGAACTAATTTGCAGTGGTTGGAGTGCTTAAGATCATATGGAACTTGCTCTTCATCTCCTTTCTTATTTTGATATTCTTCGTTTTCGTCAGATTCTGAGGAGCTGCCGCTACTCTCATAACTGCTGTCGCTGCTGCAATACTTCTGCTTTTTCATTACCTCGGAACTCTCTGGCATAGAACATAGAGGCTGAAACAGAGGCAAATGTGTTATTCTGCTAGAATTTTTCAAAAGGCTCATTAACATGATTAGTTGCTATTTTCAATTTCCCCTTCGCTTGCTGCTTTTCACTGAAGGCTACTGCTGTAGACTGCTCAGCCTACAGAGCACTCACTGATTGTCGTTCCTGCAAAATACGCTTTCTTAAATAATATAGCTCAGTCATGAAAAATGTTTCTACGTGATCATAACAAAGACCAGAAGTATCTGTAAACAAGAATTTAAAAAAAAAAGAAAACTAAGGGAAAACGTGATAGAAAGATATCAAAATCACAAAGGTAATTGGCTTTTCTTCATTCCATACCAAGTCACTCAGTAAATGTGGGGGTGGAGGGAGAAAGGCTGCAAAGGAAGAAGAACAAAAAGAGCACAAAGCAACAACCAGAGAAGCCTCTATAAGTAAGGCCACATCTTAAAACAGAGCCCTAAGGCACAACAAGAGCAAGGTACTAATTTGCTGTGGATGATATTAGTCAGTCCTGTTGCTGGGAATTGATCCTGGTGCACATGGCACACACTCTACTACTGAGCTATACCCCCTGACCCTTCTCATATATAAAAATGAAAAGTTTTAGCTAATTATCTATTTCCCAAATGGGTCATGAACACCTCATGTCTCTTCTCAGAGGACTCCTTACTTTGACAATCCCAGTCTGGCCATAAGGGAGTCACACTGCTTTTTTTTGCCAGTGCTACAATTTACAAAATGATAATAAAGTGAAGATCAGTTTGACATGGATATTTTTAGAGGATGGGACCTAGGTCAAAGGTGGGTAGATCTGTAAAGACTTAAAACGTCCTCTTAGTATGTTTCAGGATCTCATCAGAATCATTGTTTCCCATCCTCCCAATCAACGAGTTTCCAAAGAGGCCAGCTGAAGTTACAGAAAAAGGCATGGGACGGCATCACTTCAGAAAGAATGCACAGGACCGAGAACAGGACGGTTCTGTGATGCAGTCATTTTAACAGACAATTTGTTACACACACACTTTGCCTCCTATTCCTCTGGGAGAGGTTCCTGCCGTTGCATACGAGAGGCTTGTGTTACATCAAACAAAGAGGTTTTGATGTTAGCATACATGATAATGAAATCCTTGCATACCATGGGATTTCACTGAAAAGAAGTATATTCTCCAGTGTAATCGTGTAGGATAAAAGACAGAGAAATGGCACTTCGTGAAGTGCCTGGAATACATAGTAAGCCAAAGCATGAGCTTCTTAAAGTTACAGGCTTTGCAAGGATGAAATATAACCAGAGCAGGAAAGGGGTTTAATACACCAAGGCACACTTGTGTTTCAACACTTGTTCTCCTTTTGATAGTTTAATCTTCACTGAGCACTAACAATGTTCAAAGAGAGGTGCATAAAAACATTTACCAGTAACACAATCATCAAACATTTTGACAATGTTAGGAAATATAATCTCTAGGGGAAGGATGTTGCTCCAAAGGTTTAGCACACACAGAAGAAACAGCAGCACACTCAGAACTTGCTAGAAGTACCTTCCTTCAGGCAGCAGGCATTTTAAGGTTTCTTAAGGAGCCTGACTACATAATGAGTTGTCTGACCCTATGAAGAACCATAGGGGAAAGAAAACCACCACAGAAACTTTGTGTCATATATGCATTTGGGACTTTATGACCAAGACACTGTTCAAGTAATTAATTAGAAATCACAGCTGAATAAACTTTCAATAGTGCCTCCACTATAAAATGGAATTTGGAAATAGGCATTGAGTTTGACACAAACCATACTACTTATCTTTATGTGCAATTTTACAATAAAATCAGTCTTATGTAAAATATCTGTAAAGAATAAGATAAATATCCATATATTTACCATCCATCTTAAGAAGAAGGAGGTTTCTGATATTATATGTGGCATTTATCATTTATATGACTAATTAATATTTCTTAAATTCTAAAATAAGAAAAAAATTAGTATTACTCCTGATACAAATGAAAGTTTTATTTAACCTTGGTCATCTCCAAAAAAAAGAGAGACCAATGTTTGGCCCGCAGTATCAGCCCTCTAAAAAGGAAAATCTGCTTTGAAGTTTGCTCCATTTAGACCCTTGAAAACATAAACATAAAAGTTATAAAAATGCTTCTACTTCAAACTAATTACGCAGCTTTCAACTTTGAGATACTGCTGGCTTTAACAATTACAGGATATGCTCATTTCTTTTTATTTCAACAAATACATTTTTAGCTCCCACTACTTGCCTAAAATGAAAAGGATTAAAAAATATACAATGTTGGGCACAGCGGCACAACCCTATAATCCCAGCAGCTCAGGAAGCTAAGGCAGGAGGATCAGGAGTTCAAAACTAGCCTCAGCAAAGTGAGGGATAATTTTTTTTAATTTAGAGACAGGGTCTCTAAATTAAAAAAAATAGGGCTAGGGATGTGGCTCAGTGGTTGAGTGCCCCTGAGTTCAATCCCCAGTACCCAAAATATGTATTTTATATACATTATGTATGTAACATATGTATTTGTGTGTGTGTGTGTGTGTGTAGTATGTATACACACACACAATGTGAATTCTGCCCTATAAGAAGTTGTACTTTTGTTTGGATGGCCAATCTTTAAAAAAAAAAAAAAGTGAGAGAGAGAGAGAGAGAATTTTAATATTTTATTTTTTAGTTCTCGGCAGACACAACATCTTTTGTTTGCATGTGGTGCTGAGGATTGAACCTGGGCCGCATGCATGCCAAGCAAGTGCACTACCGCTTGAGCCACATCCTCAGCCCCTGGCCAATCTTCTATGAGGGAAACAACAGTGTCTGACTACCTCGGGGCTTTTGCATTTGCCATTCTGCCATGTGCCCCCAGGAGGTTTGGTGTATGATTTGCCAAACTGCAATAACTGATACATAGGCTTAGAAACTTCCCAACATTTCCCAAAATAAAGCCATGATTTATGAAGGTATTCACTTCTACAAATAACTCCATGTTTGTTCCAAAGGTATTTTCAACTACCTATTCCACAGTGCCTACAAACAGAGCAGATAATCAGAAAGCATCCTCCAAAATCTCCTTAGATATGATCTCTCACCAGACCCATCTTACACCATTTCACCCTCCAAGAACCTTCCACTTGAGTCATACCAAACTTTTCATTGTTTCTACAACACATCGTCAAGTCTATCTATGCCTTTAAGTTTCCCTCTACCGTGAATGTTCTTCCACCCCTTTTTAAAAATCCAGTTAAAACAGCAAAGCCTCTATAAGGTCATTCCCATTATAGCTACTGATCCTGCGTTTCTCTATGCCACTGTAGCACTTTACATTCTCTATTGTATATTTGCTACATGGTCTCCTGCTTTGGGGTTTATCAATCTGCTCTTCTACTTGCCAAAGTTACAAATTGAACTAACAGAGTTTGAGAATTTATGATGTGCTAGGCAACGTTACACAGCAGAGATAAAAGATGAAAATGCACTTCCCACCTCAAGGAGCTCACCACCTTATACTAAGGCCGACAGGTAAATAGTTATTTGTTATAACTGCTCTGTAAAGTGTTGTCTATAGCACAGCAAGAGAAGGAGGGAAACTGTGTCAACTGGGAGAAAGAGGGCAGGTCTCACAAAGGCAGCAGATTAGGAAAGGGTCTCCAATCAAGCAACCAATCATGATTTTATTTATTTATTCACTTATTTATTTATTTATTTGTAGGCAGGCTTTCCAGAGGCATGAAAAAGCATGACAGCACAACAGAGCATGATTATCTGACCATGCAGACATAGTTTAGTAATGCTGAAATACAAGGTAAAAAAAACAGGATGAAAAATGTTTCCAAGATTTTTCAAATTCAACTCTTTCTCCACTAGCAAAAATTTCAACAGATGTCAGAAAAACATACAGATGTCACCACAACAGAGAAGATGCATGTAAAGCAAACTCCTGCCCTTTCTTACCTACATGACACCTTATTGTTTATTCCTAGGATCTCTACTTACTTTTATGAAAACACTATTGTTGTTGCTCACTCAATTATCAATATGAGTCTCCAGGGTCATGATTTTTCTTATCTCTAATGCTACATGTCTCCTTGATAATTATTGTCTAAAAGATAAAAAGAAAACTTAATAGCGACTTTAGAATAAGAACACTAGTTCTTGGACCCTCTTAGCCTGACTCCTAAGGTTCTCACTAGCACTAGGGGAAAAGCCAAGAAAAAGGAAACGAAACAAAACTCCTGAGTGCAAGATAGCACCGTCTTCCCGACTCCACCTCCACTCCTCCAAAGTGGCACCACTCTTAAAATGAGAAATATCAAGGGAAAGCCAGCTGCACGTGGTAGCATTTACTCTTACATATGGGAAGGTTGAAATACTGCACCTTTGGTCCTCGAGGCCTGGTAGCTTTTCCCATCAATTTTTCGTCATCAATTTCACACTGTTCCAGAAGATCCAAAATATCTTCCTCCTTCAAAAAACATTTTGATTTAAATCATGATCACTAATGGACTCTAAAATTTTTCCAACTTCATTAATCTCCATAAAATAATGTACAAGGAGCACTTCTAACTACTTAGTGAAGATCATTCAGATCAAAGAAGGGGAACTAAAGGATTATGGCGAATTCTCTTGAAACTTTCACTAAAGTCTGGCAATGCAAATAATATATAGTCGAAATCTATTGAGTAATAATTATCATAAACAAATGTTTCCTTCTATTATGATATGTTATTAAAATCTTAGAATATAGTACTTCAATAATTTAGCGCATTTTGGACACTCAAATCTCTGGAAGCACAGAATTTTCTAGACTATAACTTCATTAATCATTCCAGTACTAATTACTCCAAAAAATACTAAAACTCCAGACAGAAAATTGGTGATTATACTAAGAATTTCATTTACTAAGAATTTCATTTATAATCAATCTGATATTAGTATTTGGCAACACTTAATGAAAATTTTTATAAATTTTTACTATTGCACAAAAGTATTTTTAAAAATATTTTTAGCTGTAGATGGACATAATACTTTTATTTATTTAGTTTTATGTAGTGCTGGGGATCGATCCTAGGGCCACACACATGCTAGGCAAATGCTCTACCCCTGAGCCACAACACTAGCCCTGCACAAAAGTATTTTTAGGGCTTCATGAAGCGTCTTTTTTTTTTTTCTACAGGCATTAATGAGAGTGTCATTCCAGAAGTGCCCTAATACCAGTCTCTTATGCTCTTACAGAGACATTTTGAAGTCAAAAGGAAAAAATATAAACATACACTCCAGTGGATGTTGAACAAACCAAAGAAGTAGCTATAGTGAAAGAGGTTTAATCAACTGCTTCACTGTTACTTATTCCACCTATAAAAATCAGAACTTTATTTAATATTCATGATTTGTGTTTTAACTTCCCCATAAATGTTTTTTGAAATACAGACGTTTCACTATACAAGAGAAATTTTTAAAATAAGTTATTCTTCATCCCAATCTATGTAAGATTAGCTAATAAAACACCAAAAGACTCATTATAGTTTTGACAAAATAATAATCCTATAATGAATTCCGTGGATAACAGCATTTAAAAAAAGATCTCACAGAGTTCTGCTTCTGTTCAGAAGAAAGATTACAACAGATAATGCTTTCATTGCAGCAGCCAAAAAATATCTGATGAACTAAAGAGATTTTTTAAAACAGAATGCCATAGCTAAAAAATAGTGTGAAAGAACAAATTCCAGAGAAAGGTAAGTTCTTCCCAAATGAACAAAGCATACTTTGGGTCCTTTGCCAAGACTGAGCGTATGTGGGCAAAAATCAGGTCTATCATAGGAAAGTAAGATATTCTGCTGGAAGACAGAGAATCCCCTTAATATACTCCCTTTTGGAACAGAACACTGAGATACTATTATTAAGAGATCTGGCTACCATGTTGAGAGGCCACATAAAGAGAAAGACACACTCAGTCAGCTCCCTGATACTCCAGCTATCTGATTTAATGTACCAAATACATGAGTGAAATCACCTTGGAATTCTAGCCCTTAGTGAGTGCAAGAAACATTTATCTGAATATTTCTTAATTGACTCCAGGCAAGACCAGTGAAAGAACCACTCAGTGGCCCCCAGAAATATTGCAGAACAAAGAGCAAGCAAATAGACAACTGATAGACCTTTTATTAGGGTAAACGTGTGTATTTGTGTATTTGTGTATTTGTGTGTGTGTGTGTGTGTATGTGTGGATGTGTTTGTGTATGGTTTACTTGCTCTCATACTATATATATATATATATATATATATATATATATATATATATATTATCAAGAAAAAATGCTGCATGGTGTTAATTATAATCCAAATAATAAGAGTGTCACAAACCACAAAGTTAATTCAATGGATTTCTTTATCCAGTTATACAAAAAAAAATCTGTGTAATAAGAATATTCTTGACATATGACAATTACAATATTATATCAAAATTCTCTACTCCATAATTTGTCCTGTTAGACATCTTATTGATGAAGTCCCTTTCGTAGTAAAACACTACCAACTGTTAAAATGAAAAGCCTCAAGTGCACTATAAAATCAAAGTACAGTGCTTTCACATGGAGGCTGAAGGCGGGATGTTTTTATAGACACACTATTATTAGGTTCCATCCTTTTTTCTCTGTATCAATGCTCATCTCTTACCTTCATTTTTTTCAAAGGATTATTCAGCTCTCGCTGGAATGAGGCTGCTCTTCCTGAAAGGAAGGTTTGAAAGGCAACAGCCAACAAATTTTCATACTTCTCAAGCAGTGTTTTATCATCTGGAGGATAAATTCGTCTACAAAAAAAAAAATCAGATAACCCAATTTGTTTAAAAGAAGTAATCATAGCTCAATAGTTAAGATGACTGTTTAGAAAATCATTGCCTTCCTGCTCCATGCCAGTTAATATTGCTAATGGCTAGAAACAAAGATAGTTCCGAGAAGTTCACAAATATTCATGTTACCCGTACAAATTGAAGCTTATCTAGAGAAGCATCATTACACAAAGTAGTTCCAGAAGATAAGGTATAAGGGTTTGGTTCAGAGAAAGTGACTGCAATTGGTTGAATTGGTAAAGTACAGAACTTTGTGGGAGAGTGTTCAGATGATGAGGGATACTGGGGAAGTTTTGACTTCATGTAGTGACTGAAGCATGCAAAAATGCAGGCATCCGTCTTAATGTTTGGGGGTGAGGGAGTGAGGACTAGGTAGTAGTAGGTTGGGAAGAATGTGTTCCCCTCACTACTAAGGAGGTGGGTGCTAAGAACAGGAAAGACACCTGTAAGAAACTCTCTGCCCATACCTTCTGATGCCAATTGAAGCAAGGTCAAGCTGGGAAGGAGGGACACCTTCCCAGAGCACAGGAGCTTAAAGGGCCTCTTTAGATCCTGTCAAGGATGATACTATGAGGGGTACCAGTTTAACACAGTCCAAACCCTGTCTACTGTCTCTACCTGACTTCTTCAAATATTTTCTTATTTCTTCCGTTTCCTTAGAATTTGAGTTTAAAGAACAGCAACCACTATGAGTTGGCAGAAAACTATTAGAACCTAAATTTCCACTTTCTTAAAATAGTGTATAATAACCAAATCCAGGCCCAGAAGGGCTGATTAAAAAGACTCCCCACAGGCCCTCCACAGGCCTGTTGGAAGGAGAGCTGGCAGGAGATTTGTCAAGTCTGAACCACTACTTGCTCACTAGCTGACTACCTTTTCTTCCTTTAAAGATATTAAGCAGAAAGCACATTCTAAGAATGAAAAGAACTGTACTTCAAGTGAGCATAAAAGGTCTAAAAATATAGAACGATTATTTGACACTTCACTTCCTTCAGTCCATACAAAAATGGCAGCAAAGTTACCTATAATTCCCCATATGTCGATTTTCATGTTCTTCTCTTGAAATCTGCTTCCGTATTTGAGCAAGTCTCTCTTTCTAGAAATAAAGAGTTTACAAATAAAACCCAATGCATGAGTCATGCAATTGAAATTGTGGGGACATTGCTAAAATGTTCATACCAACTCTTCTTTCCGCCTCTCCAGTTGGTGTCTCTGCTGTTCCCAGTCTGAGGAACCTGGTAAGAGTCTTTTTATTGAATTTTGACCATAAAGCCTCTTTTGAGCCTCAGCTTTTTGTTTGGCCAAGTTTCTCCTTTTATCGCTGGTCCTAAAGTATGAAACACAAGACCATATGCTAGAATTCAAACAAGTTCTGATCTTATCCTATGAGTAGTGCAGATTGAAATCAAAGTTGATTTTGTATATTCACATATATTCATCTAATCACCCACCAAATATGGAACTCTGCATGGTAAACAGATGATACCAAGATAAAATGGAAACACTATGTGCTTGCTTGAAGAGTCAGAGAGTCCCAGGTTGATATTCCATACTAATACCTTGGCAGCTATACAATCTGACACTGGTCCATTAAGTGCTAAGTCTACTTCCCACATATTTTTTATTAAAAATAATAATGTTTCCCTCCTAGAGATCTTATAAAAATCAATTTGTGGTGCTATTAATAGGTAACTAGTCATTCTCTTCTCCCTCTTCAGCCAATTCTGTTTATATTTAAGCACTCTCATGTATACTGACCACTCCTGAGCACATTTTCAGTTATGACTGAAATTCCAGCCTAACAGTGCAACTTTTTCAAACAAATAATGACTGTCTTTCTAATTTTTGGATTATTCATGAAAATTTAGTTATAAGTCTCTGGTTTTTATAGAATAAACCCAATCCTAGGATTATTTTCCTCTGAGAAAC
The DNA here is from genome assembly GCF_045843805.1 of Urocitellus parryii. Lineage (NCBI taxonomy): Eukaryota > Metazoa > Chordata > Mammalia > Rodentia > Sciuridae > Urocitellus > Urocitellus parryii. Next base: position 64,084,789 of record NC_135541.1, read on the forward strand.
TTTTTCCTGTTTCCCTCGATGTAGCTACAATGAGTCTGAGTTCTCTTCTCCAACTCTTCCAGTTTGTACTCCTACAAATGACCCCTGAAAGACTTCTCAAGAACAGGGTGGAATTCAGGAATAAAGGAAAATCATAGCGAATTCTGCCCTCAGCTTTAGGGGGAAAAACAGAGCCTATTTGCCTATGCCTCATATTGTTATTATGTTGGCAGGGTGCAGGTATGGATGCAAATCAAAAGGAATTGGACATGATATCATTTGGCCACCTTCTGCCATGGAGAGGTAAAAGAAGTGCTTAAGTTCACATACGGTCCCATTCAATTCATCAGAAGATGGCAATGAAAACATGAAACCAAGACACTGGACAGTAAAGAAATTGCTATTGCCTCAAGTATATATTCCCTCGCAACCCCAACTTGTAGGAGTGCTAGGAAACTGATCCATTCTCTTTCAGGACAACAATGAAGCTTCAGTGGTAGGCATTCAACAAGTTTATTATTGAGAAAATAAACAAACATATCCAGAACATTGGAAACCATTCAGTACAGTTGGAGCCACCATGGGTGAATGCAGGATACTCAGGTAATCATAAGAAGTTGACACTAGGTTATTGAGTTCAAATTTATCTTTAGGCAATTAAAAAGACATGAATTTTAAAAGAAAAGGGGCATAATTATATTTGCATATGTTAATAAAGATTATGACCTTGGCAATATGTACTGTAGCCTAGAAGAGGATGAGAACAGGAGTAGGAAGATGAGATGCCATTTCTTTTTTTTTATTGGTTGTTCAAAACATTATAAAGCTCTTGACATATCATATTCATACATTCGATTCAAGTGGATTATGAACTCCCATTTTTACCCCAAATACAGATTGCAGAATCACATCGGTTACACATCCACATTTTTACATAATGCCATATTGTTAACTGTTGTATTCTGCTACCTTTCCTATCCTCTACTATCCCCCCTCCCCTCCCCTCCCATCTTCTCTCTCTACCCCATCTACTGTAATTCATTTCTCTCCTTGTTTTTTTTCCCATTCCCCTCACAACCTCTTATATGTAATTTTGTATAACAATGAGGGTCTCCTTCCATTTCCACGCAATTTCCCTTTTCTCTACCTTTCCCTCCCACCTCATGTCTCTGTTTAATGTTAATCTTTTCCTCCTGCTCTTCCTCCCTGCTCTGTTCTTAGTTGCTCTCATTATATCAAAGAAGACATTTGGCATTTGTTTTTTAGGGATTGGCTAGCTTCACTTAGCATAATCTGCTCTAGTGCCATCCATTTCCCTGCAAATTCCACGATTTTGTCATTTTTTAGTGCTGCATAATACTCCATGGTGTATAAATGCCACATTTTTTTTATCCATTCATCTATTGAAGGGCATCTGGGTTGGTTCCACAGTCTAGCTATTGTGAATTGTGCTGCTATGAACATAGATGTGCCAGTATCCCTGTAGTACGTTCTTTTAAGGTCTTCAGGGAATAGTCCGAGAAGGGCAATAGCTGGGTCAAATGGTGGTTCCATTCCCAGCTTTCCCAGGAATCTCCATACTGCTTTCCAAATTGGCTGCACCAGTTTGCAGTCCCACCAGCAATGAACAAGAGTGCCCTTTTCCCCGCATCCTCTCCAGCACTTATTGTTGTTTGACTTCCTGATGGCTGCCAATCTTACTGGAGTGAGATGGTATCTTAGGGTGGTTTTGATTTGCATTTCTCTGACTGCTAGCGATGGTGAGCATTTTTTCATGTACTTGTTGATTGATTGTATGTCCTCCTCTGAGAAGTGTCTGTTCAGGTCCTTGGCCCATTTGTTGATTGGGTTATTTGTTATCTTATTGTCTAATTTTTTGAGTTCTTTATATATTCTGGTTATTAGGGCTCTATCTGAAGTGTGAGGAGTAAACATTCGTTCCCAGGATGTAGGCTCCCTATTTACCTCTCTTATTGTTTCTCTTGCTGAGAAAAAAACTTTTTAGTTTAAGTAAGTCCCATTTGTTGATTGATGAGATGCTATTTCACTAACAATAGGAAATATGAAGACCTGGACCAGGGAAGCAGCAGCGTGTTAAAGAAAGAGTGAGTTCAGAAGAATATTTTGGAGAAAGAATGGGAATGCTCTAGTGACTAATTCAATGTGCAGAATAAGGAAAAGGAATAAACTCGTAATCATACCAAAATTTCTGATTTGGGTGAGTGGGTAATTATGAATATCATTTTTCCAATGATGCATACAATTTGTCTTTGAGTTTTCTCAGTGAAGGGAGGAGGTAATGCAGTGGTTTAGGTAGCTCTTGATACTTGATCTTTTTTTATATTCCATTTCATATAGAAAAATCATTTCTATATAGAATGCAGTTTACAGGTAGGAGAGGGAAAGGAAAAAGCAAAAACAATATAAAGGGGAAAAGACCAAACAGAAAATAAGGAGTGGTGGGGGAGAAGGAGGTAAAATTTTTAAAAAGAAAAAAAAAGGTAAGACAAATACAGAAGGAATGAGGTATTTTAATTAATATGCTATAAAAGAAATAAACATAGTCCTAGATCCTATCCACAGCAAACAAGATTCTGACAGTCAAGGATACTGACACACAAACAGCTCAAACACACATGAACAGAAAAGTAACAAAAACAAGCTCACACAGAAGTCCTCTCAGACACATTAAAAAAGAATAAAAGACAACCACACTGAGTTTTTTTTTTAATTACTATTGATTATTATATGGCCTTTCATTTAAAAAATAGCAAAATAATAAGCAGGAAAATTAAATCTTTAATTCACAAATCAGACTATAATACCAGTACTACAAGATAGCTCTTGAACTGCAATTATGATTAAGATAATAATGATATTTTAATTAGATCATTTTCTTTACATTTGGCCTTTAGAATACTGTCATTGTAAAACTTGGTTTGCATTTCTATAACTACAGGCATAAGTTAGACCTAATGACTCTCAGCACTTACTCCACAGACCAGAAAAAAATTTAACCAAAGACCAAAATATTCTGATTCACTTAGCATTTTAATCAGCATTTTTCTACTCAACTGTGTCCATACACTGTCCTAAAAATTTTTGTTCATGACTTTCTTGATTCCTTCCCACTACTCATTACCCTGTGAATCCATCCAAGGGATTTCTCTTACCATTTGTCTCAGATTGCTGCATGCTCCAGAAGTACAGAATCACTGGAAGATTTATGAACATGCTTTGCTTTGTCTTTCCACTTACCTATTTTTCTACAAGTAGTTAACTTAAATGAAATATCCTTCCTCTAGGCTTGTCTTCCAACCAAAATTATATTTATTGCTCACTCTACACTAGTTGTAGATACAGCCCAGGAGAAGCAAAGAGAAATAGAGCTATTGCCCTCAAGGAGGTGATAGTTTAAACAGAGTGGGGAGATGGATGCAAAGTGAGAGTATCATGATAGCACAAAGGGAGAAGTGAGCCATGATGCTTTAATAAAAGGCTTCAAACAGGAAATTAAGCTTGAGCAAGGTTTTAAGAATGAGTTGACAGGGGCTGGGGATGTGGCTCAAGCGGTAGCGCGCTCGCCTGGCATGCGTGCGGCCTGGGTTCGATCCTCAGCACCACATACCAACAAAGATGTTGTGTCCGCCGAAAACTAAAAAATAATAAAAATATTTGAAAATTCAAAAAAAAAAAGAATGAGTTGACAAACATATGATCAATATGTATGCTATGGTTTGGGTATGATATTTCCCCCAAAATTTCATGTGCTATTGGTCCCCAATTTAACAGTACTGAGAGGTGATGGGACCTTTAACAAGTAGAACCTAGTGGCAGGTGATTACATCATTGGGCACCATTGTCAGGAATGGATTAATGCTCTTCTACAGAGACTAGGTTAGTTCTCTTGAGACTGCATTAAGCCTTGCAGGATTGAGATGGATACTACAGCACTGAATTAGTTACTGCGAGAAATGGTTGTTTATAAAACAGATCAGCCTCTCCTGATTCACTATTGTAAATATGCTCTTCTGCATGCCTCTCCTTTCTTTGCTCTTTTCTACCCTGCAACATGAAGTCCTCACAAGAAGCTGAGCAGATGCCTGCCCCATGCTTTCGGATCTCTAGTAAACCTGTTGTCTATAGATTTCCCAGTGTCAGGTATCCCTTCAGAAAACAATCTAAGACAACATACAAAGAAATGTTACTCTGTCTTTTTAAAAAAGGAAGGAAATTCTGACACAAGTTACAAGGAACCTGAAGACATGCTAAGTGAAATGTGCCACTAACAAAGAGACAAATACCAAATGATTGCACTCTTGTGAGATAAAAATAGGGCACTCAAATTCATCAAGAGTGTAATGGTGGTTTCCAGGGACTAGGAGGTGAGGTGAATGAGGAGTTAGGACCAAATGGTGTAGAGTTTCAATTTTGCAAGATGAAGGGTTCTCATACGGTTGTGATAATTACATAATACTGTGAATGTACTTAATGCCACTCAACTACACACTTAAAAATGGTTAAGATGGTAAATTTTATGCTAACTATATTTTACCACAATTAAAAATATTTGACATTCACCAGAGGGACAAAGGTGCATGAATATTAAATATAAGAAAGTGAAAAAGCATATTAATGAGAACAACACAAAAAAAGTTCTTAGAAAAATCAATCCCAAGGCAGAGAAAAAAAAGAACAAGAAATGATTGGGTTGGAGAGAGATGCAAGGGCCAGATCAAAAAGTACCTTGTATGTAATATAAAGGAGTTAAACTCTGTCTTATAGTATGGAAACTATCTGATCAGAATATCAGAGCTTATAAAAATCTCTTCAAATGCTAGCATCTCTCAGTGATCTGACTCTGCCCCTCTATAGTTCTTAAAATAGAGAATCCAACTGTCTGATCTTATTCATTAGAATCAACTGCAATCTCTACATATGAGTGCCAATCAGATATCTCTACCTGCTGAGTCCCTATGTATCAAACTTACCATTTAACAATTCTACCTCTGTGTCTCAAATCATCTTAAAATTAACATATTCATACACCTCAGATAGAGCATTAATCTCCAGGAGATATAAAAAATTTTTAAAACAATCAATAAATGGGTTGAATAAAAAAATTTTAAAAAAACAACCCAATCAATAAATGGCCAAACAGATACTTCTCAGAAAAAGATATACAATCCATCAACAAATACATGAAAAAATGCTCAACATCTGTAGTAATTAGAGAAATGCAAATTAAAACTACAGTAAGATTTCATCTCACTCCAGTCAGAATGGCAATTAATAAGAATACAAAGCAACAATAAAGTTAGCAAGGTCATAGGGAAAAAGATATATTCATACATTGCTGGTGGGGCTGCAAATTGGTGTGACCACTATGGAAAGCAGTATGGAGATTCCTCAGAAAACCTGGAATAGAACGACCATTTGACCAGTTATCCCACTCCTCGGTTTATACCCAAAGGACTTAAAATCAGCATACTCCAATGACACAGTCACATCAATGTTTACAGCAGCTCAATTCACAGCAGCTAAATTATAGTACCAACGTAGGTGCCCCCTTCAACAGATGAATGGATAAAGAAAATGTGGTATACATACACAATGGAATATTACTCAGCCTTAAAGAAGAATGAAATTATGGCATTTGCAAGTAAATGGATGGAGCTGAAGAATATCATCCTAAGCAAAATAAGCCAATCCCAATGAATCCAAGGCTGGACATTTTCTGTGATATGCAAATGCTAATTCACAATAAGAGAGGAGGTGATGAATAGAGGTATTTTGTCTAGACAGAGGGGAGTAAAGGGAAGGGAGGGGGCATAAGGGTGGGAAGGACAGTAGGATGAATCAGACATCATTACCCTATGTGCATATATGATTATATGACCAGTGTGATCCTACATCCCGTACAACCAGAAGAATAAAAAGTTATACTCCATTTATGTATATCAAAATGCATTCTACTCTCATGTATAGTAATTAGAACAAATGAAAAATTAGTGTGTTTAAAATTGAATTATATCTCTCCCTTCTGTGCCCTCTCTTCTTCCATAACTCCTCCCCATTTATAACTCTGCTATAATCTTTATCTCAATGAATGACATATTATCAAACAATCCAAGCCAGAAACCTAGGAACCATAGGAGACTCTATATTCCCAGTACTTACTATAATTTAACCATAATTACTGCAGGTGTAGAGTATTATATGGGAGGGGAGTCAGGAAAAGGAGTTTACAGGAAGAAGGGGGAAATATTTTTTTAAAACTATATGGGTTTAAAAACTGAAATTAAAAATTCAAAGTAAAAAATACAAATGACTACAAGCCAGTCTCATATACAAGTGATTTATCTATGCCAAGTATGGGAAAAGTTCCAACAAATGGGGGAAATACTTTACCTGATGTTTAATAGCTTCAGTGCATTGAGCAACACACCCCTTTTTACATCATAGTCTATTTTCTGATCAGTTCCGAAACTTGGGGCTCGATTAATCTGAAATTCACAAAGAAAACAATGCTGGCAGCCAAATGTTGGAAGGTCAATACATATTCCACACAAGTTTGTTAATCTAATGTTATATCTCCAATCAGGAGAAGGAGCCACAATAAATCTCAAAGCTTTATGTGGTGGAAGGCCCAGTCACCACCTCCGCATCTTACCTGCCCATCAACCTAGGTCAAGGATTTGCAAGGAATAGACTAGGAGCATGACCTCCTGCTCTTGTTGTCTCAAGTTGAAGATCTGGATTGTCAATCAGCATCACCTGGCCACTCTCTCCAGCCCCTTAACCCAACACTGGAGTTTTTAAGTTTAGAGAAGTTAAAAGGAACATAACTTGACAACAAGTTGGAAGAACAGTAATTGTGACATGCACATTACCAACACCATAATAAATACATGTACATTTTTAGCAAGTAGAAAATATCAGTGCCCTCTTTTCACTGCTTCAGATATTCCTGATGAATTCACCTTTTGATGCATAGAAAATAAATTGTGTTTCTAGCTGGCTCAAACAATGATTCATCAATTTTCATTTCAAATGGCATTGACTAAATTTCTCAGAGATACTCTTTTTTCATTGGTTCTTTTTATTATACATGACAGTAGGATCCATATTAATATAATTATACAGGCATGGAATATATCTTATTCTAATTAGGATCCCATTCTTGTGGATATACACGATGATGGGATTCACCGTAATGTTTTCACATGTGTACACAGGAGTATTATTCCACTGTCCTTCCTTCTCCTTTTCCCCCACCCTCCCTCCATTACCTCTTGAGAAGATGCTACCTCTTAAGGGTAGCTGCAGATCTCTGAGAGCCTTTGTAACCATACAAGAATGGACTAATGGGGATAAATGAGCCATTTGTGACCATCCTACTTTCTGACGTTATTCCCAGGAATTCATCAAGATGGAAAAGAAGCAGCAAATATACATATATATAAAATTATATATATATAGGATATATAATATATATAACATATATAAAATACACACACACACACACACACACACACACACTCACACACCTTGTACAATACTGTACTATCTCGAGGGCTAGAGATTTTCTTTTTGTATTTGTTGTTGTTAGGTTTTAATACTGTTGTTGTTAGGGAAATTAACAGGCATAGCAGGTTTTTGAGACTCTAAATGAGTTGGTTAGAATATTGATGAGTTTAAAACTATAACTTCATTTCTTCATTACCAACTAACCCCTTAAACTATCTCAACAGAAGTATATGCTTCTAGACACAATTACACAAATTCATCACAAGGGACAATTCTACATTCTACAGCTGAGACCTGAGGAAATATCACATTATACTCAAAACTACATCCAGAAATGTCATCTCTCTAATTGGAAAAGTGGCACAGTTTCACAGCAGAAAAACAGTAAATAGAAACAAAGCAAACAGCAAAGGATTACATGTCATTCCACTCCCTGGTATATTCTTAACCATTTGGTCAAGAGTATTTCAGATATTTTCTATGCATATATATATATTACAATTCATTTTATTTTCTAAATACATGTCTATACTAACCATACTTTATTTTATAATCCAAGTTTTTCCTTAACAATGTATCATGCAAATCTTTCATCAAGCCATCATTGTGATGAATGCATCATACTCCCTTCATAGACAAAGGTCATGTAGTATTTTGACTTCTCTGTTGATTTCTGACTTAGAAGGTGACATAATCCTGTCTTTGTGTGATGTGGTCTAAAGATAAGGAAATAGCTTGAGAATTATAAGAACATCCATATATTCTAGGTCAGTTTGAAAAACAGAATTTATTAATCTGTTACCTCAAAGCTCTAAGCCTTTCCCCCTTACAAGTGCAGAGAAAGGATAAAGTAATATATTTATATGAAAAAAGTTTCAACCATACTAATTCAAATCCCTGGAAATTTTAAGATGATTAATGATAGCTCTGGCTGCTACATGTAACAAGATTATAAAGTAAACCAGATTTAGGAACTGATGATTAAGGGTTTCACTAGAATGTTATCTATCTTTGTAGAATTATTTAGCTATTCCATTCCAAATTGCAGCGGGGAATTCTGCCAGGTATATACCTCCTCAAAGATGCTACTGACATCTCAGTATAAGACAATTTTCATATACTTCTTTCTTCCATATTCTTCCATCTACTACAATACAGAAGAAATTAGTATTTGAAAGATTTACCCATACAAGATAAACTAATATGTGCACAGACAGAAGAAAAACTAATTTAGGTGATGCTCCTACATTACTGCAATTCCTTCAGTCCCACAGCTCTTCCCTGACCCTCAACTCATCTCTCCCAGCCCAACTCCCTATGTCAGCCTTAAAGACTGCTCAGATGTTCTTTCTATAAAGTTCTCATTGTTTCTTTTGATTTGGGGGAGGGGGTGTTTTGGGGAATGGGGCCCTTTACCATTGAGCTATATCCTTAGCTTTTTTTTTTTTTTTTTTTTTTTTTGAAACAAGGTCTTGCTAAATTGCTGAGGGTCTCACTAAGTTGCTGAGGCTGACCCTGAACTTGTGATTCTACTGTCTCAGCCTTCCAAGTTGCTGGAATTCAGGCACATGTACTGATAGAGGTTTCTTGTTTGGTTTGGTCTGGTTTGACTTGGTTTGGATTTTTTTCATTTGTTAGTTTAAATTCTCAATTATACATATCTGCACATAGAGATTAATCATTATTTTTTGCGCTGTTTTTCTGTTTCCTTGCTAATGCTTCCAATTATTACCATAAAACACACATCCGGGTCTCCACTAAACCAAGGCAAGTATTCTGTCTGATTCTTCTTGTTTCCCCACCACCTAGCACCATGTCTATAACTCAAGGGGTCCTTGTTTAATTCAAGGGTACTTAAAGTATTGACAATATATTCACACTCTGCACAAATTTTCATTTTAAAAACGCTTTCTATGTTTGAAATTTTCTTCAAGTTTTACCACTACCAATCATTACCTGAAATTATTCTAGTTAGCTGTCACATTCTCAGATGTAGCTTCTACTTTATTCCACTTGATGGCGCCAAAAGGTTTTTAACAATGTACATCAGAACCACTAGAATTTCAGATGGGTGCAAAATACAAACCAAGATCTTTAAAAAAATTCTTTTAACTGTTTTAATATACTAAATGTTCATCATACACAGATTTTGTTTATTTTAGAGTTTTTTAATGGTTCTGATTGATCTGGAAATAATGATGCAGAGGATAAATAATGAAGGAACATGGTGTTTCTAGTCTTTAAAAAACATACAGAATTCAACCATCCAGTCATGCTTTTCTATCTAAGGAATGGAGGGAGCAAAGGGTGAACAAAATTCTTCACTGTAATCTTACTGCTAGTGCCAGGTTGACCAAAATATGAATAGCCAGCAGAGAACTTTATTTACATGAAGATATAATACACATTATTTGCCCAGAGAGATGAACACACACACAGAGGTTTGGCCTTCAAATTAGGAAAGTTCGTATCTATAAAATAGGTACTGCAAACATCATGATCTCACCTATCACTCATTCAGCTTGCTTACACAAAATTTGGTATTACAGATGCAATTTCCAACTACTAAATGGCTAAAAAAAAAGAGATTATCGATTTAAAACAAAAGGTAACTATTGATTATAACTTCTGTAGAAATATGTTATTAATTCAGTAAATACTGCTTTGATATGTGCTATTTTTCTGACAGCTGCCTAAACAGTGTTTCTGTAGCCATGAGAAAGTTCCATGACCCCAGCTTAGGGAGCTTGGAGGGAGATGCAGAATGGAGCATGTCTGGGCAGCATGATTTCCAACATTTCCCAAGGGTAAAATAAATATGACTTCTGGAAACATAAACATCTTAAACAGCGGTAATTTTAGTTTCCTCCGTAATATTATTCCATATTTTTCAAATGGTTTTAGGTGACCTTGTATAATCAAAGAAAGTAATGAAAACTCTGGCCTTACCTGGTTGAGCAGCAAACCCAAAGGCATACAGTTAACAGGTTGGACCTGAGGGGAGCCCCAGGCATATAATATGGCCTTAAAGGACAATTTACTCCACCTGGTGTACCGGACATTGAATATTGATTAATAGGCCAATTAAAACTTCTGTCTTCTTAGAGAGATTGAAAAGAGACACACTGAAGGCTGGGTCTTGAAGCCCAGGCAGCCACACAGAGGAAAGATAATACCCAAAGTTCACAGATCAAGTAAGTACTAACTCAACAACTCAGGAAAAGTAGATTCGTGCTTACATTCAAAAATCTCTACCCTAGAAATTCACTGAATGATAATTTTACTTGGGGAAAGTAATATCACACGTATTGATTCAGTCTTAGAAGTATGCGAATCCCTGAATTTTCATTTTCTTCCTCCCACATACTCTCGTCAGGCCTGATTCTAGTCGGTTAATGAGGACAATGGTGCCAAGAACACGTTTGTAAAACACAAGTTTTAAATACAGAACAGTGATAGCTTCTCTGACTTTTTAAAGAGTGCCTTACCTCCAGAAGCCATGGTTTTAGTTTTCTATCCAACAAAATGTCAAATCCCAGGACTTCAAAGCAGACACTTTCACTGCCTGGAGGTTGACCAGGCCTACACATTCGATAGGCATGCAGGACATGAGGTTCAGCTACAATCAGAGTCTTCACCACCAATTCCTATAAAGATCACGACAGAAGAGGTGACGATGACTTATTTCTTTGCATCTCATTTACATATATACCAGGATGACATGTCCTAGGCCTACAAACTAGCAACCTGACCATGTTTACTAAGCTTTATGGCATCTGTCCTCTGCACTGCTCTGGCTTCATTTCATCCAACCGTTTCCCATGCCCACGAGGCCCCAGTCATGCTCACTTTCTTTGGGTTTCCCCAGGAAATGGCACTTCCTCCTCCTAACTGGGGTCCCATGCATTAGCTCTTCCCTCCTCCTGGAACACTCTTTATCCTGTACTCACTCACTCCCATGTCTGACTCTCTGATATTCTCAGAGGCGTTTCTCAAACCCATTTGAAAAATAACCAACCATGACTGCTTTTTGCATCACTACACACAGGACATAACCAGCTGACACAGTCTATATAACCAGCTTTTTTTTTTTTTTGTCAAAGAAGGGCCCTTGACTGTCTTATTTACAGTCCCATTTCAGTACCTAAAATATTGCCTCACATTAGTAAATGCTCAAAAACACTGGTAACCAAAAAAAAAAAAAAAAAAGTGGATACATGCGGTTTCTATCTGTTCAATACGTAAGATCAGGAGCATATGCTAGCCCCATACAGAGAGGGACGAGAGTGATTGGAAAGAAAAAAGAAATTCAAGGAGAGTTCATTATCTTACAAATAACACCATGGGACCTCCACTGAGACAAAGGATGGAAGGGCTAGAAAAATGTAATCCACTAGAGTTTGGTTTTTTGGTACCATGATGATTTTGTAGTTCTTAAGGTTTATTTGAGAAGGCACTATTTCCAATTAAAGAACTGGATATCAACATTTTCTGTTAGGAAACATAAAATAGAAACTGGGATTAATTACTAACACTTATTTTTAAGAAGGCTGTTTTACTGATTTTTGTTCTTTAGAGTTATACATGACAGTAGAGCCTATTTTGATATATTTGTAGAAACATGGAGGATATCTTAGTCTATATTTTACTCCAATTAGGATGTATACAATGTTGAGATTCACATATCATACATATTCATATAGGTATATGGGAAAGTTATGTCAGATTCATTCCACTGTCTTTCCTATTCCTATGCCTCCTCCTTTCCCTTTATTTCCTTTTGTCTAATCCACTGAACCTCTATTCTTCCCCTCCCTGCCCTTAAGAGAACTTCTGAACTTTGGATTTGGGGGATTGGCTTATTTCACTTAGCATGAGTGTCTCCAGATCCATCTATTCACCGGCAAATGTCATAAAGTCAATAAGAAAGTCATTCTTCTTTAAGACTGAGAAATATTCCATTGTGTATATGAACCACGTTTTCTTTATCAGTCACCTAATAATGGGCACACAGGTTGGTTCCATAGCTTAGCTATAGTGAGCTGAGCTGCTATAAATAAACATGGATGTGGCTGTATCACTGTAGTATGCTAATTTTAAGTCCCTTGGATATATACTGAGGAGTGGGATAACCAGTTCAAATGCTGATTCCATTCCTAGTTTCTTAAGGAATCTCCATACTGCTTTCCAGAGTGGTTGCAACCTCACCAATTTGCAATCCCACCAGCAATGTCTGAGTGTACCTTTTTTTCCCACATCCTCACCAACATTTATTGTTACTTGTATTCTTCTTAACTGCCATTCTGACTGGAATGAGATGAAAGCTCAGTGTACTTTTTAATTTGCATTTCTCTAATTGCTAGAGATGTTGAACATTTTTTCAAATATTCGTTGATCATTCATATTTCTTCTTTTGAGAAGTGTCTGTTTAGTCCCTTTGCCATTTATTGTTTGGGTTATTTTGTTTCTTTGATGTTAAGTTTTTTTTTTTTAATTCTTCATACATCCTGGAAATTAATGCTTTATCTGAGGTGCAAGTAGCAAAGATTTTCTCCCATCTATGGGCTCTCTCTTCACATTCTTGATTGTTTCCTTTGCTGTGAAGAAGCTTTGTAGTTTGATGCCATTCCGTTGGCTGATTATTGATTTTACTTCTTGCACTTTAGGGGTCTTATTAAGGAAGTCAGTTCCTAAGCCAATGTGTTGGAGTGTTGGGCATACATCTTCTTCTAGTATGTGCACAGATTCTGGTCTAATTCCTAGATCTTTGATCCACTTTGAGTTGAGTTGTGAACAGGGTAGAGATGAGGGTTAAATTTCATATAGCTACATATGGATTTCCAGTTTTCCCAGAACCTTTGTTGAAGAGGCTTTCTTTCTCCAGGGTTTATTTTTGGTGCCTTTGTCTAGTATGAATTAACTGTGTTTTTGTGGAATTGTCTCTGTGTCATGTATTCTGGTCTTCATGCCTGTTTTGATGCCAATACCATGCTGTTTTTGTTACTATAACTCTGTAGTATAATTTAAGGTCCGAGATTGTGATGCCTCCTGCTTTACTTTTCTCAGTAAGGAAGGCTTTGACTATTTTGGACCTCTTATTTTTCCAAATGAATTTCACTGATGTTTGAGAAAAAGCAATGGATTATGCAAATCTACCTGTCTAATTTTTTTGTGTAACATTGGCTTTTTATCACTTTCTCTGCAAGTACAGGCAGTACAGGAAGGCAGCTGAGAAACACATTTCTAGGTCAGACTTCTGGATTTACTCCTGGCTTTGGCTTTGCTACTTCTTATCTGTGCAGCCTCAATCAAGTTGCTTAAACACTGAGTCTCATTTTTCCTAAATGCAAACTGAAAGAGACTGACCTAAGGACAGAATGAGATTCCACGCAAAACTCTTAACATAGTGCCTAGCATAGAGTAAACCTTCAATAACTGTCAGCTACTTAACTACTATTACTGTTATTGCCAATCTATCATTTCTCTTGAATTCCATCTCACGTCAGGTCTGATGCAAGTATTCTACTTCCTAGTGGGAGCGATATTTATTATAGTCGTTATATATACATTAACCTCATAGTTACTCACAACCATAGTACAGCTCGTACTTGGGGATAAGTATGAGAGATGACATAAAGATGTTCTCAGGAAGTTTTGTTAAGATAATAAATTCACCATAAACCATGGCATATAAGAGACTAAAGCCACGTCACGTAAATCCTTGGAGATATCACTGAAACCTCTAAAGAGTAGGAGAAAGTTAAAATTTAGCCAATAAGTATCTCTTTGAAACAACACAGGCTAGGGTAATGGCTTATGTAACAAGACCTTGAATTAAAAATCTTGTGTTTTCGCTTCACAGAAAACAACACTTTAAAGTGGTAAAGGCAAAGCTGCAAGTAGATGTGAAAATTCAGAGTGATATAACCAAATGCAAATGAAATTCCACCACGATTTGAGGGAATTTCCAATAGTGACCTTATTTTGTATATGATTTGTATATTAAGTATATTTGTATAAAAAACACACAGTAGAGATGATTTTATGAGTGCTTATACTCATTTTTTAATCTCTGTAGCCTTTCTTTTTAATTATTTTTATTGGTTCTTTTTAGATCTATATGACAGTAGAGTGTATTTTGACATATTATACATGCCTGGAGTATAATTAATTCTAATTAGGATCCCATTTTGAGATCATACATGATGTGGAGTTTCATGTATTCACATATGAACACAGGAAAGTTATGTCCAATTCATTCTACTTTTTTTCCTATTCCCATCCCCCTCTACTCCTTTCATTCCCCTTCCTCTAATCCAGTGAACGTCTATTCTTTGCTCTCCCTTCCATATTGTATGTTAGCATCCACATATCAGAAAGAACAATCAACCTTTGGTTTTTTGAGAGTGGATTATTTCACTTAGCATGATAGTCTCCAGTTCCATCCCTTTACTGGCAAATGCCATAATTTCATCTTCTTTGTGGCTGAGTAATATTCCACTGTGTATATATACATGTGGCTTGATTTAATACTGGTTTCTTACTCATTTTTGACCAGCACAAAAAACACACAGCTCTGAGCTCTGATTTTCACAGAAGGTATTCATCAATGTTAGTTTTCATATACAGATGGTTACGTTTTTAAAAAAGCATCTAAAAAATCGGTTGTTAAAAAAAAAGCCTTAGGGGCTGGCTTTAGCTCAGTGGTAGAGAACTTGCCTAGCGAAGGTGATGCACCGAGTTCGATCCTCAGCACCTCATAAAAATAAATAAAATCATAAAAATCTATTTTTAAAAAAGCCTTAATTCATGGAATTTGTAAATTAAGGCATTCAGATAAAAATTTCCTGTCTAATAGTTTTCTCTACCTTTCCCTGTAATTCTATTTTTATATTATACCATTGATTCACCTTAAACAGATATCTATATAAAGCATACCTATTCTTAATAAGGCATATTTTCAAATAATTATATGTATGCCAACAATTATGTACATAATCATACATCTTTGGCAAAAATATTATGACTTAACTGGTTATTTACAGGTTATTGATATAACATTCTAAGTAGCAGCCAAAAATGATACAAAATGTACCCACGTACAGACAAGATCATGAAATATGTCAGAGTTCAACAGGCCTACATTGGCTATTTTGGGGTAACTTCTAAAAATTACACTTGAAGTAATAACGGAAAAGTCAATTTCCATGCCCTCTTCCTTATGTATCTTCTTCTAATTAAATTGTCTAGAAAAAGTACCACCTAAAACCCAGGTCTGCAAGGATAACGATACTCATCTCTCTCTGGCTGATTCTTCCTGTACATTCCTAAAGCAGTCCAACAGGTCCCATGATTTCACAAATACCTCCTCAAAGAATCAAACCCACATGGCAGTTAAAACTTTGATTTAAAAAAAAAAGGGGGGATGCCAGAGGGTCTGTAAAACTTTCTTGATATCACTGAGCTAGTCATCTAATGGCTCATTCAATTAATCATCCAGAGGTCATTACGTATGACCTTCCATCAGTGAGGTACTCTCCAAGAAAATCAATTTCACCACCTGGATGCTTCCGACCCACTAGGATAGTAGACCACAATTTTTGGAATTTCCACAAAACTGGCCTTGGTAAATTAAACCAATAACTGCACATTTTTATAATCAAATGTCTTATTTAGTGTATTTAGTCTCTCAGGAAATATAGTTGAAAGTTAACAAATTTTTAGGTAACAGACCACATCCAGATGACAACATTTTTTAATAAATTCTTGAATTCATTTCCAATATAGCTAAATCATTATGTCTTCTACTAACAAATTAGCAGATGAGTAATGCTGAGCCAGAGTATCACGTGGCACCAACAGGCTCAGGCTGAGTAGCCCGTACCCACTCTGGACCTCTTACTGTCTTCACATTGCTGCTGTTCCCAGCACACCACACCCTGCCTTTCTTCTGTGCAGATCACTTCACACCTTACTTGTCTGGTACCTAAGGACCTTGGATTCACAGGCCCTGAGGTATCAGAAAAGTCAGGTGATATTTTTCTCTCTGATCCTTTTAACTAGAACCAAGTCCAACCAACTCTGAACTTTCATGACCATCTTCCATGACAGATGTATTATCTGATCATTCCAAGAAGAAACCTCAGCTGAGTTGTATGGTCTTAATTATACGGAGACTTTGAGCAGACATACTGTAACTATAAATACTATTTTTATACTTCCGTCAGGACTGATAAGGGATCTGTTTCACCAAGATTATCTTTGCATCCATTTCCTTTTCTTTTATATCTTCACCATTTAGAATTTCACCACTGCCACGGCTTTAATTCAGTCGTACCCCAAACACACACTTTTCACTGTCTCCTGGACCTTCTACCTAAGACAGCACTTCAACATCACCATATCCGAAGTGGAACTTATCATCATAGCCTCATGCACTTTAAAAACCTCTGCTCAGGTGTCCGTGTCTCCAGGAAGTTCTGCCTTCTGTCTGCATCACTTGCAGCTACCAGGTGTGGTGGTCTTCCACATCACCATGGTATGGAACACATGCCTCTGTTGTACTCATGACACTGCCTTCTATTAACAATTTGTGTGTGACCATCGAAGCTGTGACTTTTGTTAAGTTTTCAAGTTATCAACCAAAGACAGACTTATTCCATGTATGAACAAATGAATAAGTGAATAAAACTCTTTTCCTTCATCTTCAAAAAGAGATTCTACATCTTCTTAAAATTAATTCCTTCTCAGTCTATTTCAGATAATGCAACACACATTCTTCCTACAAATCTTCCTGAAAACTTCAGAAGGGACTCCAATCGTCTCCACCATAGATACTCAGTTCACCCCAATATTTACCTCACTGTCACCTCTTTTACTGAGGTTCAATTCAGACCATTTTTTTTCACTTCAACTACTTTTAGAGACTCCCAAGTGCCCTCCCTGCCTACTCTGGATCTTTCCTTTAATCCATACTACACCTATTGTTAGATATATCTTTTAAGTGCATTGGTTTTGGTTATATTGCTCTCTTCCAAAAAAAACTGAATAAATCTCCACCGCTGACCAAGCTATGCCTCACTTTTCAGACCTAAAATTTGGCCCCACATATCTTTTCAGCAGTAAGTCTCCCAGATTTCCCACATACCTTACATGACAACCTACACCACCTATCACTACTCTCATACCTCCAAGCCTTTACCTATGTTTTGTCTTCACCTAGAACTCCTCTCTCTAGCAGTTTTTAAAGTCCTACTTGTCAAGGTCCATCACCAGGTCCACTTCCTTCATGAAAATGCTCTTTATCTGCACAATCTGAAGTAATCTGTTCTTTATTTTAAGTGCTTCATGGTGTTTTAAGTTAATGCTGAGAAAAGATGGTTACAATTGAATGAGACAATCTTACTGAAATATCACTCCAAAACTTAGCAACGTCGTGTTGATTGTCTTGTAGGAATTCTGTAAACCATTTGATGGAACGTTTGCTGCCTTTGTTTTCAGTTTCATCCCGTTCAAAACGTTCATTATGCTTGTTCACAGAGTAGTTTGTCAGATGCATGTATAACTGGGTCTGCAAGGAGTAAGAACCAAAGTCGTAACCACCTAGGAGACTCTGCAACTGTATATTTTCACAGAAAAGAAGGCATTCAATTATTAAAAATGGTTTTAAACTATACAGATTGCCAATCGTCTTATTATTTGGATAATTTTCAATTGAAATGGAATGGCCTATTTCCCTTCAAAGGATTAAGAATGTAATCACCTACAAAATCACCTTATATAGGATTCACAACAGTATCTATCATAAAGAAGTATCAAAGGAAAAAGTACATAAAAAATAATTAGATTAAAGTATGAAACTATCTATTGCTAAGCAGCAAAATGTTCCCAATTTGTTTTCATTACTTTGTTTTTAATATTTTGGGTCCTTAACATTTTCACCCTAATTTGAGGAAAGGAATTTTCTGCAAAAGCATTTTAAGCCTTTTCAAAGAAAAGTAAAAAAAACAAAAGCTCAGACAAGTATCATAAATCAAGAGACAGGACTACCAGACACAACCTCAGGGCTCCTTTACTGAAGCGGGAGGTCACTATAACTCATCAACAGGGCAGAGCACTCAGAGCTGGCAGACAGAACCACATGATGCTGTGCGTGTCTGAATGATTAACAGGAAATGCACTGTGCTCCATGCTGGGGCTCTTACATTTTAGTCTCTTTATGTTCTCAAGTTTGTTGACAATATTCTCCTTAAATAAACTTAAAAAAAAAATAAGCCAAAATTTAAAATGTCTCATATAATGATCGATTAATACCAAATTAATGGTTTTATCAAGCTAGCAATAAACATTCCTTGGTCTACCTTGCAACTTGCAAAGGGTGAAAATGATATGATCCCACCTTACCCTGTTTGTGAATATAACAGTGCAAAAACAATGAACTGTATATCAGAGCTTTTCAAGGACTGGCCAACCACTACAATGATCAAAAAAAAAAAAAAGAATGTTTCTTATATGTCAACACAACTGACATTCTTGCCTTAAAATCTTTTCATATTTAGTTTTTAAATATTTAAGTTTCATAGAAATACACAGTTCATTATACAATACATGTTCACTGTTTTAAAAGTTGGAAATAGGAAAAGAGAATGCAGCAGCCTGCTACCCAAAACAACCAGTGAAAACGCTGTTTGGTTTCTTCCCCACCCCCACCCCCAATCTTTTATCTTAAACTGACCTTTTACATAACTGTAGTCTCAGTTTGCATAAAATTTAATATTTCACTTTTTTAGTTTTCATACCTCATCTAGGAATTCAGTCATTAAATTATAGATTTTGTATGATAATTAACAATGACATCTAAGTAGGAAAAACATTCTTGTTCTATGAAAAACCAAAGCCAGGAGCTTTTGTGATTCCAGAGCACTTGGCAAAATGAGACATCAGAGGTCACATTTCCCTTCACTCATTATAATTTCTTAATCCAGTATTCTTGAGCAAATTGTATACACACAACCCTAACATGTAATAATAAAGCATTTGTTAAAAAAAGAAGCACCCAAAAAAAAGCTTCCAAGGCTTCTTTCCAATACTACCAAAAAAAAAAAAAATCACTACTGCCTCACATAATTGATAATCCATTTTTACCAATTCCAATTATTTTAATTATAATCTATGAACTGGCATGTGCCAAATGCACCTGCAGTCCAGACCTCTCTTCTGAACTTCAAAAGCCCATACAACATATCCAAATGCCTACAGAACAGATCCACTTGGAGGTCACATAAACATTTCAAAGGAACACAGAAACTTTCCACAAAACCTTTGATAAATCCTTGTCACAGTGAATAATGTTCCATTCACCCCCTTGCCCATGCCAAAGATCTTGAGTTTTATTCTTGATTTTCCTCTCCCTTACTCTCAATTCCACAAATTCAACCTGCCATCATATTATATCAGTTTTATCCATGTTATCGGAAATAAATCTCAAGATTTATTTCATATTCTCTGTCCAGCCTCAATGCTGTTATTTTCAGTTTAAGTCATTCCCCTTCTCATTTGTGATCAAACTAAAGCTCAGTCTCTTGTCTCCCTTCCTCTAATCTTTGCTACCCATCTGCACCCCAATCACATCCCCCACATTGCAGACTATGTGACCTTTTTAAAACACAAATCTCGCCCTTTCTTTCCTTAGTTTAAAATCTCACAATGCTCCCTTCCATTTTAAATCAAATTCCAAAATCCTAGACATGGTATGCCATGTTTTGTGTCATTGTGACCAAAATATCTGACAAGAACAACTTAGAGGAGGTGAAGAAGTTTATTTTGGCTCATAGTTCAGAGGTTTAGTCCACTGCCGTCTGAGTCCATTGCTCTAGACCCAAGTAAGACAGTGCCTCGTGGGGAGAGGGTGATGAGGAGCACTGATCCATTCCTGGCAGCCAGGAGGCAGAGAGAAAGACAGGGAAAGGGGCCTGCAAGGAAGAGGAACCCTCCCAGGGCATACCCCAGTGAGCCACCTCCCTCCCGTAACACCCCACCTGCCTACAGTTACCACCCAGTCAGTTCCTTCAAGCCAGGCTGGACCTCTCTGAACATTACTGCGATAACATAGGCACTTTGGGGGGACACTTCATACCCACACCAAACCACAACCATGGACTACAAAGTCTTGAAAGATCTGCTGTGCCGAACTCTCCAACTTCATCTGTACTTTAGCCAGACTGAATTTTCTGCTTTCTCCAGACATACCACCCTCTCTTTTACCTCTGATCTGTTCATTCGTCTGGCACCAGCCAACCCCACACCTCACTGCATCCAAACCTGAATAAGCTCCCCATTATGCAGACTTCAATTTACAAACAAACTACTTCTCTAAATCTTTATCCTAAACTGGGTCAGGTGCCACTGCTATGCACTGCCACAGCACCCTCAGTTTCTTAGACCATCACACTTACCATCAGTAATTATATTTGCTTATTTTATTTTCTGCCTCCCCACTAGAGTGTTGCTTCTGAGAAGTCAAGCACTGTATCTGTCCTGGTCATTCTTTTTCCAAAGCCAGCACAATGCCTACAACATAGTAGATTTCAAACATTTCTTGATGATTGGCTATCTCCACTCCTTATGACCTTTAATGAGATGTTTCTTTCTTTTAATGGCCTTTCCTATAAAACTTTGACAGCTCCCTTGTTCTTCCTTTGCCAAGGTTTACATATTTTCAGTGTATCGAACAGCAAAATTTATGAGCAGCCACTATTCCATTTTGAAGTATGATCTCTCTTGTTGGGGATAATTATGTGCATAATACTAGAAGGGAACAATAATCAGGCTTTTGACAAAACAAAAAACAATAATTAATTGCAATTTTTATTATGAATAGTAGATCCAAAAATAGAATTAGAAGGTAACTAAAATTTTATGTAGAGATAAGAAATTGCAACCTGGCTTTCATACATTGCAAATTACAGTTGATGGTTTCCAGTATGACTTTCATGAATATGTTATGGCTGCATAAAAGAAATCTTAATGAAAAAGCATCTACAAAATGTTCCGATTAATAAACATTAAAAAGCACACAAACTGCTAAATTATATCTTAAATTCACATTTCATCAGTGTAAATTTACAATCCTACTTTTTTTGTTGTGCTAACAAAAATTAGAAGCAGTCTTGTTTGGGCATATGATTGTTCTAGATCATAAAAGCCTAAGATGAGCAATTTTGATTCATACAATCTTAAATATGTAATAGATACTTCAGTAAGTATATATTAAACAAATAAATGAAACCAAAAATTCTCTCTGGTACCACTTACCAAATTGGACTCATTAGGTGGAATATACTTTTCTGTTCCCATTCGCACAAGTCCATCATGGTAGAGAAATATTTTTAGTGGATCACATGATGTTACCAGAATATAAATTCGTAAATCAAACTTGTAACCTTCCATTAGAAAAGGCTTTTCAATGTATTCTTGAACAATTAAATGATCCTGAGATGGAAGTTTGTCACCATTTCGTATCAAAGAAATCCTAAGTTTAAAGAGAAACACCAAAATGAATAATGTGATATGGAAACAAAATGTTCAGAAAGTCATCTACATACTCAGGAGGAAAATAATGACACAGGAAATGCCAAAAACCTATCCCTCCACAAAAGCAAGAAATAGTTTTTTAAAAACTGTCAAAATCAACATTTTAGAGCTCCAGAAACTTATCAAAAGCCTACAAAATCCAGAGGCCACTTAATCAAGGAAAAAACAGCTAAATCTATATAAAAAAAAAAAGTTTTGTGGCATTTTAACCTACTCTGGTCCCACCATGTAATCCTGGCTGAGCAGTGGCCTTAAACAACAGCCTATATTCCTAGCATAAGTACCAATTCTGGAATGTGCCGAATGGACCTTATTCTTGCAGTTGTTTATTTTACCTGTCTGTGTTTCCCTGGAAGAACTCAAGGCTTTCCATTTATCTTATGTAACTCAGAGTTCTACCAGAGCTGAGGTGCCCCTTGGGGTACAAATTGTTGAAAATATTTAAGGGTAAATGTCTGTTGCCTACTGCCACAAATAATACTTGGAACAAACAACAGACTACTTAAAAAAGACTAGGTGAAAATGCTTGGGAATGAAAATCTTTGGGACTTTGAGAAGTCCTTTCTCCAGTGAGGCTAGAGGGCAATGGTCATGCTCAGGAGTAGGTTGTGTGTGGTCAGTAATATATCTGAAAAGACCACACATTCTTATCTCAGACTAACCATCAAACAAGTAGGCACTAAAGGCTAAAGTGAAGTGGGAAAGGAGCACCCAACAAACAGCACACATCTGCAAAGACAGCCATGTTTTCCCAAGCTGTTTGTTTGGGTCTAAGTGTTTGATTTTATCTCTGTCAAATTTCCAGCTAAGAAATGAGCTAACAGAGAAGGAATTTCAGTGACCACACACAACAAAAAATACAGAGTTCACAAAATCAGTTCCAAGAGGTTAATAAACAAAAAACTGCTACAACAAAGCAATAACAACAAACAACACAAGGGGGGAAGAGTCTGATTTCCATGGTTGCTACATTATAATATTCAATCAAAAATTATGAACTATACAAATAAGAAACAAAATATAACCCATATGCAGTGAAATAAATAAATAAAGCCTAGATGTTGGCTTTACTAAATAATCAACTATTTAAATCACTATTTAAAATTTTTACAAAGATCTAACAGAAACTATATAAAATAATTGGAGAAAATCATGAAAAAAAAAGTCTCATTAAACAGAGCATTAAAAAATTGTTTTAAAAAAAGAACCAATATAAATTTGGGAGTTAAAAAGTAAAGTAACTGAAATGAAAAAGTCACTAAATAGTGTACTGGGGAAAGCATAAAAAGAATCAGCAAACTTGAAGATAGGCCAGTTGAAATTATGTAGTCTATGGAACAAGAAACATAAAAAACAAATAAAGAAAAATAAACAGAAAAAATCAAAAAGAAGATTTAAAGAAATTATGGCAGAAAACGTCCCAGTTGGATGGAAAGCATGTATCTATGCATCCAAGAATCTTATTTAACTCCAAGGAGAATAAATTCAAAGAGATCCATATCTACTTTATAATAAATAAATTGCCAAAGAATACCAGAAAGGTGGCAACACAAATAAGTATGAAAGTTACTAACAATATAGTTTGGGTTTGTAATTCTTCATTATTTTAATGATTTAAAAGACAACTGCATTAAAAAAAACGGTTATTAAACTATGCTGATGGACACAGAATACTAAATTATTATAAATTATTGTTAATTGCATTAAACAATAACTCTAAAACTTATAGTGAAAGAAATGACAAGGAAATTTAAGTTTATAAAAAACATCTATTTACACAAAAGAAAGTAGGGTGGAGAAATTTAGGAATAAAAACTAGATAATAAGACATATACAAAATAAAGAACAAAATAGCAAAAGGAAATAACTCTTTTTCAGTAATTACATTAAGTATAAGTAGATTAGCTCTCTAATGAAAGACAGGGCTTGGACAGAATGGATTTTTTAAAAATATGGTCTAACTATATGCTATTGACAAAAAAAAAAAAAAAAACCTCCCTTTGTAGTCAAAGGTCTGAATAGGCTGAAAGTGAAAAGATATTATATGTAAACAACAATCTGGAGAGCTATACTAGTATAAGATAAAAGACACTTTAAGACAAAAATTACTACAAGAGGTAAAAAATGACATTATGCAATGATAAAAAATACCAATACATCAAGAATACATAATAAGTACAAATATATATGCATTTAGCAACTGAGCTTTAAAACATATAAAGCAAAAACTGGTATAGTCAAGGGGATAAACAGTTCAATAACAGTTGGAAGCAACAGTACTCCATAATTTCACAGAAAATCAGCAAGAAGCAGACATTTTAAACAAAGAAAAGAAGCAACTTTACATACACACTGTTGCATTATAGGACACAAACTCAGGCAACACAGAATACCCTTTCAATTATCTGCTCTTCCAGTAATTTTTATTTTGTAATAAAAAGAAATTGGAGAATTATTACTTATATACATTTTAACAATAAATATAAATATATTTATATTAAATATTAACACTAAAATTGAGGAAAAATATAAAATTCAATAATCCTTCCAAAAAATTTCCTTTTGATACCTATAGGAAACCAACTTAACATTAAGCAGTTGACACAAAATTGCCACTAACATACTTGATTAGTTTATCAAACTACATTTAAATATAATGTATGATTGAAATATTACATTATGATTAAAAGTTAAAGGAAAATTTTGGACAATAATTTCCAAAGTAGCTACCATTTCCAAGAATCCTTTTTCCCCATAGCATTTTTTATAAAAAAAATTTAAATCACTTAAGTCTATTTTATTAAAAATAGCTTCAGCAACATTTTCTTTTTAAAAGTGCATTGCAAACAACTAAATATAAAAAAGCAAAAGGAAACAAGAATTTTAAGTCCACGTTCTATTTTCAGTTAACATGTCTAATTCTTGGCACTGTAGCTTAAAATGTGTTCTACTCATTTCCAACCCAATTATCATGGCTACAGTTAAAAAAAAAAAAAAAAAAAAAAAAACTATTTATCCAGCAAAGATCATACTATTCTGTTTCAGGGTTCTAGCTATACAAAGAGTAACTTCCTCTTCCATTTCCTTATCTTTACTATAGCAAATGACTTTACTCTCCAAGATTATTAAAATTATTATAAATGAGCATTTTATGTTCATGAAGAAAGTAGAATACAGCTTTTTTCCCCTCCATTTTGTTGTTTATTAAAGGTCTCACACCTACTGATTTAATCTTTAAATTGAATTACCAAAGCTTGTGAGATAAGTTTAAAGAATGAACCTCATTAAGCATTTATAAGCACTTAGTTCCAAAAAACAATAATTAAAAACTTCATTTTTACTATTTTTTCATAACAGTACTTAACCACGAGCAATAATGCCCATTATTACTTTTCCTCCATTTTAAAAATTTTTATATATTCCAGGTAACAATAAACCTACCCATGACCCATTGCACCATTAGCTGGTTTTACTATAAAAGTTTTCTGCTTCCGTTTTTTCTTCAATTCTTTCACGTAGTTCTGGAATTGAGTATATTCAGAAGGGAAGATCCATGTTCGAGGAATAAAGGTATAATCCAGAGGCCGAGACTTGATCATTCTATAAATTAGAGACAATATGAAAGATAAATTGTATTAAATTTTTTTGTTTTATTTCTCTGCTAGGGATACTACAATTCTTTCTTCATTTCTTCATTGATTCACTCACTTATAGATCCAGTTCAACAAATGTCTATTAAGCACCTTCTATGTACAAGACACTAGTCTACACTTTTCTAGATCCATCAGTGCAAAACGTAGATCAAAAATCTCTGCCCTACTATGTAGTAATTTCCATATTACTGCACCAAAGATCTATTTGATTATACACTGTGCCAGGTACTGGCAATAGTAACATAAAAGCAATATAGTCTCTGCCCCAGTGAATTCAGAGAAAGGCTGTTAATCACAAAACAAAATGATGAGTGCATAGATGGCATATGAGGCAAGGGCATTGGAGTGAGTCACCAACTGGCAAGGAAGCTCAAGGCCAAATGCCAGACACACTGGCTCTTTAAACATGACTTCTGGGTCACCCATGGAGAGCAACTAATTTCCTTTGATGCTACTGTTTTTAGAATTTAACTGCTTTTCTGAGAAACCATGTGAAAGCATATGAATCAACAGAGGTGTTGATTATTATCTGTATGCACTATCTGTACATGTGATTATATAGTTATGATGTAGGTCCTGATACTTTTGTTTTGCTATAAATTAGGTCACCTCTTTTATTAGATAACATAATTTAGAAATAATAATAAGCTTAAAATGTTTAATATTGATTAATCCCAAATGTTAATAATTCTGTACTTAGTAGTTCCCAGTAAAATGAAGAAATTATGAGAAAGGTTTTTTAAATATTGCCTACTAATGAAAATCTGATTGTTTTTAAAGAAGTTTTTTTTTCCAAAAATCTTTTCTGAAATTTCATTTCCCCCAAGTGAAATTAAAATAAAAAATAAAATGGAGTCATAGCGTAATGCTTGCACAGAATCAGAGTCTAAATTCTAAGACTGGGTGTGGAATATATCAGTCACTTGAGTTACACAACAGAAGACTCATATAGTTATATTTAAAAAGTGCTTTCTCATGAGAATCCTATTAAAAAGTTACCCCTAGGAGAAAGAAAATAATTACCCATTTCATCTGGCAAATCTATTTTAAGCCAACAAACTAAAATAATCTCAGTACAAAATAGAATAACATAGGTTGGTTTGAAAATTAAAGACAACTGAAACAAAGCAAAATAACAGTGCTAATGTCATGGTCTTTGTTTCCAACACCTTTAAATTTATTATGTATTTAACAATTCTATAAAATTAGATCATGTAAAAGTTTTTAATCAGAATAATACATCTCAAAAACTAACCATACATATTTGGAAAAGAGCAAAGCATGCATATATTCAAGTGAATACTTACTCCATTTAAGTTATCTAGCTCAAAAGAAATACTCAGTTCTAATTAAGAAGATATCTGTGATAATTTCTATTTTGTCTTGGACTTACTAATAGTAAATAAGTAATTTAGTTAACTCTATGTTTAGGTTATAACTTCTTATCCAACAGAAAACTACTTTTTCCATAGGGAGAATTCCATGGATTCTGTGGAATAAGAAACGCCCATCTGCAGTAGCCTGCTCACAGAGCTACCTTTATCCTCTTACCTCTCTCACACAAACTTCTTTATCTACAAAGCAGCCAAAAGCATCTTCACAAAATGAGAATCTGGTCACACTACCATCACTCTCAGTCTCCTAACCCCTACCTCCCCCATGGCTTGGAGATAAAGATCATAATTCTGAACATCTTCACCCTCAGTTAATCTCTCCCCAGTTCCCCATCCACCTCTATGCTGCAATTGCACTTGACATTATTCCGGTATATTGATTATTTATGCTTTCTCCTTTCATATGACCTTGGCCCATGCTGTTCCTCCTGCCTGGATGTTTCTTATCTAGTATCTGTACCAATAAAGTCCTTTTCATCATTCATGTATCAATTTCCACATCACTTCCTCAGGGAAACTCTCCCATACCTTCCTAACTAGGTCAGAGCTCCTGTTCTACACACAGGTTTAGAACTACAAACCTTCACTTCACAGCACTAGCACAGTTGCAGTTGAATGTTGTAGTAACAATAGATCTGCTGTTGATGACTTATGGACCCAGACCCCAACACCATTCATAGTACATAGTAGGTCCTTAATAAGTGTGTTAAATGACAAACGAGACACATGCCCAAAACTTTACAGAGGTAAATTCCCTTTCCCCTGAAGCCTATTCTTCTTATATTCCTTGTAATCATGCTACCTACCTAATATTCCAAGTCAAAACCCTAGGAATCATCCTGAAAACCTCTCCCCTCCCCATCTTTAATACTCACTCAAAGCCATTTTCAGTCAATTCCATCCCTTTAATATCCCTGATGGCACATTAATTTTATCTTTAACAATACTCAGATTTCTTCTCCATTCCTCATTCCCACTAACACTCCTGTGGTTCATTAGATGGTCATTACTTCTTAACTAGTGACAATCATCTCACAGTTTTCTCCCTCTACTCCTACCTTCATTGAATTCATTATGCAGAGTGCCACCATGATTCTAAGACATTATTTCTCTGCTTAAGTTTATTCAATAATTTCCTCTTTCAAGATGAAAAACTTTTTTACTGAGTAGATAAAAAGATGAATGAATGATGAAATAAAATATAATAACATGGCACATGTGTCCTTGCATTTGTATAAATTTCCAGCATCATCTCAGAATGAGTCTTGCAACATCATACATGACCATAGAAACTGCTTAAAGGTGCCCAAATGTCAGGCTGGTTCAAGTCTTCACATATTTTCTCCCACTGCTATGTCTGCTGTGAGCTCCTTACCTTCTCAAAGGGTAAGCCCTGTATACATTTTCCACATCCATTGTATATTTAATTGTACCTTTCTGACCCCCGAATAGTGTGAGCTCTCCCTAATAGTGATCTGTGAACACCATGACTCTTCGTATTAGTCTTACTCTCTAACTAAATTGTGAGTTTTAGGCAGGAACTAAGTCTTATTATCCTTTTACTTAAAAATTAGCAGCCTCTGGATCATATACCAGACCTACAAAAAAATGTTGTCTCATGAATAGATGAAAAATTATAAACTTTCACACATTAATAGTTCTTAATTATAAACATAAGTTTACTATACTTTAAGAATAGACTTCTTTCCTTTTAGTAAATTCTTACCACTCAACATTCTTAAACTAAAAAAAAAAATCTAAAACATAAACAACAAAAGTATAAAGTACATAAACATTCTACAGTTCATCTAGCAAAACACTGAAGTATTTGTTAACAATTTTTTCTTTGAAAGTACATTGTTACTGACCTCAGAGATTAATTTACATGCATGTACATCCCTGCGTGAGCATGCATACCTGTATCTGTGTATTGTGTGCCTGGCACATGTTAGATGTTCAATAACCAGTGTGAACACACACACACACACACACACACACATACATGGCATATAATGCAACCAATTAGTTACTGTACAGTTTAACTAAAACTAAGCAAGTATCAATTGAACGCCACATAGACTACTACTCACATTTAAAAGAAAAATTTCTGTTACTAAAGATACAACAAATTACAGTAAAAAGAGTACTGAGATTATGAGATGAATTCTGATCCAGCTCTGTTATTAACTATTTGTTTGACTTTGAGCAAGATAATCATTTCTCTAATTCTCAGTTACCTCTGCAAAATGAAAGACTAGAACAAGGGAACTGTTAAGATCGTTCTAGCTCTAAAATTCTCTTCCATCTAGAAATCATTTCAAATCAATGTAAACTCATAAAAGATAGCACTACAATAGTCACAGTATAAAATCTCAAACAGCTCTTCTCTATTACAAGGAAATGAAGATTACTTGGTCATATTTCTTGCTAAGAAATCCTTTCTACAGATCTCCCCCATTCCTGGAAAATGGTTGATCCTCTGGAAAATAAAAAAAGTAAATATTAATATTCTCATTGAGTTAATGAATATATTCATTTATACTAAATACAATCAAATCCCCATCCTTTGAGTTTTGTTTTAATAAACTAGAAATTGTTAATGTAAAGGATTTTAAATTAAATGATCTATAATTAAATTGTGATTTAAGAAGTCTGTCATAATAGAGAACACAAATATAAAATTTTAAAGAAATCAGAGAAAGATCTTACATAGATGGTAAATAATGTCCTGTGTTGAATATGTGGTAATTCAATATCCAAACTGTTTTGGGCATACTACATTTACTACCTTAATACACATAGGCTTTGTAGAAAAAAAATGGCCATTTATGTGCTATCCTCTAAATTAACAAATGAAGAAGGATGATATAAAATATCAACTTATATAGTCCTTGTATTTAGTTTTTCAATGTGATATCTACTTTCTTATGAATAAAAATGTATGTTACATTTTAAAAATAAAAGCCAAATTACATATATCTAACATTGCAAGACAGTTCCATTTCTTGATCTCCCCGTGCAATCTCTTCTTTATGTGTAATGCAGAACACATTCTTGGGAAAAGGATTTTTTCCTACTAAATATAATTTAAAGAAAGAAGGAGGTTAAAAGTTAAGTTTTTTGAAAAGGATGCAGGCTTCATGCAGAGTCGACACAACCACAAAGCAACAAAACAGGCTGAGGTAAACTAGAACTGGAATCTACTATGTCAGCAGACTAAGGGCCTATGTAAAGAAACCATGATGGAATCCATATAATTTCCTCATACTAGGAACTAGTTGTGATTAATATCCCACCTGGTAATTCTGCAGCTCTACAATTTTCTCCTGCTGAACAGCAGAATCACACCATATAAGATTACTCGTTTCATCTTCATCTGGAGTTTTCAAAAATCCCATTTCATCTATTACTAAGCGAACTGCAAACAAATAGTTAAACCAGAATTAAAATACTTCTGAAATATTTATATATGTAATATATAATGTCACAAATAATACAAACTAATTAATGTAGTATTTCATTTATAAAAAAATGCATTACTTGTAGCATACCTTCAATTCTAATTAAAACAGTTTTATCTAAGAACAATTTTTTCTCAAAATAACCAAAAACTGTATTAGGTTGTACGCAACACCCTAGTTTTAGTCCTCTCAGATTTAATAGGCACATAAACTCCCAAAGGGTTAAGTAGTCAATTTTAGCACAATGAAAACAACAACAACAAAAAAAAAAAAAAACAGCTGAGACAAGACTGAGATACAAATTCACTCTTACTTCTTTTTCATGACCTGGAGATAGGTACAAAAGGGCAAATGTAAAAATAGCACCTATTTTTACATCTTCATACCTATCTTGGATTTTCTACCTCCCTAGTTCAAATTATTTTCGGCTCCTGAAACCAAGTCATCTGTGTTTACTCTGAGTATGAACTAGTGTAGCAGAATTCACAGGAAGAATTTAGATATGGCCCTCCTCCTGTGCTTCCAACCTAATCCTGTCATTCTACTGAGGAAATCAATACCAGGAGAAAAACTTCATTTTGAGTGCAAACTATTTAGGCATTCCTTTCTGAACACAGTTAATATATTGACATTTTTTTCCAACAAATTTCAAGTTTAAAATAAAGATAAGCAATATACTTAGCATAATTTGGGGGTTCCAACAGAATTCTGAACCAGAACACAATGATGTAGGAACTATATAAGAGTGCATTAAAAACTATACAAGTTTTTAATGTTTTTTTTTTCTTTTTTTACTAGTACCCTATCTCTGATGTATCAATTGTTGAAATGACGTAGTTCACATAGAAAACTGATAACCCCACACCTGTTGGTCTCAAGTTCTAGGGCCTCCTAACATTTGCTAGCTGAGAAGAAAGGATACTATATGCAGCAGTGTCCATGACGGGCATGAGGAAGAGAACAGCAAATGCAGTGAAGGAGGGGAGGGAAATGGAGACAGCTGCTAAGCTGGAGTTGCTGTTTCCCAGGGAGGCCAAGTGGAACCTGGGGTTGTATGGAAGCCCCAGGTGATCATGTGCAAACACACAAGAACTGAAGGAAAGGTCCATTCCTGCCTCCTGTCAGAGCTCTGGCATCCTGAGGGTTGTGCCACCTAGAGCTCATACAGAGGGCAAGGACAATAGCAGCACAGCCTGGGAGAATTCTTTCACTGGTCTACAAACAGCTCAGGAGCAGACCTATTCCTGAGTAAATGAGAGCCACTGTCAGGGGCCTCTCAAAATTCACACAAAGGAACTTGAGATAAACAGAACTGGCAGCTATGGAGCAGGGAGTATGATAAGCTTCTTAAGTCTGGGTATTATGGGCACACAAACCAGTGGAGCTGGGAACATCAAGGTTGCGTAAAAGGAATGAAGAAGATCTATTCTTTCTTTATATACACAAAATCAAATTTTAGGGTCAGTCATATCTAAATCCCTTTTATAAAGAACATCAAAGTTCAGAGAGCTAAGTTGAGCTTTAAGGAAAAATACAATGTCAAGTTTAAAACTCTCACTTTTTTTTTTTCACCTAAGCTATTTAACTGTCTTTTTGTTTGAACTGAAATTTTAGAAACCACTTAGGATCTTTTTAAGGATATCATCCTCCACTTCATTGAAAAAGAATCCTTCCAGCATGTCAGAAATTTTATACGAAGCACTTAAAAACCCATTACATAAAAGATAGTTATCTCTCTGCAATTTTAGGATGTTTTCAACACCAAATCAGTTTTTCCTGCAATTTTTAAAATCCCGTGGTTCTGAGGAGACTTACCAATTTCAAATTTTGTCCCAGCAACATTTGCAGTAATGATTCCCTTCTTTTTCTTCTTTCTGACTTTTCTTTTCATGGTGCTTTGATAAGGTAACTCCATATTCAGATCCAGGGGAGAGGGTCCCTGAATAACTTTAAAAGAAATGTAAAAAACAACCAAATATAACAGAAATTGGAAAAAATATCCACACCAGAAACACAAATGCCCCCAACAAGGTAAAATTATAAATTATGGTACTTCAAAAGTATAAAAGTAATTTTGCACACTCAACAGTAAACAGTAATGATCTACAACATATCATATGGTGTAATGTGGCTCAGCCAGTCTGCTCACCTCCCTCCTGAGGCAGAGATGGCATTACTGCCTATGCCAATGGGAAAGCAATGTTCGCAGCTGTACCACACTCTCATGAAATCTGCACGTCTTACATTAGTTTAAGTAGGATGTGGTCCCAAATCATTGCGAGTTCTTATCATATTATCTTGGTGGAATCCTCAGATTTTAAGATAGTTATAAACTTCGAAGGTACCTATAGGGATTTTAAAACAAAATAATTTAGAAAAAAAATGTTTTATGAATTTTTGATATATGCCAATGCTATTTTTTTAAAGTCAGGTAATGACAAAAACTAATGTATTTGATCAACAAATATTTATTAATGAATTTCTTCTTAAACATATACAAAATGGGTTGGGGGAGTAAAGGGCCCGCCCGGGTTTGACCCTCGGCACCACATAAAAATAAATAAATAAAACAAAGGTACTGTGCCCAACTACAACTAAAAAATAAAGATTAAAAAGAGTTATACAAAATGCCAAGTGATGGTCTCAGTCCTGAAAGAGTGTGTCAAGTGGAGGGGGTTTTATGAAATTATGTATCATTTTTACATGATTACAACAATAAAAAATTCACTACCACTTATTGAACACTTACAATCTTCAGCATTTTATATTATGCCACTTAATTTCAGCAAGCCTTTGAGGTAGAAGCTTTTTTGTCTCCATATCATAGGTAACTAAATTGTAAAGAATTGTAAAGAACAATTTTGTCTGCTGACAGACAAAAGTGGAAATTAAAATGAAGATTCTTTTTAAAGAATATCTGTTTATTTTTTAAGTTATAGATGGAAATGATACCTTTATTTTATTTATTTCTTCATTTTTATGTGGTGCTGAGGATCGAATCCAGGGGCTCGTACATTCTAGGCGAGCGCTCAACCGCTGAGCCACAGCCCCTACCCCAAAATGAAGATACTTCTAATGTCAGAGCCAGACTTCCTTAACCAGAAGCCATGCAATCTTCAATCTAATACCTAAAATGTAACTGAAGTGATACTTTTAATATGTGTAAAACATTGATATTTTATAAAATAACCACCAGGGTAGAGACAGCTTGCTGAGTGAATGTGGAGAAGGGATTTGTTTTGAAGGGGGAAGAAAGGAATAATAATAAAATAGATCACATTTGAATTGTATCTTTAAAAATAAGAATAATTTTAAGCTGTATAAAAT
This sequence comes from Urocitellus parryii, assembly GCF_045843805.1. NCBI lineage: Eukaryota > Metazoa > Chordata > Mammalia > Rodentia > Sciuridae > Urocitellus > Urocitellus parryii. The sequence goes on from NC_135541.1 coordinate 64,118,725, forward strand.
AGGAGGGGTTATCACCATGATGATCTTATTTGAGTATATAGAAGAATGCAACAAGCATTTTAAAATGAATGAACCACTTTGATCTGCATGTCAACATGGCCTACAGTACATTTTGTGTGGGTACTGTATATGTATAAACTTAGGTTTCTATGCCCTGACTATATTGTGAGGTCTATATTATCAACATTCTGATTTTTCCCTTCATAAATGTAAGAATCTTTGAGTTTTATAAAACATCTCTAAGCACAATGAAAAATTATGAAACCTATTATTATGATAAAGGCATGTTACCAACACCTTTACTAGGAAATTTATCTGGTTCATCTGAAATTCAGAAATACCGCTACATTAAATGGTACTCACATATATCATCCCAAATACCATTATTTCAAAACTAGTGATATTTATTTCAGAACAACAGTGGCAATGTGTTAATATTTAAAATAGTTTATCTCATTAACCAACATTAAACTTCAGTTCAATTCTTCCCCATTTTCCAGATGTAGAAACTAAGGCTGGAGATAAGATAAAGCAGCTTAGAAACTGTAAACCTAGACTTTTAACTCAATTCTAATTAAATATTCTCTTCATTGAATTTCACTATTTTCAGATACCATGCTAATAGGCTACATAGGCATATAAGAAGTCAACAATTCTAATGCAGTACATACTGCAAGACATAGCTGTATTCTGGCATGTCTTGTAATATGTACTGCAATAGTATTTGCAATACTTAAAACCAAACAGTGAAATCATAGTAAACATCGCTAAACCTCCCTTCAGTTTTTTATTGTAAGCTGGACACAGACTAGATCACATCACAGAAGAAAAAACAGTAGAAGCATAGAGTTCAGCTCCATATCTTTCGAGAGGTTTTCTGACACTTCGGGAGGTAACGAGTTTACCAGGTCATGTCCAACATCTTGTTACTAGAGTAAACAAAGGCCTCCTTTATAGTATCAGTGTACTCAGTACATTAAAAGTAGGTGCCAAAGTCAAGAAGAGTTTGAAAACAATGTTCACCTAACACCACCAGGCTCTGTGGGCAAGTTTGCTAATTTGTAACAAATCTTGTATTTCTTTTGTATAGAGTTTGAACTCTATACAATAATAAGACAATTTATCCCATCCTTGCAGGAATCTAAGTTTTGGAAATTATTCTGTCCATATATAGGCTTCATTTAATTCCTTTTACGGTTTGATAAAAATATTTATCAAATGTGAAGACTTCAATGTATATCATCCCAATTCTAATTATTTCACTTTATTCCAGACAAGAAATTTAAGATGACACATTGATCACGCTACTCAGGTGAGCCACAGTTATTTACTTTCCCCAAACAGCATGTTTTAATTACTTTCTAAACTCTTTAAGTCAATGGTTTCTAAAGTTTGAGTGCAAAGGGGAAACACCTGAAGAGCTTTTGAAAATCTTGGTGCCCAGACTAAACCTCAGAAACAAACAGTGCCTAGTAAATGGCATTTTTAAAGCTCTTCAAGTAATTCTTAGAATGCATCCAAAGTTGAGAGTGTAGGCACCTAATGACGTTAAAGCAAATAAAATTATAACATATGCATAAAAAAGTATTTAAAAGAAGTGAAACAAAGAAAAAAACTATTATGAATTTTAGAAAGAAGGAAAAAAAATGATAAAAAGCATTTATAAAAATGTTCATGTCTATTTCACCTAAATAAACAAGTAAAAAAAAAAAAAAAGTAGGTCATCAGAAAATGACTCCTAAGAAACAAAACATCATTTTTTAAAGAAGAGAAGTTGCCAAATTTTCAAGCCAATAGTAACTTTGAATATAGAACTTCCTAGTACCAATAGATAACACACAATTGAAATAAAACCAAAATAATTCCAGTTCAAATGTGCTATTGAATCTTTTCTTTCCAGTTTTTCCCGCTGAACTTCTACCAATCACTTAAAAGTCCAGATACACATGCGCTTTTCCCTGAAATCTTCCTCTTATTGTGTTTGAAGAAATTCATTTCTCCCTCCTCTGGTCTACCATGGAGATCTTTACTTATATCTCTATTATAAACACCAGCCACGAAGGCAAGCTCCCCCTAAACAAGGTAGGTTTTGTCCATCTTTTTCATTCCTCCACTCCAGAGCCTTGAATGATGCCTGAGACAGTGTCCAAAAAGCACCTGCTCATGAGTGCTATGGCTTGAACATTCATGTGTCCTCCAAAATCATGATGAGCCTAATCCCAGTGCAACAGTACTGGGGATGGGTGGCCTCTGGAGGCTCATTAGATGGTGAGAGCTCCTCCCTCATGAATGGGACTTAAGACCCTTATAAAAAAGCCCTCACACAGCTTTTGGCCCTTTTTTTGCCTCTCCAGCCCTTATGCCATCTAAGGCCATCCCTTCCAGAGGACACAGCAGTGAGGTGGCAGCCTAGAAGCAAAGAGTGCAGTCCTCAGTGAACAAGGATACTTCTGGCCCCTTGATCAGGAGATTTCCAGTCTTAATAATTACGAAAATTATAATGATAGATAACCTACCCCATCTGTGGTATTTTGTTGTAACAACATATGGACTAAGACAATGAGTTGAAAAAAATCAGCTAGGATAGCTGGGAGTAAGCAGAGGAAAATCATGGATCTCTGAGAGGAAAACACGTTACTGTTTACAATTTATTATTTTCATGTTTTTAAAGTAAAAAAAAGGTTATTATACTGCCACTTGGGTAATCCAACAGAAGAATATATGGAATATATACAGACTGCAGTAGTGGCCTACTATGGCTGGGGAAAGGGCCAAGGGAGACAGGCCTGTATGAACACCTTCTAGTGCCCCGTGCATACTTCACTATTCAAAAAAAGTAAATACTATAATAAAAGTTTGTGTCAACATTTTCATATTTATAACAAAAGCCATCAACCTTTATGTTCTCTTTTTGTCACCTAGCATCATATGTGACATTTTGGAATCTAGCTCATTCCCCATCTCATTTTCAAAATTATTATCCTTTTGCAGGACTTTTAGTTATCAAAACCCACAAAAAAAAAAAAACAAATTTTATTAGTCAGAGCAGAGTATATTTTGCTTCAAATAAAAAAAATTTCAGAACTTAAAATAATTAAAGTCTATTTCTTGATCACACTACATATCCACCAAAGAATGGTGATGTTTTCATTAGGTAGGTAGGTAGGTAGATAGATAGATAGAAAGATAGATAGATAGATAGAAATAGATAGATACATAGATATAGATAGATATAGATAGATAGATAGATAGACAGATAGAAATAGATAGATACATAGATATAGATAGATATAGATAGATAGATAGATAGATAGATAGATAGATAGATAGATAGATAGATAGTTGGTTAGTTTGGTTATGAGATGCCCCCCAAAGCTTCTGTCCATACAGGAATGTTCAGAGGTAAAATTATTAGATTATGAGAGCTATAACCTAGTCAGTCCTTCTTAGTTTGAATGGACTGACTGGGTGGTAACTGTACACATGTGGGGCATGGCTAGAGGAGGAGGATCACTGGAGGAATGCCCTAAAAGGGTTCATCTTCCTTGTGACACCTCCTCCCCACCCCCACCCCTTCCCTGCCTCCCTCCCCCCTACCCCCCTTCCTGATCTCACAATGAGCTGAGCAGCTTTCTTCTGCTGGGCCCTTCATCCATGATATGTTACTCACCTTGGGCCCAGAGCAGTGGAGTCAGCCATCTACAGAATGAAATCTCTGAAATCATTAATCCCAAATAAACTTTCCCTCCTCTAAATTTTTCCTGTCAGGTATTTTGGACACAGTGAATAAAAGCTATCTAAAAAACTATTATATGTGTTTGTGTGTGTGAGTATATGTGTGTTTTATATATTTACAAATCTATATATAATGTTTTATTTAGCTTAGAAAATACATATGAAACAAAAATGTAAAGACCTAGGTGGGAATGACAAACACTAAATCTGATAACCTCTTGAGAGGAAGGAGGAAGACACAACAGCCAGCCCTGGTCTACAGGGTGAGCATCTGTATTCTTCTACATATCAAAGACATATTTCCTAATATAAAGAACAAGTATACACTGATCACAGGTCAACCTTTTGAAATAACAGGTAGGAAATGAAACAGCCATGACACTTTTGTTTGAGCCATTTCGTGTCTTTTTGGACGTATTGTGTTCTAAATCACACTGTGGAAAGTTAAGTGTGTTCCTAACTGGTATGCATTGTGGCATCTTTAAAGGGCACTAAGGGGAGTAACATAATCCAGGTTTCCTTTTGACAGAGTACACAGTTCTTGTGAGTGCAGGAGTGGAGACTGAGAGTCTTAGAAGGGTATTCTAAAGTACAGGAAGGAGATGCTAAGAGCTTGGTCACAGGGAGAAGAATACTGCTACACAGAATAGCAACAGGACTCAGTGATCAAGAAGGGAAAAGTAATCTCAAATGACTTGGAGATTTCTGACCTAGGAAATAGGATGGGAATTGGTACCATGCATCAAAATGAAAAAAAAAAATGCCTACAAAAAAGAAGGCTAATTTGTAATTGGAGATAAAGGATAAAGAAATCATCTATTTTTATAAATGGGGACCACAGAAAGGTCCCTTCCAAAGCATAACTGATCCTATTTTTGTGCTATCTGCCAAGAAATGACAATAGACTTCAAAATGCACAGCTGCATGAGTGGTGAACAAATGACATCACCCAAATGCCCCCAGTAACAACAATGCATTGACACCACTCATTGTACAAAGTAAAGGGTTTAGAGAAGCTACTTACTCCCCTACATAGTAACTCTTGCCTCCTTTTTCCGGCTGGGCATATTCCCCAAAGCCATAGCTAAAGATGTAGTTTCTTCCAGATATTTGAAAGAATCATTTGATCAACCACTTCTATAAACCTGATAGCTATAATGAATCAATTGTGATATTCTAGAACAACAAACAGAACTATTTATTCATTCTGTAATGAATTAATGTTGACAAATACTAAGCTTGTTGACAAATACTATTACTCAATATTTATGATTAAACTACATCACCTACACTTAGGTCTGTAGTGTATCTTGTCTTTAGAATTTAGCCTAGAGTGACAATAAAAAGCAGGGGTACTGATAAAAAGGTAATGATAACACAACATATCTTAGAAGCATTTTTCCTTATTAATGTCTGTATTTTTGCTACTTAGGATAATAAAAAAGGCAAAAACCTCACTCAATAAATGATAGATGGAAAAGGTCAAAATAAGTAACAGTTATGGTTAAGTTATTTAAACGGACAGAAGACAAAATTATTTCATAATGTATCTATCAAATGCTTAAATGAGTTTAAAGACTGGATACATTTCTCCTAGAATATAATATTTTCCCCTAGAATATAATACTTCATATCTAAATAGTACTCCAATAGACTAAAAATAAATTGCATCTGCTCCCTAGAAATCTCACATGATGATATCAGTTAACTTCCTCATTTTTGGCTTACTTTTGTCAAACCCCTTACCTCCTCCTAGTCAAGATACTGAACCCAGACCAGGAGAGTTGAACTTCATATCCTCCAAACACCCAAACTATGCTCTACTACACAAAGAACTCTTGTTCTAAGCTATGGCATTGGAACTGACTGTTCTTTGGACCCAGCTCTTTCTAGAATTGGATCAAAATGTGAAAGTATGGGATAGAACTGTGGCTCAGTAGCAGAGTACTTGCCTAGCATAACCAAGGTCCTGGGGAGAGGGAATCAAACAAGATGGAAGAGAGGGAACAAGAGAAGTGGAAAATTTCTAAAATAGCAAGCCATCCGTTGTTTGCCAGATAATGCACAATAGATATTAAAATGTGCAGCTGCCTAACTGGTGAACAGATGACATCAACCAAATGTCATCTGATGCCAGCATTTACCGTTTTAAACATCCAAAACTTAACTCTTTAACTTCTTTCTGAAAACCTGATATTCCTTTTGTGTTTCCTATCTTGGTAAAGGATATCATGATATACCTAACATGGAATGTCAAGCATCCAAGAGAAATACATCAGAGTTATCTTTAATTTTCTGTTGAACTCCTTGTTTAATACTCATTCAAAGTATACCTTGGTACCAATTTCAGGGCATATATTAGTTCTGCTAATTGTATTTCCACCTGCTTTTATGAATTTTAAATTTTAAGTTATAAAATTCATTGAATTGTTAAATAAATCTCCTGTGCTACCCATATTAGTTAATAGCACTTAGTTAACACTACTAGTCACCGACCTAGTAGGTATTTACTAAATTGTCCTTGCAAACAAACCACCTGTTGAGGCTTATTAGAGATGGCTTAAATAATTCCCTTTCCCACATTTCCTTACATTCATGTGTATGTGGCCATGAACATGGGGACTGATGAGCCAATGAGGTGGAAATTAAAGTCGTTAAGCAGGACATCCCAGAAAAACACCTTGAAAGCACTTATTTATTTTTCTTCATTCCAAACTGGAAAGAAAATGTGATTGCAGAAGCTAAGGCAATGCACAGTGACATTGATTTTGTCTTGGAAATGCTGGGTCAACCTTAGATAGCCCAGCTCCAGAGAAAATAAACCTGCAACATGTTTAAGCCACTGTTACTTTAAGCTTCTGTTACAATCACTTAACTGCACCTTTGAATGAACAGGCTACTCCATGAGACATTACTGTTTTGGTTCTTCAAAAAAAAAAAAAAAAAGATACATAAGCCAAATGCAAAGTCACTGATACAGTGATTCTGAACACTACCATTTTTGCCACAGTCTGTTTACCTATTTTCTGCTAACAGTAATCTATTTTTCCTCTGGTGAAGCACTTCTCCCTCATTCTCAACCCCTGTGTAGGGGAAAAAGAGATCATGCTACCTCTTTAGCTGTTACGTATACTCATTGGCTGGTTTAGGAACCCAATTAATACAAAAGCCAATTAACAAGAGAAGGTGTAAAAGAATTACTAATTTTAGATATACAAGTGGATCATCACAAAGAGTAAGGTCTGAAGAAATGACCAGAACATGACGCTTTTTAGGCAAATAACAAAAAAATCTAAGAAGGAATGGGACAGGATAAATGGATACTTTGAGTAAGGTAACAAATTCTAGGGATGTCACAAAAAGATCTATGGTGGGTGGTATAGGTATAGAGGAAGGAGAAGCTTGTGGGAGATAAGGGTCACTTCAAGGGTTTTGCTTATTGAGGCTCATTGCAGTCCCATTACTAATCTCTGGTAATCACGACCTATTTCCAAACTAGTATATGAAGGATATTTCTTCAAAAGAACCTGCACCTAGGGAAAATCAGGTCAAATGGCCCCTTCTGTCATTCCAGCTCTTCAGGTAACTTCAGCATGAAATAATCAATATGCCAGCCAACCAGCCTATTTTGCATTATCTCCTTCACAAGTGTTTTCAGTGGGTTGATGCTGATCCTAGCTCCAAGAATGGGTCAATGACTTAGCCTAAAACAATTAAAGAATTCCATCCCCTTGACCATGGAGTTGGTTCAGCAATGAACATGGATCCAATGAAAGCCAGTGAGAGTCAGCACTGGGGCTAATTTTCAGACTCGGGAAGATAGGTTATTTTTCTGAACTAGATTTGAGTCTGAGAAGATACATGCCTACAGATGCTGGTCTCCATCTTCCCTCTACGCAGAGCCTGAGAAATAATTTAGGTTTGATTTTTTTGAATTAAGAAAATTCCTCCAAAATGTCTTTGCCTAAAATGCCATAACTTATATGAAATAAGAGAAGGCTCCCTTACCTGTTTTCTCTCTGAGACAGCTTGCAAAGTGTCTTAAGTTACATATTCTCCATGCTAAACACAGATCCTGGAACATAGGAGTAACAACTGCTGAGCTACCATATTACAGGCTATAGTTCTCTAAGAAGTCTCTGAATTTAAAATTAGAAAGAAATTAATTGTACTAACTTCTAGAATCAGATAAATTTGTCACAGCTTTCAAATCTCTCACAATTAAATTAAATCCCAGTAAATTATGGCATGGTCCAAGAATCAAAGTTCACAAAATCCATGTGGAATAAGGCAAACCCATAGACCTATCCCACATAATGCAGCATATACCTCCATTAGTCAAGCTAGAATGTGAGTCTAACATTTTGAAAGACAATAATAAGACTAGTTTGTTTCTGAACCATTAGCTGAGATGCAAAGTGAATTTACAAGATAACCTTTGAAGAGAAATAAAATATTAACACCCTTTATCTAACAGACTGTCTGTTAAGAAAATTAAATCAAATCAGCTATATTTAATAAGTGTAGCTCATTTTAAAATAGAACTCTTTTCCAGAAGTCATTCCAGCTCTTTGAAAACACTCTCTCTCTTTCACCACAATCTTTGTCATGAGGCATTTCCTTTTATGGAAATGCACAGGAAAAGAACTATTTTTGTCCTTCACTCTAATAAACAATAATGGAATGCAGAATAGAACTGGGTCCTGAAGTTAACCAGTGGACAATGATATAATCTCCACAGATATTCTGAATAATTCAAATTCATTTTTTTAATCCTTCATTCCTTTTCTTGACCACTATCTTCTCTTCTCACACATGGTAAATACTATAAAGATGTGTCATCAATATGTTTAGAAGTTTATTTGTTCTTCATTATTTCATTACAGACGATATGAAAGCAGCTAATATTTTTCAATGCTCATCATCTCGTTGGGCACTCTAGAAAAAAAAATACATGCCAAAGATAATATACATGCTTCCAAACACAGCAGATAAAAAGCAACAAGAACTTGCCTGTATCTCCTTGAGACAGAATGAAAACAAGTACAATGTAGCTGGCTCAGTGAGGTGGGTGACCCGAGTTCAACAGTGGACAGACTAGTCTCTCCAAGAGATTTGGAAAAACACAGAGACATTGGATAGTGGAAGAGAAGTGAATAGAGAGTGAAACAGAATGAACAAGCTGCATGGAAGCATGGCAGGGATGGGGTTGGCAAGAGGAGAGGAGAAAGAGGAAGAGTTCTAGTAAACACCACTGGCACAGGATTCAGCACCCTTTAGAAACACAGACTAAACATATGCATGATGAACTGGCTCTGGGGAAGTTCTCTGCCATCTTGGGAAGGGCCCTATTGTCTGAGGTCAATGCTTTGAGAATCAGGGCAGAAGAGACAGAACATGCCTCCTTTTGACAAGCCAGCTACTAGAGTCTGGGAAAGTAAGCAGTTGCACATGGTGGCATGAGGTGGGAAGTAAGGACTGAAAATACCAAAACTGGATGGAGAATTGCACAGAACCCACCACCATCATGCCCCCAGCACAAATCTTTGAGATCCTATAGCCTTCCTCTGTCCTCAGGGACATGCAGAGGCACACCGGGATGAAAACAAACATGTAGACAAACGGAATGTAGAGGACCAGAAATAACCAACATATCTACAGTCAACTCATTTCTGACAAAAGTGTTTAAAAAAACTTACATTACAGAAAAAAAAAGCCTCTTCAACAAAAGGTGCTAAGAAAACTGAATATCCAAGTGTAGAAGATGGAAACTAGACCCCTGTCTCTTACCCTGTTAAAAAAAAAATCAAAATAGATCAATGATCTTTTTGCTTTGTTTTGTTTTCTTTTGTGTGATCCTAGGTAGATCAAGATCTTAATTTAAGAAATGAAACTTTGGAACTGCTAGAAAAAAACAGGGGGAACACTTCAAGATATTGCCACCAGTACCAATTTCCTGAATAGGATTCTAATAACTCAGGAAACGAAGCAAGAATTGACAAACGGGATTACAGCAAATTAAAAAGCTTCTGCATAGAAAAGAAAACAGTCAATGGAGTAAAAAGACAATCTTCAAAATGTGAGAAAAATCTTTGTCGGCTATTCATCTGACAGAGGATTAATATCTAGAATATATGAAGAATTCAGAAACTTAACAACAAAAGAACAAGTTATCTTAGCCAAAAATAAATGGACAAATGATCCAAATAGATACTTTTCAAAAGACAAAATACAAAATGGTAAATAAATATAAGAAAAAAAATGCTCAGAATCTTTAGCTGTTAGAGGAATGCAAATCAAACCTACACTGAGATTCCATCTCACCCCAGTCAGGATGGCTATTATCAAAAAACAACAAAAGCTATCAAGGATATGGAGAAAAAAAAACCATTATACACTGATGATGGGATTGTAAATTAGTACCGCCACTGTGGAAAGCAGTAAAGAGGTTCCTTAAAAATTAAAAACAGAACTTCCATATGATCCAGCTATCCACTCCTGGCTATTATGAGAAGGAAATGAAGTCAGAATGCAAAGAAGGAACCCGAATAGCCATCCATGTTGTAGCAATATTCACTACAGCCAAGATATATAATCAGCCCAAGTGCCTGTCAACAGGTGAACTGCCTGTCAACAGATGAATGCATGAAGTATAAGACACACACACACACACACACACACACACACACAATGTAGTACTATTTGCCCAAAAAGAAGAATAAAATCTTGTCATTTTCAGGAAGCTGGACGGGACTGGAGGACATCATTTTAAGCAAAATAAGCCACACAGAGAAAGACAAGTATCACATTTTCTCTCATATGCAGAAACTAAAACAAACTAACTTAGAAATACAAGAGGGACTATTAGAGAAAGGGGAGGAGGGTGATAGGGAGAAAAGGGAGAGCAAAAAAAAAAAAAGGTAAACGGGAGGGTGGACATGATCAAAGCACAATATATACAGGTATGGAAATGTCACTGTTCCATCACTTTGTACAATCAATATGCATTAATACTTATAATAAATGAATGTGTGTGTGTGCATCCCGTCTTTGATGTTCACATTTTTCTTTTAGAAAATGTATCAGTTCACAAATTACTTGAAAAATAAAACACATCCAGAATCTGTGACATATTATTCTCATCAACTATAAACATACTCAAGAATGAAGATTGGCCCTAGATACCTATAAAACTATATGTAACTATATACCCACAATGTGCATCTTAGTGCTGTAAATTAACTGGTATACTAAAAAAACAAAGCCAGTTGATTTCTAAGTTGTGCCTAATGGGATCTGGACTTACTTTTTTTTAATCATACCTAGTATTCAGAATTATCCAACATAAAGTTTCACTGGGGAAAAAAATCACATTTATTAGAAAAATTTTACTCAATGTACTGCAAAACTCATCTGTTTCTGGCTTAAGCTGGTTTAGATGAACATGCTATATTGCTTAAATGTATATTAACACATTTCTTTGAAAGACTTCATTTCTCTATTCTTAGGCACTCTATTAAAACAAAAACAGACTTATTTACATTAAGAACATGGAAAAGACAAGTCTTACAACAATATATATTTGGTATGCAATTTTTTAAATACTTACATTATTATTTTCAATTATTAAATTAAATATTTCACTAGAATGTCTTCTAAAATACATGTCAACTAAAATATTAGTTTTTTAATTTTTATTTGTTTTAATTAGTTACACATGACAGTACAATGACCTTGACATATCATACATTTGAATCAGATGGGATATAATTTCTCATTTTTCTGAGTGTACAGGTTGCAGAATCACATTGGTCGTGCAGTCACAGATATACACATAGTAATAATAATGTCTTTTCATTCTACTATCCTTCCTATCCCCCCATCCCCTCCCCTCCCCTCCCATCACTTCTCTCTACCTAATCTAAGGTAACACTATTCTTTTTTTTCCCTCACATCTTCATACATGTATTTTGTATAACAATGAGGGTCTCCTTTCTCCATGCAATTTCCCTTCTCCCTCCTTTTCCCTCCCACCCCTCTTCCCTATCTAGAGGTAATCTTCTTCCCATGCTCTTCCTCCCTACCCCGTTTTGAGTCACCCCCTTATATCAGAGAAGACATTCGAATTTGTTTTTTGGGGATTGGCTAACTTCACTTAGCATAATCTGCGCTAATGCCATCCATTTCCCTGCAAATGCCATGATCTTATTATTTTTTAGTGCTGAGTAATATTTCATTGTGCATAAATGCCACATTTTTTTATCCATTCTTCCATTGAAGGGCATCTAGGTCGGCTCCACAGTCTAGCTATTGTGTATTGTGCTGCTATAAACATGGATGTGGCTGTGTCTCTGTAGTATGCTGCTTTTAGGTCCTTTGGGTATAGTTCAAGAAGAGGAATAGCTGGGTTAAATGGTGGTTCCATTCCCAGCTTTCCAAGGAATCTCCATACTGCTTTCCAAATTGGCTGCACCAATTTGCAGTCCCACCAGCAGTGTATGAGTGTACCTTTTTCCCGTATCCTCGCCAGCACTTGTTGTTTTTGTCTTCATAATGGCTGCCATTCTTACCTGAGTAAGATGGTAGTTTTAATTTGCATTTCTCTGATTGCTAGCGATGATGAGCATTTTTTTGTATATTTGTTGATTGATTGTATATCCTCTTCTGAGAAGTGTCTGTTCAGGTCCTTGGCCCATGTGTTGATTGGGTTATTTGGGTTTTTTTGGTGTTTAGCTTTTTGAGTTCTTTGTATACCCTAGAGATTGAGCTCTATCTGATGTGTGAGGGGTAAAAATTTGTTCCTAGGATGTAGGCTCCCTACTCACCTCTCATATTATTTCTCTTGCTGAGAAAAAACTTTTTAGTTTTAATTCATCCCATCTGTTGATTCTTGGTTTTAATTCTTGTGCAATTTCTTATTATGGAAATTGGGGCCTAGCCCCACGTGATGGAGATTAGGGCCTACTTTTTTCTTCTATTAGATGCAGAGTCTCTGGTTTAATTCCTAGATCCTTGATCCATTTTGAGTTAACTTTTATGCATGGTGAGAGACAGGGTTCAATTTCATTTTGTTGCATATTGATTTCCAGTTCTCCCAGCACCATTTATTGAAGATGCTATCCTTTCTCCAGTGCATGCTTTTAGCACCTTTGTCTAATATAAGGTAGTTGTAATTTTGTGGGTTAGTCTCTGTGTCCTCTATTTTGTACCATTGGTCTACCAGCCTGTTTTGGTGCCAGTACCATACTGTTTCTTAAGGTCAAAGGTGCAGTGTGTAGAGCCTGCACTCTACAGCACTGGGCATCAGGCACTGCATTTGTAAGTCACAGTGAGTATGTGTTTAAGGAACTAAATACTCCAAGCTCTTCTTTCTCATCAGCAGACCTGACATTCACATCGTCACCACACATCCCAAGATCATAGAGTCTGAGAAGTGAAACTTGCCACTAACTATTAAATAAACAGCAATAGGTAAAAATGGTACAAGCACTCAGGAATGATCAAATTCACTCAGAAACTGTACCTTTGGCGGATCAAGATTTGGCATCACAAGATTAAGATCATGCATACAGGTGATCTCATTGTGATGATTAATTTGATATGACAATTTTGAGAGGCCACAGTACCCAGATATTTGTTCAAATACCAGTCTGGATGTAGCTGTGAAGGTACCTTGTAGATGAATTGATATTTAAATCTATAGACTTTGAGTAAAGCAAATAACTCTTCCTAATGTGTGTGGGTCTCATCCAATCAGCTAAAATTTTAAGAGGAAACAAGCTGAGCTTCCCCTAGAATGAGGGAATTCAGCCTCAGATTGTCTTTGGACTCAAACTGCAATTTCAACTCTTTCCTGCCAGCCTACTAGACTTGCAAACCTTCATCATCACATAATCCAATTTCTTCAATCAATATCTTTGTTCTCTCTTCCTCTTCCTCCCTCTGTCCCCACTCTCCACACATACACATACACACACACACACACACACACACACACACACACAAACTATTGTTTGTTTCTCTGGCAAACCCAGACTAATTCATTCATTATTCCATAGGATCATTTATATTTCATATAACTAAAATTACAATTTAAAATGTTTTATACAGCAAGAAGATTCCAGATGAAAAGATGAACCATATAAATATAACCAAGATATAAAGCAAGGATGATTATTATAAAAGAAATAAATGGATGAGGACATTGTATAAATAACAATCAATAAAATTTATATCTATAATAAAAGTGAGGAAATCAGAGATAATATACTACCCATGATTACCCCCACTTTTCTTTGATTCTAAGCCACACTGTTTTGTTTTCTTTTATACCACTTAAAAAGAACCTCTAAGAATTATGATGTATCTTATCACTGCTGTCAGCCAGGTGGCAGTCCTGACAGTCTTATCATTGTCTGTGCATACACAACAAAATTCACAGCATCAGTGTGGAAGCTGAAAGAAAAACCCATATACAAGAGTGGAACTCTTTTAAGAAATACTGGTACTGGAGAACAAAATTGATCACATTATATTGTTATATTGTGTGCATATATGAATATTTAATAACAACTGCCAGTTATGTGCATAATTTTCATACACCAATAAAAAATGTAAAAGTAGGGGCTGGGGTGGTGACTCAGTGGCAGAGTGCTCACCTAGCATGCATGAGGCACTGGGTTCGATCCTCAGCACCACATAAAAACAAACTAATGTATCCACCTAAAACTAAAGATACATAAATAAATAAATAAATATTTTTTTAATGTAAGAGTAAAATAAAATACTGCAACACTGACTCTCAATGGATAAGTTGGTATGAGAACTGAATCAAGAAGAAATTCAGAAGAGTTTCTCTTCCAATGTAAAGAATTTTTTAAGGAATGCTTTAATCAATGTATTTTACTTGTATTTTCATTTCTTTATATGGATGAAAGTGATATGTGATGCTTAAAAACCACCTCTAGAGATTCTTTCAACATGTATGAAATAAACTGCAATATTAAGAAAGCACTGTTACATAATTGAAATTGCAGTTCTTTGCCCAAGTGAACAAAACAATGGTGTCTTGCATGCAATTGATCTTAGCTATAATAAGAAACAGCAACTTACTAGCTATCAGAATGTCTAGTGTACAGAACTCATGGCAGCAGTAAACACCTTTTAAGCCTTTACACCATGCCAGTAGTTCTCAAACTAGAATGTGCATCCAAATCTCCTGGAAACAAAGACTGCTTGTGCTTCTGGTTCAATACACCACAATTCACATGAGACTCACCCATGGGCAGGGCTGAGAATCCTTCTGCACTTAGACCTGGATTAGCTCAGAGTCAGAGGGCTGAGCACAGAGGAAGCACATCAGTTCCTGCTGCTGTAGAGTGCAGGGGAAAGCAATGACTGACTCATGCACGAGCTATTTCTAAATCAATGACATCAACAATCTGCAGAAGGCACTCAGGTTTACAACCATAAATGTGAAAAAGAGAGAAGGTGAAACTCAGATCCTTTCTAGTTCTAAAATTCACAAGTTTTGGACCCAGAGGTGGAAATGGTTTAAGTTATTCATTCATAACCTAGATAGGTTTTCTAATGCAAGTCTCACCAAAAATATAACTTCTCATATTTCAAATGAAAATGAACCTAGAGCCAGACACGGTGGTACATGACTGTAATCCCAGTGACTCAAAGGGTAAGATAGTAGGATCAGTTCAAGGTCAGCCTCAGCAATTTAGCAAAATCCTCAATAACTTAGTGAGATCCTGTCTCAAAAACAAAAAATAAAAAGGACTGGGAATGGTAGCTCAATGGTAAAACACCCCTGGATTCAATCTCTGGTTTTAAAATAAAGGATATAGAATCAGAATCAGATTGCTTTCAGCAATTCTCCTCAAATGACAATGATAAAACTGCACAAAACTGTCAAAGAAACAAACATTTCAGGATTCTGGAAAATGACCAAAGGCATACAAGAAATAAAGAAGCTTGGATTCAAGGAAAAGTGAGAATGCTGGAAAAATGAGGATGCTAAACTTCATAAAGTCAGTCATATTAAGGGTCAAATGGAATTTTCCTTCAAGAAAGGAAGTAGTAAGTTGTAGTAAGGACTGCAGTGATGAACCTGGGGAAGAAGTGGGAGCAGCATTTCAACCTAGGACCATTCCCATACACCACCACTTGTTTTTTTTTTTTGTTTTGTTTTGTTTTGTTTTTTGTTGTTTTTTTTTTATTGTTGGTCGTTCAAAACATTACATCTAACTTGATATATCATATTTCACAGTTTGATTCAAAAGGGTTATGAATTCCCATTTTTATCCCGTATACAGATTGCTGAATCACATCAGTTACATCAATTACATTTCCATTGATTTACATATTGCCATTCTAGTGTCTGATGAATTCTGCTCTCTATCCTAACCTCTACTATCCCCCCTCCCCTCCCCTCCCCTCCCCTCTTCTCTCTCAACCCCCTCTACTGTAAAACATTTCTTCCACTTGTATTATTCTTCCCTTACCCCTCACTTCCTCTTGTATGTAATTTTGTATAACCTGAGGATCACCTTCCCTTTCCATGCATTTTCCCTTCTCTCTCCCTTTCCCTCCCCCATCTCATCCCCATTAATGTTAATCTTCTTCTCCTGCTCTTCGTCCCTACTCTGTCCTTAGTTACTCCCCTTATATCAAGGAAGTCATTTGGCATTTGTTTTTTAAAGATTGACTAGCTTCACTTAGCATAATCTGCTCTAATGCCATCCATTTCCCTCCAAATTCTATGATTTTGTCATTTCTTAATGCAGAGTAATACTCCATTGTGTATAAATGCCACATTTTTTTTATCCATTCATCTATTGAAGGGCATCTAGGTTGGTTCCACAATCTTGCTATCGTGAATTGAGCTGCTATGAACATCGATGTAGCAGTGTCCCTGTAGCATGCTCTTATTAGGTCTTTGGGGAATAGACCGAGAAGGGGAATAGCTGGGTCAAATGGTGGTTCCATTCCCAGCTTTCCAAGAAATCTCCACTGCTTTCCACATTGACTGCACCAATTTGCAGTCCCACCAACAATGAACCAGTGTACCCTTTTCCCCATATCCTCACCAGCACTTGTTGTTATTTGACTTCATAATGGCTGCCAATCTTACTGTAGTGAGATGGTATCTTAGGGTGGTTTTGATTTGCATTTCTCTGACTGCTAGCGATGTTGAGCATTTTTTCATGTACTTATTGATTGATCGTATGTCCTCCTCTGAGAAGTGTCTGTTCAGGTCCTTGGCCCATTTGTTGATTGGGTTATTTGTTGTCTTTTTGTCTAATTTTTTGAGTTCTTTGTATACTCTGGATATTAGGGCTCTATCTGAAGTGTGAGGAGTAAAGATTTGTTCCCAGGATGTAGGCTCCCTATTTACCTCTCTTATTGTTTCTTTTGCTGAGAAAAAACTTTTTAGTTTGAGTAAGTCCCATTTGTTGATTCTAGTTGTTAACTCTTGCACTATGGGTGTCCTATTGAGGAATTTGGAGCCCGACCCCACGGTATGTAGATCATAAGAGGTGAAAGACTTATACAATGAAAACTACAGAACCCTAAAGAAAGATATAGAAGAAGACCTTAGAAGATGGAAAAATATACCCTGTTCATGGATAGGCCGAACTAACATCATCAAAATGGCGATATTACCAAAAGTTCTCTGTAAGTTCAATGCAATGCCAATCAAAATCCCAACAGCATTTCTTGTAGAAATAGATAAAACAATCATGAAATTCATATGGAATAATAAAAGACCCAGAATAGCAAAAACAATCCGAAGCAGGAAGTATGAATCAGGCGGGATAGCGATACCAGACTTCAAACTATACTACAGAGCAATAGTAACAAAAACAGCATGGTACTGGTACCAAAACAGGCGGGTGGACCAATGGTACAGAATAGAGGACACAGAAACCAATCCACAAAACTACAATTATCTTATATTTGATAAAGGGGCTAAAAGCATGCAATGGAGGAAGGATAGCATCTTCAACAAATAGTGCTGGGAAAACTGGAAATCCATTTGCATCAAAATGAAACTGAATCCCTTTCTCTCGCCATGCACAAAAGTTAACTCAAAATGGATCAAGGAGCTTGATATCAAATCAGAGACACGACGTCTGACAGAAGAAAAAGTTGGCTATGATCCACCACTTGTTTTTGATAGTTCTTCCAGGGCTGGGCAGGATAAGGACCAGAATCCATGATGCTGGGGGGAAATGCCTTGATTTGAAGCAAATTACAGAAAAGCACCGTGCCTTTGGACTTGCCAAAAACAATAGCAAACTCAGTGGAAAATAATAATGAAGAGCCACTATCACAGGTATTTGTGGTTATGATCCTGGGCAATAATAAAATTAGCCAGAAAAATACGGGTGTCATGAGTACCAGCCCTTCATCTCACTTAACCCCAAAATGACGTTGCCTGACATTTCTTTCTGCTTTCCTTACCCTCTGCTCCTCACTCATCTACCAAGAAGATAAGTACATTAGCAGGTTTCAAATGGCAAACAGATAATATATAAATTCACATTATCAATGGAGATGTTTCTCTTCTTTGATTAACCAGAACTCAATTATATTTACTTCTTGATTATCACTTGGGTTCTAGTTAGATGAAACTGTATGTTATAGTTTGGGTGTAATATGCCCCCCAAAAGTTCATTTGTGAGACAATGCAAGAAGCTTTAGAGGAGAAATGACTGGGTTATAGAGCTTTAACTCAGTCAGTGGCAACCTAAGGCAGATGGCTGGAGGAAGTGGGTCATTGGGGCATGCCTTTGGGGTATATATTTTGTATCTGCTGAGTGGAGTCTGTCTGTCTGTCTGTCTGTCTCTCTCTCTCTCTCAGGAGCAGATCAGGAAGAGAGATCTGCTTCCTGATCATCAAGTGAGCCACTTCCCCTCACCTGCTGCCACACTCTTTTCCCATGTTGTTCTGCCTCACCTGGAGCCCCGAGGAATAGAGCCTACTGTCTATGAACAGAGTCCTCTGAAACTTGAGGCCCCCAAAAAACTTTTCCTCCTCTACAATAGTTCTGATCAGGTCTTTTAGTCACAGCAGTGAGAAAGCTAACTAAAACACAGTAAAACAGCTGAATTCCAGGCAGAAGACATTATTACAAATATTAGTAGATTATATATATATATTGGAAGACTCAAAGGAAACTAAGATATTGGTCCGGAAAATTATCATTGCTCTTGACCTCTTTTAACACTAAGGCTAGGGAGCTGAAGTATCTTTCTCAATTCAAAGTCCCTCATTATTACACCTCTCCTCATGAAGTTCTCATCTTATGCTGTCAAGGAAAAAGTAAGAATGCTGACTTCATAGTGAAAATCAGGTAACTGTCAAATGGAATTAATTTTCCTTCATGAAAGGAGGCAGTGAGTTGTGATAAGGATATCAGTGAGGAACATTAAAGCTATTTATAGAAAGCATTCATGTCATTTATTCTTATTTAAAATTTTATAAATATATTCTTCTTAATGAGAAGAATAAGGAGTTAAGTACAAACATTAATTTCAACATAAAATCTTTATTCTCAGAACACGGCCATTCTTACTTATTTGTACTTATGAATCATACAAAAGAGTAATTGTCCCTTGACTAATAAAGAAACATCTTCTGAACATGGTAGGCACTCCAGCATTCCATAATTTTTTTGTTTTTGTTGTTGCTGTTGTTGTTGTTTTGTTTTGTTTTGTTTTGGTAGTACTGAAGATTCAACCCAAGGGTGCTTTATCCTTTTTTTGTTTTTTAATTTGAGACAGTCTCATCAAGCTGCTGAGGCTATCCTCAAACTGCAATTTTTCCTGACCAAGCCTCTGAAGTTGCTGGGATTACAGGAAAGCACCACCACCCCCAGTTCAAACATTTTTTTAAATTAAAGTAACAATTTTAAACAGCAGCTGAAAAATTCTCTATTCAATTTTATTGTTTATAATTATTTCCTCAAAGTAAACACAGATATTTGATATTCAGTGTATTTCCCTGATTACCATACTTTCCTCAAGTTTACTCTTGGTAAAAGAATAAAAGGGTAATTTAATAAAGTAGATATTTAGATTTCCAAAGAGGATGCAGGTACATGAGAACATACTTGTATGATAGACAATGGTAATTTTTCAGTTTACTCTAGATTGTACTGATTCCATCCAGAGTTACATCACTAAATTTGAAATGTCATTTACAAATAATATTTCGTGTAACACAACATTAAATGTATCACTGTTGTAAATATAAATCATCACTTCATGAATAATTCATTGTCTTTAGTACTGTTAAATTAGAAAACTGGGCATAGTAATTACTAAAATTAAACTGAAAGCATTTCAAGTTATTGGTTTGCTTATTTAAAGATAGCTTATAATTTTCCTCTGTCATTACCCATTTGTGATAAAAATGCTGAAGGCATTATGAACAGAAATACCTCATCATAAAGGCTATATAAAACAAACCCAAAGACAAAATCATAATTAATGAGGAAAAACTGAAAACACTTGTCTTTAAAATTCAGAATACAAAGATGTACACTCTCACACTCCTATTCAATATAGTACTTGAAATTCTAGCCAATACAGTTAGGCAAGAGAAGGAAATAAAATAGATAAAAATAAAGAAAGAAGTCAAATTATCACTGTTTGCAAATGATATTGTTCTACACTTAGAACATCCAGGAAGTTCTACCAGAAGTCTTTTACAGCTAACAAATAAATTCAGGAAAGCAGCAAGATACAAAATCAGCATCCAAAAATAAATAGCTTTCCTATACACCAATAATGGATTTGCCGAAAAAGAAATGAGAAAAACAATTCCATTCACAATAACCTAAAAAAAAATACTAGGAATAAATCTATTCAAGAAGTTAAAAACACCTCCACCATGAAAATTATAAAACACTGATCAAAGAAACTGAAGAAGACACTAGAAGATAAAAAGATTTATCATGTTCATGGATAGGCAGAATTAATACTTATAAAATGACCATATTACCAAAATCAATATACAAACTCAAAGCAATCCTCATCAAAATACCAATGACATTCTTCACAGAACTGGAAGGGAGCAGTCAAAATTCATTTGGAAGAATAAAAGAACCAGAATAGCCAAAGCAATTCTATCAAATGCAATTCTCATTGAAATTCCAATGATGTTCCTCAACCAGAAACAGAAAAAGCAAGTCACGAAATTCACTTAAAAAAAAAAAAATAAGAGGGCTGGGGATGTGGCTCAAGCGGTAGCGCGCTCGCCTGGCATGCGTGCGGCCCGGGTTCGATCCTCAGCACCACATACCAACAGAGATGTTGTGTCTGCCGAGAACTAAAAAATTCTCTCTCTCTCCTCTCTCACTCTCTCTTAAAAAAAAAAAAAAAATAAGAGAACTGGAATAGCCAAAGCAATCCTTAGCAAGAAAAGCAAAGCAGGAGGCATGACAATACCAGACCTCAAATTGTACTATTGAGCTATAGTAACAAAAACAGCATCGTTTTGGCACCAAAGCAGAAGACCAATGGAAAAGAACAGAAGACACAGAGACAATCACAGATAAATACCATTATCTCACACTAGACGAAGGCACCAAAACATATGCTGGAGAAAAGATAGCCTTTTTAACAAATGGTTCTGGGTAAATTGGAAATTCATATGTAGTAGAATGAAATTTAACCCTGTCTCTCACCCTGCACAAAACTCAACTCAAAGTGGATTAAAGATCTAGGTATCAGAGCAGAGACCCTACACCTGCTAAAAAAAAATGTAGGCCCAACACTCCAACATGTTGCCTCAGGAACTGACTCCCTTAACTCCTAGAACACAAGAAGTAAAATAAAAACTCAATAAATGGAATGGCATCAAATTAAAAAGGTTTTTCACCCCAAAGTAAACAATTAAGTATGTGAAGAAACAATCTACAGAATGTAAGAAATTTTTTCTTACCTGCTTCTCAGATAGGGCATTGATACTCAGGATATGCAAACAACTCAAAAACCTTAACACCGGAAAAAAAAATAACCCAGTCAATAAATTGGCAAAGGAACTGAACAGACACTTCTCAAAAGAACAAATATATGACATATATGAATAGCAAGTATATTTTTTTAAATGTTCAACATGTCTAGCAATTAGAGAAATGCAAATTAAAACAACACTGAGACTTCATCTCACTCCAGTCAGAATGACAATTATCAAGAATAAAACAAGTAACAATAAACCTTGGCAAAGACATAAGGAAATGGGCACAAATTGTTGCAACCACTCTGGAAAGCAGAGTATGGAGTATTCCTCAGAATACTAGGAAAAAAAAACCCATCATGTGACCCAGCTATCCCACTCCTCCGTATATATCCAAAGGACTTAAAAATTAGCATAATACAGTGTTCCAGCCACATCAATGTTCACAGCAGCTCAATTCACAATAGCTAAGCTATGGAGCCAACCTAGGTGCCCTTCAACAGATGAATGGATAAAGAAAAGTGGTATTCATAAATTAAGTATTACTCAGCCATTAAAAAGAATGACTCTATGGCATTTGCCAGTAAATGGATGGATCTGGAGACTATCATGCTAAGTGAAAAAGGACAGTTCCAAAAAGTCAAAGGTCAAATATTTCCTCTGACATGTGGAAGATAATCCAAAATAAGAGGAAAGGATAGAAGAAAGTTCAATGGAGTAAACAAACAAGAATGAAGGGAAGAGAGGAGGGATTAGAGAGGGAAAGACAATAGAATAAATCTGACCTAACTTTCCTAAGTACATATATGAATATACCACAGTGAATCTCACCACAATGTACATCCACAAGATACTAATTTAAAAAAAAAAAACTATAAGCAAACAGCAGTAGCAGTAAAGAGCAGAGGGAAAAGAACAGGGTAAGGAAGAAAGAGAGAAAAGCAGAAGTCCTGGGGACTGAATTAGAACAAATTCTATGTTTTTATAATTATGTCAAAATTAATACTACTGTCATATATGTAAATTTAAAAAAGAAAAATATTTCTAATAAAAAAGTTTTTAAAAAGCAATGCTGATGGCGTCCCAATACTGAACTTCAAATTATGTTACAGAGCTATAGCAAAAAAATTAAAAGTTGCATAATACTGGCATAAAAACAGACACATAGATCAATGAAACAAAATAGAAGACACAAAGCAAACCCAAAAAGATACAACCATCTTATATTTGACAAAGGTGCCAAAAATATACATTGGAGAAAAGACTTTTTAACAAATTATGCTACAAAAACTGGTAATCCGTATGCAAAAGAATGAGACTACATCTTATCTCTCACCCTGCACAAAACTCAACTAAAATGAATCAAAGACCTAGGAATTAAACCAGAAACTCTCCAACTGCTATAAGAAAACATATGGTTAACACTCCAACATACAGGCAAAAGCAATAACTTCCTCAATGGAACTCTCAAAACAAGAAATACAAATGGACAACAAATATATGATAAAATAGTCCACATATTAACTGGAATATGCAAATCAAAACTATATGAGATTTCACCTCACTTCAGTTAGAATGTCAGCCATCAAGAATACAAACAAAAATAAATGCTGGCAAGGACATAGGGGAAAAGGAACACTTTTACACTCTTGGTGGAATTGTTGATTAGTACAAACACTGGAAATCAGTGTGGAGGTTCCTCAAAAGACTGGGAATGGAACCACAATATGACCCAGCCATACCACTCCTTAGCATTTATCCTAAAAAATTTAAATCATCATACCATAACAACATGTGCATATCCTGTTTATAGCCAAACTATGGAATCAGCCAAGGTGTCTATCAATGGATGAATGGATAAGGAAAATGAGCTATGTATACATAACTGACTTTTATTTAACCAAAAAGAAGAATAAAATTCTTTTCATTTGCAGGAAAATGGATGGAACTTAAAAGTATTATGTTAAAAGAAATGTCAAACTCAGAAGGTCAAGAGTCCTAAGTTTTCTCTCAAATGTGGAAGTTAGAGAAAAAAATAGAAGGGGAAAAAAAAGGTTTGAAGAATCTCATGAAAACAGAAAAAAAACAGTAGAGAAAAGGAAATAGGAGGAAGGAGGAGGGGAGGAAAAGAAGAGATACTGGGGTACAAAATTGACCAAATTATATTGTTCTACTGTGCATGTATGAATATTTAACAAATCCCACTATTGTATATAATTATAATGTACCAATTAAAAATATGAAAAGGACCTGCACAGGAGCCCAGGCCCAGGGTAGGCCCGGGTCCATCTCGCCACCAGCAGACCTCAACTGGAGCTCAGGCTCCAGTACAGGACCAGACCACCTTCACCGACCAGCAGACACCAAACAGAGCTCAGGACCAGATCCACCTCCACCAACCTGCAAGGGAACCCAGGCCCAGTGTAGACCCAGGTCTGCCACCTCCCCACACCTGAGAGCTCAGGCCTAACCCACTTCTATCTTGGGACATTGCACACAACTCCATAGCCTTCACCACATAGTAGCCTCTACCTTGGGATAACAGACAAGGTCTAAAAGCATCTGCATCTGGAGCAGGCATCCCAAAACCAGCGTAAGGCCCACCCTTTCAGCCCCATCTCTGAAAGACACTGCATCCATCTTGGGGCACCTCCACTGCTATCTCAGGTTACCTCTGCTATTGTCACCCTCATCTTTAGCTGCAGTAGCATCCATCATGGGACACCGGTAGGGTCTGGAAGCCCAACACCAAGGTGAGGTACAGATAATCTGCAGGGATACTACAAAATTATATGGCAGAAACTATAATATCTCAGATCCACAGTGCAAGAAAGGAAGACACATAGACCACATGAAAAAATAAGAGAGGAAAATGCCCCAAACAAACAGGACACTACAATAACAGAACCCATGGACAGTGCAGTTGATGAAATGTCAGAAAAGGAGTTCAGAAGGTTCATAATTAAAATGATCTGTGAATTAAAGAATGACCTAAATGAGCAAATACAGGCAAAAATTGATCACTCCAACAAAGAGATAAGAGAGCAAATACAGGCAACCATTGATGACACCAATAAACAAATAAGGGAACAAAGGCAGGCATCAATTGATCACACCAACAAAGAGATAATGGAGCAAATACAGGTAGCAAAAGATTACTTTAAGAAAGAGATGGAGACTTTGAAAAAAAATCAGAAATCCTTGAAATGAAGGAAACAATGAACCAAATAAAAAAATCAATACAAAGCATCAACAATAGACTGGATCACTTGGAAAACTGAACGTCAGAAAATGAAGACAAAGTATACAATCTGAAAAATAAAGTTGACCACACAGTGAGGATAGTAAGAAACCATGAACAGAACATCCAAGAATTATGGGATAGCATCAAAAGACTTAGAATCTAAGACTTATTGGGATAGAGGAAGGCACAGAGTTTCAAACCAAAGGAATACACAATATCTTCAATGAAATAATAACAGAAAATTTCCCAAACGTAAGAATGAAATGGAAAATCAAATACAAGAGGCTTAAAGGACACCAAATGTACAAACTTACAATAGATCTATACCACGGCACATTATAATGAAAATGCCTAGCATATAGAATAAGGATAGAATCTTAAAGGCTGAAAGAGAAAGGAATCAGATCACATACAGGGGGAAACCAATTCGTATCTCAGCAGATTTTTCAACCCAGACCCTCAAAGCCAGGAGATCCTGGAACATACACCAAGCTCTGAGAAAAAAAAAAAAAAAGTATGTCAACTAAGAACCTCATATACAGCAAATTAAGCTTCAGATTTCATGATAAAATAATAAACAAAAGTTAAAAGAGAAAACATTCAGCATTTGTTTTTTGGGGATTGGTTAACTTCACTTAGCAAATCTTCTCCAATGCCATCCATTTACCTGCAAATGCCATGATTTTTATTCTATTTTATTGCTGAGTAATATTCCATTGTGTATATATGCCACATTTTTTTTTTATCCATTCATCCACTGAAGGGCATCTAGGTTGGCTCCAGAGTTTAGCTATTGTAAATTGTGCTGCTATAAACATTGATGTGGCTGTGTCCCTGTAGTATGTTGTTTTTAAGTCCTTTGGGTATAACTCATAGTGGGATAGGGAGGAGTAGCATGGGAGGAATAGATAAATTCTAGATAGGGAAGAGGGGTGGGAGGAAAAGGGAAGAGGCAGAGGATTAGTAAGGATGGTAGAATGTGATGGACATCATTATCCAAAGTACATGTATGAAGACATGATTTGTGGTGAACACACTTTATATACAAAGATGTGTAAAATTGTGTTCCATATGTGTGATAAGAATTGTAATGCATTCTGCTGTCATGTATTTAAAAAATAAAATCAATTAAAACAATAAAATAAAATTTAAAAAAGGTAAAAGAATTTACAACTAGAAAGCCGGCACTATAGAACATCCTCGGCAAAATATTCCATGAAGAGGAAATAAAAATCAGCAGAGGGAGGTGGTATACTAAAGGAAAAACGAATCAAAGGAGAAACCAAGTCAAGTTAAATAACAAAAATGGCTGAGAATACATATCATATCTCAATAATAACCCTGAATGTTAATGGCCTAAACTTACCAATCAAAAGACATAGGCTAGCAGAGTGGATCAAAAAAAAAAAAAAGACTGAACAATATGCTGCCTCCAAGGGATTCATCTCATAGGAAAGGACATCCACAGACTGAAGGTGAAAGGTTGGGAAAAATCGTACCACTCACATGGACCTCAGAAGCAAGCAGGGATTTCCATCCTCATATCAAATAAAATAGACTTCAAGCTAAAGTTAATCAAAAGGGATAAAGAAGGACACTATATACTGCTCAAGGGAAACCATACATCAACAAGACATAACAATTATAAATATATATGCCCCAAACAATGAATCATCTACGTTCATCAAACAAACTCTTCCCAAGTTCAAGAGTCAAACAGACCACAACACAATAATTCTAGGTGACTTTATCACACCTCTTTCACCATTGGATAGATCTTCCAAACAAAAGCTGAATGAAAAAACTATAGAACTCAATAATACAATCAATAACAGATTTAACTGACATATAAAGAGTATATTATCCATCAACAAGTGAATACACTTTCTTCTCAGCAGCACAAGGATCCTTCTCTAAAATACACTATATATTATGCCACAAAGCAACTCTTAGCAAATATAAAAAAGTAGAGATACTACCCTACATTTTATCAGATCATAATGGAATGAAATTAGAAATCAATGATAAAATAAGAAATAAAAGCTACTCCAACACCTAGAGATTAAATAATATGTTACTGAATGAACAATGGGTTTGAAAAGATATCAAGGAGGTGATTAAAAAAATTCTTAGTAAATGAAAACGATGATACAACATATCAAAATCTCTGGGACACTATGAAGGCAGTACTAAGAGGAAAATTCATTGCAAGAAGTTCATTCCTTAAAAGCAGGAAAAGTCAACAAATAAATGACCTAACATTACATCCCAAAGCCCTAGAAAACGAAGAACAAACCAACACCAAAAGCAGTAGAAGACAGGAAATAATTAAATCAGAGCTGAAATCAATAAAATTGAAACAAAAGAAATAATTGAAAAAATTGACAAAACAAAAATTGGTTCTTTGAAAAAATAAATTAAATTGGCAAACCCCTAGCCATGCTAATGAAAAGAAAGAGAAAACTGAAATTACTAACATATGTGATGAAAAAGGAAATATTACAACAGACACTACAGAAATACAGAAGATAATTATAAATTATTTTGAAAATTTTTACTCATATAAAATAGAAAATTTCTAGAGTCTTATGATTTGCCCAAATTGAATTAGGATGATATGCACAATTTAAACAAATCAATTTCAAGCAATGAAATAGAAGATGCTTATCAGCAGCCTACCAACCAAGAAAAGCCCAAGACCAGATGGATACACAGCTGAGTTCTACAAGACCTTTAACAAAGAACTAATAGCAATGCTCTTCAAATTATTTTATGAAATAGAAAAACAAGGAGCACTTCCAAACACATTCTATGAGCCCAGTATTACCTATTCCAAAACCAGGCAAAGGCATGTCAAAGAAAGTAAACATCAGGACGATATCTCTAAAGAACATAGATGCAAAAATTCTCAATAATTTCTGGTGACTCAAATACAAAAATGCATTAAAAAGATAGTGTAACACAATCAAGTAGGGTTCATCTCAGGGATGCAAGGTTGGTTCAACATATGGAAATCAATAAATGTAATTCATCACATCAATAGACTCAAACATAAAAACCATATGATCATCTCAATAGATGCAGAGAAAGTATGTGAAAAAATACAGCACCCATTCATGCTCAAAACACTAGGAATACAAGAGAT
This sequence comes from Urocitellus parryii, assembly GCF_045843805.1. NCBI lineage: Eukaryota > Metazoa > Chordata > Mammalia > Rodentia > Sciuridae > Urocitellus > Urocitellus parryii. The sequence continues at coordinate 64,146,826 of NC_135541.1, forward strand.
ATCAGGAACATATCTCAACACTGTAAAAGCTATCTATACTAAGCCCCAGGTCAACATCATTCTAAATGGAGAAAAATTGAAAGCATTCCCTCTAAATCTGGAACAAGACAGGGATGCCCTCTTTCATCACTTCTATTTAACAGAGTTCTTGAACTCTAGCCAGAGCAAGTAGACAGATGTAAGAAATTAAAAGGATATGGATAGGAAAAGAAGAACTCAAATTAGCACTATTTGCCTATGATATGATCCTATACCTAAGAAGACCCAAAAAATTCCACGAGAAAACTTCTAGAACTAATAAATGAATTTGAAAAAGTAGCAGGATATAAAATCAACACCCATTAATCAAAGGCATTTCTGAACATCAGTGACAAATCCTCTGAGAAGGAAATGAGGAAAACTATCCAATTTACAATAGCCTCAAAAAAACAAAAATACTTGAGAATCAACTTAATAAAAGAGGTGAAAGACCTCCACAACAAAAACTATAGAATGCTAAAGAAAGACATTAAAAAAGACCTTAGAAGATGGAAAGATCTCCCTTGTTCTTGGATAGACAGAATTAATATTCAAAATGATCATACTACCAAAAGCACTATTCAGATTTAATGCAATTCCAATCAAAATCTAAATGACTTTCCTCGTAGAAATAGAAAAAACAGTCATGAAATTCATCTGGAAAAATAAGAGACCCAGAATAGCTAAAGCAATCCTTAGCAAGGAGAGTGAAGCAGGTGGCATCACTATATCAGACCTTAAACTATACTACTGAGCACTAGTAACAAAAACAGCATGTTACTGGCACCAAAATAGACTTGTAGAACAATGGTACAGAATAGAGGACACAGAGACAAACCCACATAACTATAGTTATCTCATATTAGACAAAGGCACCAAAAACACGCATTGGAGAAAAGACAGCCTCTTCAACAAAGGTTCTTGGAAAACTGGAAATCCATATGCAACAAAATGAAATTAAATCCCTATCTCTCACCATGCACAAAACTCAACTCCAAGTGGACCAAGGACCTAGAAGTTAACTCAGTGACCCAGCACCTATTAGAAGAAAAAGTAGGCCCAAATCTCCATCATGTCAGATTAGGCCCAAACTTCCTTAATATGACTCACATACCACAAGAATTAAAATCAAGAATCAATAAATGGGGGCTGGGGTTGTGGCTCAGTGGTAGAACGCTTGCCTAGCATTTGTGAGGTGCTGAATTTGATCCTCAGCACCACATAAAAATAAATAAATAAAATAAAGGTATGTGTCCAACTACAACTATATATATTGATTTAAAAAAAGAATCAGTAAGTGGGATGGATTCAAACTAACAAGTTTCTTCTCAGCAAAAGAAACAATCTGCAAGGTGAATAGGGACCTTACATTTTGGCAACAATTTTTTACCACATGCATATCACATAGAGCACTAATCTCTAGGGTATATAAAGAACTCAAAAAGCTAAGCACCAAATAAACAAATAACCCAATAAATAAATGGGCCAAGGAACTGAAGAGACACTTCTCATAAGATGATATACAATCAATCAACAAATATATGAAAAAGTGTTCAACATCTCTAGCAATTAGAGAAATGCAAATCAAAACTATGATTTCATCTCACTCCAGTCAGAATGGCAGCTATTAAGAATATAAACAACAATAAGTGTTGGCAAGGATGTGGGGGAAAAGGAACACTCATACACTGCTGGTGGGACTACAAATTGGTGCAGCCAATATGGAAAGCAGTATTGAGATTCCTTGAAAAACTGGGACTGGAACCATCATTGACCCAGCTATCTCACTCCTCAGTATATACCCAAAGGACCTAAAAACAGCATTCTACAGAAACACAGCCATATTAATGTTTATAGCTGCACAATTCACAATAGCTAAACTGTGGAACCAACCTAGATCCCCTTCAGTTTATGAATGGATAAAGAAAATGTGATATATATATATATATATATATATATATATATATATATATATATATATATAATGTGATACACACACACAATGGAATACTATTCAGCATTAAAAGAAAATAAAATCATGTCATTTGCAGGTAAATGGATGGAGTTGGAGAATATAATGCTAAGCGAAGTTAGCCAATCCCAAAAAACCAAATGCCAGATATTTTCTCTGATATAAGGATGCTGATTCATAATGCGGTAGGAGGTGGGGTATTGGAGGATTAGAGGAACTCTAGATAGAGCAAAGGGCAGGGAGGGGAAAGGTGGGGGCATGGAGGTAGGTGGAATGAGATGGATGGACATCATTAGCCTAAGTACATGTATGAAGACATGAATGGTGCAACTCTACTTTGTATACAACCAGAGATATGAAAAATTGTGCTCTATATGTATATGAATTGTAATGCTGTCATATATAACAAATTAGAATTAAATTTTTTTTAAATGTGGAAAAATAAAAAATAGGAACTTTTCTCTCTGGACCATCACTAAAGCAAACCTTCTGGAAAGCATTAGCAAAAGCCTAAAATGTGTTCTATAGCTATGCTCTTAATTTGATAATTCCACTTCTAGAAACCAGTTCTAATAATATCCAAAATACTGAGGCAGTTTGTGAACAAGAATGTATGGCAAGACATTATTTAGAAATATTGCTAACTGAAAACAATCGAAATGTATACAATAAAGAAATTAAACAGTTAAGTTATGGACAAACAGAATATGATATTGTCTTTAAAAGTGACTATGAAGAGATTTTCCTGGCATAGAAAGGACATAATTATTTGAGTAAGGATTTATACTAAATGAAATAATATTTATTTTACCATGAATGAATAATGTAAAAAAAAAGATTTTTTATCTTATTACAACTACACAAATGTGTCTAAACTACTATATTTCTTTTTCAAATCTTTATATATTTACTATAACCTAGCCAGGGGAAAAACTGGTATATTATATTTCTTGCTTATCTACTCCACATATTAAATTCAATTTGTTTTTTAAAAGCTCTTAATATTTTAAAGTAAATATAAGAATAAAATAAATTATAAATGATATGTCAGGATGAATGTTAACATATAATATTCACAAAACCTCTTAAAATAATCTATAAATTTGGCCATTCCCAGTAGCACACAGGATTATATATATGAATTACAACATTTTGTCTTTATTTCAGTACTTGAATATTTCTTAAACCACCTCTGAAGTTAATACTTCTAGGGTAAATCAAAATATAAAATAACTGATCCCATATTCCAGGAATCCAAGCCAAGGCTGAGATCATCATGCAAAAATAGCTAACAGTGAGCTACAATATAAGTTATATTTGTATGAGGTGCTATTCACACCCAAGTCAGAGAAAATTAGGAACACTCAGTACATACTGAATCATTTAAAAGATTTTTCCTTCAGAAATAAATAGAAAGAAAGCATAGTGACAAAATCTTAGATATCTTCTCTTCATAATCAATGCAGAAGCACTTCATTTTTCAAGTTCTGATTTTATTTGGACATGTCATTATTTGAGGTATGTCCAAGTGGTCACTCCAGGAATCAGCTGAAAATTAGAGGATATTTACAAGTTAAGTCGCTGTAGGCATTACCCAAGAAATCTGTCTTAGTTCAGCTTCTCCAGGAACAAACCTTGATATGAGGATTCAAATACAAGTAGTTTTGTAAAGTGCAGGAAACACTGGTACAGAACCAGAAACTCATCAGAGGAAAGGGAAGGCAGCCAGTAAAGAGTGTTTAATAAAGCCTGCCGCTTTAGCACAATTCATAACAGCCAAACTATGGAATCAGCCTGGGTACTCACAAGCAGACGAATGAATAAATAAAATGTGATATATATATATATATATATATATATATATATATATACACACACTCAATAAAGTTTTATTCAGTCATAAAGAAAAATGACATGATGTCATGTGCAGGCAAATGGGTAGAACTTGAGATCATTATGTTAAATGAAATAAGCCAAAGGGTGGTATGCTTTCTCTCATATATAGAAGTTAGAGAGGAAAAAGGAAAAGAAATGTGGTGGGGGATGAAAGGATCAGGGTAATTGATGGGAAGAGTCGTGAAGGAGACTTCTGGGTTGCTGGAGAGGTTCTATAAATTGATCTGGGTATAGCTAAGCTGGACTCTTAAGATCTGTGCAGTTTATTCTAAATATGTTATCCCTGAAGTATTTAAAAGGTAGTGATATACAGCCATCAGAGAGAGGAAGAGAATGAGGGCACACTCCAAGGTTACAGCAGTCAAGGGCAGAACAAAGTTTCCAAAAGGCACATCTTGGGCAACCACAAAGAGAAAGATGAAAAAAGGGAAGTCATTTTATTTAGAAAAGTTCATGATTAGTTTTGAGGCAGCAATAGGACAAATCAGAGTTACTAAGATAACTAGATGGGAAGAGATAACCTTCAAGAAGTGAGAGGAAAGAAGATGATATATAATTTTGGCAAAAGAAGGTCTAAATGAAAGTTTCTTGGGAGAGCGGTAAGGGAAAGGTATAGACGTTAGAAAAAAACTTGAACATATTTGAGAGCCAGTAGGTTGAAGGTAATTAAAAATAAAAGTGAAGCACATAATGGGCTAGGCACAAGGGTCTAACTACCACTCATAGGACAAATTCACCTCATGCCTATTCTGTAAATAAAGATTTACTGAATTAAAATCAATTAAATAAAATGAATAAATAAATTTAAAAGGAGTCAAGTAGGTACAGTATTTGTACCAGAAAACCTACACAGTGAAGAGGACAGGAAGACTTACTGAACAGCCAGCCCAATTTGTTAATGTATTGTCCATATGTGCTTTTGCCCTAAAAAAGATAAGAGTTCAATAGTTGTAAAAGAAACTAACTGATGTTATAGAGAAAAAGTGCGCTGACCCCCAAACTAGGTCAAGAGGATCATCTAGGAACTGGAAGGAAATAGAATTAACAGACATAGAGAAAAGAGTAAAAAATGTCTATTTATGCAAAGATTTAGTGAAAGAATAAAGGAGGGATACAAAAAGCTAGCCCTTTCTATGCCAGGGAATAATCAGGGTACTGAGTACCCATAAAATTAAAATAGTATTATGTCTCTGAAAAATAAGTCAATGATAATAATATAAACAAACTGCTCTGCCACTTCTACTCCTGTAACAATGACTAATATCAGTATTATACTGTCTACTAAACGCTTCCATCTGGATATTCTCAAAGCAACCAAATACTCAAAATGTATTCTTCTCCCTCCACTCTAAGCAACTTCATCCCAAATCCTGTGTTCTTTACCCTCTGAATATCTCTGGGACACACTGTTACTTGTTCACATCCTCTATGCCGGTATCTCTAATCCTAGCCACCATCACCTCTCACTTGGACCACTGTACTAACTTCCTAACAGTACTTATCTCCACCCTCAAATCTCTTTCAATTTATTTTCTGAAATGGAATGCAGGATTTCAAAATATAAATCTCGCCATGTTACTCTCCCATTTCTCATCCCCTCCACACTTCAGCTGTTTTTGATGGCTTTTCAGTGTTCACATCATGAAAACCAAAACCCTAATCAGAGCCAATAAAAGACCTTTTGAGGAAAGATGCTGTCAGTTAAGCTAATAATATTCCATACAATTCCCTTCCCTGCCTGGTTCCAAGTTGGAGTTAGACAAATAAGTTAGCATGTGATTTTGAAAGGCAGAATTAAAGTATGTATCATTATCCTCTGAAAGTTAATATAAGGTCCCTTTATAGCTCCTATATAATGGCATGGGTCTGCTTGTTCCCGTTGTTGGCTTAGTAAAACACTTGACTCTGCAACTTCCCTGGCTCCTTCCAGCACTTCTCCTTTGGCTCCTCCAAACCCAGGCCCCCAAGGTTAGGCATGTATGCAGCTCCTTGGCAAAGAGCATCAGCTCCACATGGAAGTCAACCACATGGTCAAGGTTGCAAAGAGTCTGATACAGACTTTGGTTTTATCCTAGTGAGTTTCAATTGATGTCCAGCTGTTCTTCATGATTAGCTAGCCTTGCTGATTCACCACCAGATGCAGAGATACCAGTCCTCAGAAGCCATCTTCCAAGTACCTATAACACCTTATTCCAAATCATTTTCAGAGGTTCTGCCTCCCTTTTGGAAGCCCCAACAGAACAACATACCTGTTAGCCTTCCAGTATTTCCATTCAGATCCTGAGTCACCTTCCCTTTCACTCTCTGTGTGGTAATCATCCACCACATATTCCTACTACACGAACTCTGCACATTCTATTCCTTCTTCCTGGAATCCACTCCTTCCTGTCTTTAGCCTTTGCCTACTTACAGTTCATCTTTCCCCCAGACAAGACTCTCATAGCCTGAAGTGCCTTTCTTTTACAACATTTAGCATAGTAATTGTGTGTTTAATTCTCTCTCATTAGATTATAAACTTGCAAAGAAGAGTACTATTTGGTTCTGCTCACATATCCTAAGCACCTACAAAAGTATCTAGGACATAACAGGCATTCAATAAACATTTCTTGAATGAGTGAATGAATGAATATTTGATCTCTGTTAAAACACTGTGTTCAGCATTATATAGGTCATCTTATATAATACCTAGCAAAACCTCAAAAATTGGTACTACTATCATTCCCATTTTGAAGATGAAAAGATGAAGATACACTGCTGTAAGTGATAGGACTGGTATCCTACTATTTAAGCAAAAACAGTTTTAGTTTGGCATTCATATTCTTAATCCCTGCTTTCTTCACAACACTGAAAAGTCAATAAAGATTTATTTTCTTCATTTAACAATGAAGAAACTGAGATTAAACAATTTTTATGACTTACCTAATTATCTAGAGGATGCAATTCCAACATCAGTTCATTACTTTAAAAAAAATTTTTTTTGATCCGTCCACCTTGCTGAAGCGAAGCTTCAAATTCATCCCTATACTGTTTTCCATGTTCAGATTCAACAACCCTATCGTGACTAACCTCCACAGTGAGCTAACCCTACATGCACTACCTTCTTTTCAGATGTCAATAAAGATGATTAGAAGACACAACACAGCACCTTTAAAAACACAATTATATGATCATGACCAACAATTTTTGTCATTACTTATTTTTCCATTAACATCATTTTAACACATCCCAAGCTCTTTAAAGAAAGGTAATACAGAATGGAAAATATATTTCCCTGTTTATATGTGAACATTTTTCAAAAGAATGTAGTTAAAAATGATGCTCTTCAAAAAGAAATGGAAGGAGGAAGAAAAAATATAGTAAGGGAAGAAAGCAGATGGAAGATTAGAGAGAGGGACTGGAGTTACATTTTTCTGCTTGGCAAAATCAAGCGGTTTTCTTAGTCACATAGGAATGCATGAACTCATTACCTTCTATGAAATATGTTTAATCATTAATCCTAAATAAATCATATAGCCTCTGGTAATACTGTCCCAAAATCTATCCATGATAGGTTCTAGATTTCAACTGTCAATCACAAGGGACTCTTAAGGTTCCACAGTGTCAGAAGAGGTAATTTGATAATGACCAAAGCGTAGAACCACAAGGAAGATGATCATACTCATACATGTCAGTCTTCATAAGATTCACAAATTCTGTAATTCAATCCAAGTGGATTATTACCAGTTTGGGTTTTGTCATATTGGAAAGCTATGGAAACAACAATTTGGGCTTTTCCCTAGGCTTATAATTCTTCAATTTTCTTAATATCCTTAATATCAGGGTTTTTTAACAAAATTAGTTAAGCCTCCAAATGCTATTTTTCCTTCCTGGAACCAGAAACTTCAATCTTAATTTCAACTCTGAATACAAGACACCTATTGGTGTGTCAAGCATTTCCTTTTCAGGAGGTAAACACTAGAAAGCAGAAATATAAACTTTTATACTCAGTCATAAAATTTTAAATTCTCTAACTTATTTTGCAAGTATCTGGCTCTGTTATAATGTACTTTTACATTATTCAGTTTTCTAAACCCCCGCTTACAGCAGACAATAACAAATACTTATTAAATCTCTGTGCCAGGTATTATTTAAAGAATTTTACATGCATTAACTCACTTAAATTTGAGGATATAGGTAGTCTACAAATGTTCTAATAATTTAACATGTTGATCTAAAAACCACAAAAGTAAAAGAAAACAAATGTGCATTTCACCTAAGCAAAATTAATATACCAATTTATACATCAATTTCCTGGAAATGGGAAAAATGTTTGTTTTGTTGTCTGAATGTGCACCTAATGTAAGGAACATATATGATTGCTGAAAATTAGCAACAGTAAAGACTATGAGAAGAATAAGTAAGTTCTTTCTTAAATGAATATTTCAAATAAGTATTATTCTAGATGTTCTTTTCAAAGTAGTTATTATGGGGAAAAAATCATACTGAAAAAATAATTCCAATAAATAAATGACCTTTCTAAGATCAAAGTCAAAACAAACAATAATTTTTAAAAAGTATACAAGCAGACTGCTAAATATTCTATTTGATATAATGGAAAATATAGATCATGTTAATAAACACATAAAATATGTTCTTGTCTTCATGATGTTAGCCTAATAGATTTTGGTGGCTAACAGAAGTATCTATACTCAGAGACTCGGGTTCCATGGTCAGAGGAGATAATTTGATAATGATGACAGCAGCATGAAACCAGGAGGCAAATTATCATATTAACAATACATGTCAGTCTTTATAAGATTCAACTCTAGTTTCGATATTTCACACAAATACTAGAAGTCGACCAACTGTTATAAAGAAAAAATATATCTACATGTCTGCATATTGTGTAGAACACTTATTATGTAGACATGATCTATATAATATGAATATCTTTGCTAAAATTAAGATTGTTATATGTTTCAAGTATCTCTCTGTATCAAATTAAGGTTATCCCCAACTGTGAGCCATTAAGGTTTAAATTTTAATTAAAATATTTTTAAGTTTTCTGTCTTTGAAATAATTATAATTCATTGAAATAATTACACTGATAGCGTCTGAAAATAAAAGTAGCCATTCTCCTCTCTAATAAGCAGTTTCTCTCTTTTTATCTCAGTCCTGTGTTATTCCATCATCTGACAGAACAATAGTAAAAACAAAGCAAATGCATTTTATACATGATATACTAAGCACTCTTAAAGGCTGTCATTTGTGTGTGTTTCAGGGAACTAGATGTGTATCAAGTGCCTACCATGTTACACACATTTCACTCTAGGCTTTATGACCAAGCATTTCAACATAGACTAAACTAAGTGAACTTTTTAAAAATACTGATGTGGTGGTCCCAGCCACAAACTTTCTGAGATAATTGTCTGGATTGCAGCCTGGGTGTAAGAGCTTAGTAAAGCTCCCTGTGTGATTTAAATGTGCAGGCAAGTTTGAGAACCACTGTTTAGATAGTTATTTCATTTTGTCCTCATAAATTGCTTTATTGATTCCATTTTACAGATGAGGAAACTGAGACTCAAAAAGATTCAATGACTTGTTAAAGAATTAGACAAGTCTGTCAACTCTCTAAATTTTCTTTGCACTATACCATGTTGGCTTCTGAATGGCAAATTTGCCACTGTCATTAGTGTTTCCTACCATCTTGAAATCCTGCAGAGAAGGAGTCAAATAGTTCCTATGCAAATCTACATACTGGATATCAAAGGGGCTTCTCTTTATATTCTAAGATCTACCTACTAATTTATATCCAAAATAAATCTTTCCACCTTCAAGTTGTTCTTGTCAGGTGTTTTGATCATAACAATGAAAAGCTAACACAAGTTCATTCCCACTGTTACAATGCTTACCACATTATGTCTTATATTTTTAAGTATTTGCTTTTGAATTTTTATTGGAAAGGGCAGTATCATTCTGAGCAATATGAATAAAGCACAGAGCTTAACACAGCAGATTTTGTTTTTTAATTAAGTAGATCAGCTCTCCATACTATATACTCTTACCCACTTTAATATAAAACAGACTTTTCCAATTCATTTTTCTCTACTTGCTTTTAATTTAACAGGCATTTATTGAACAATTACAAGTAAAATTCACCAAATAAGTTATGGTTTCTTCTATGCTGTGAATTGTAATGGAAAAAGAATTTCATAAAAACACCAAATACTAACTACATTCTTGATTTTCACTTCTTAGCTCCATCAAACTCTTTTCATTATCTTTGGTCATATCAATAAAGTCATTTTATCATGTCTCCCATTTCTCAACTTAAGATGAAATATTGGGATGTTTTCATAATTCAAAAAAAATTTTAATAAATATGCATATATACAATATATATATATATATGTGACTTTATACCTTATATCCCTGACAAGCAGAAAGTCTTATGTATCACAATGACCTAAATAATTAAGACATTTAATAAATATTATTGACTACATCTAGTAAGTACCAATTAGTATAATATATAATTTTAAAAAAAGGATTAAAGCCATGGTGACACATGCCTGTAATTCCAGCAACTCAGGAGGTTAAAGCAAGAGGATTTCAAGTCCAAGATCAGCCTGAGCAACTCAGCAAGCCCCTACGCAACTTAGCAAGACCCTGCCTCAAAAAATAAAAAGTTTAAAATTACTATAGGACAGAAATGGGAATTAAGCTTGAGAGAATTACAGAGAGCACAGACATTGCTCCATAAAAATCTATTTTAGGAATCCACAGAAAAAATTCTGCCACTCTTTCTGAGAAATTAAACTTCAAAATCTCTATATTCAAACATCATGAAATCTCAAAACAAAAGTGAAAAATTATTTAGCACTTTTTTCCTTTAAATTTCTGGCCCAGATCAGGATCCTCTATTTTATACAGCTTCACATAACACTATCAGACTTAGCTGTTAGAAGCAAAAGCCAGCATGGCTGGAACTGACTGGTAAGCAGGGCTGCCAATTTATCTCAGGAAGAGACAGACTACAGCACCCACAGTTGGATGATGTCCAAAGAAGGTAGAGAATTGGCTATAAGCCAAATATTTCCTCTTAGAGCACAGATAGAAAAACTAGGAGTGGACAAATCATAGCTTACTGTCTGAATTTCAATTTGCCTTTTCTAGCCAAAAAAAAAAAAAAAAAAAAGTTAGAAATGGGACAACATAAATGTAAAAACATTCAAAGCCCGGCTGAGGTTGTGGCTCAGTGGTAGAGTGCTCACCTAGCACATATGAGTCCCTGGGTTCAATCCTCAGCACCACACAAAAATAAATAAAATGAAGGTATTGTGTCCAACTACAACTAAAAAAAAATTAAAAAAAGAAAAAAACCTTTCAAAGCCAAAAATCTGATTTCATGGTAGATGATTTAGGTATGTTTTTAGAATAGAGCCATGTTTTTCTTATTTGCTCAATTCCATTTACAAGAGTTAAGTGACTATTTCACTAAAAGTTTAGATTGCCATTTAGATATTGTTCCCTGCAAGAAGTCTATACCAATGCATTTCCTGTTCTCCTCATTTAGTCCATTAGATTTTATATAACATTTATCTTACCTACTTAATATATAACTAAAAATCACAGAGTAAAAATAATCATCTTACATCCACTATGGAATCTGAAGCCGCTCTTCAATAGATCATAAAAAATGATGCAGACACCAGGCAGAAAGAGAGATTGAGATACCAATGTGCCTGTGCATGAACCCACAAGGCTTTTCTTTCTCAGCTTTTCAGCATTTAGCTGACTGCTCACAGACAAAAAAAAAATAAAAATAAAAATACAAGCAGAGGATAGAGCCTAACAAAGAGATCCTTAACCAAAACTCTATCCCAAATGCAAATGAAATGGGTAAATTATAGTCACTTAAAAAAAAAAGGATTACCCTTCCTAATCACTCTCTAGAATGGTATGCTCATGATTCCACATATTATAGAGAAGAAATAGTCTATGTCAAAATCAAGTATAGTTCATCTAAACCACGAAGTATCACCTCACTCCAGTAAAAATGGCTTATATCAAAAAGAGTAAAGATAACAAGTGCTGATAAGGATGTGGAGAAAAGAGAAGAATGCTTGCAGACTGTTGGTGGGAATGTAAATTAAGAAATGAAATTAGTGTGTCAGACACCTGCACTCCCATGTTCCTGTAGCACTATTCACAATGACCAAGAAACAGAAACCACCTAAGTGTCCATCAAGTGGTGAGTAATAAAGAAAACGTACACATACACACACACACTCACACACACATATTCTCTCTTTCTCTTTCTCTCTCTCCCTCTCTCTCTCTCTCTCTCTCACACACACACACACAGATAAACACACACACACACACACACACACACACAGTCATCCAGTTTTCCTATGAGAAATTATAAATCTCAATCATGAAAATATTATTGATATTTTAATATTTTACCTCTTTATAGCTGATTTTTTAAGAACCAGTTTAAACTAAAATATATCACAAGGGCTTCCAAATAAAATAAGAAGTACCTTGGTATTTGGAAAAGAAGAAATAAATGAGAATGATAGGAGAGTGTTGAGAGCCACAGCCAAAGGGGCCCCAGCAAACTTCCAGCTGCCAGCAAACTTCCAGCTGCCGGCTGATGATTGGCTCACAGTGGCCCCAGCAACATCTAGCTGATTGGCTCCTCTGCGGTGATGTTCATTGGGCTGTTTCCCTGCCCTTCAAGCTGCCAGCTGATGATTGGCTCACAGTGGCCCCAGCAACATCTAGCTGATTGGCTCCTCTGCAGTCATGTTCATTGGGCTGTTTCCCTGCCCTTCAGACTACGGAACTGCTCATTGGGGGACTTCTTTGGCTCCGCCCACGCGACCTAGCCAATCGGCCTCAAGAGCAGGAGGATTGTGGGAGGTGGTGGTTGGTGTGTGGGAGAGGCTTGTGGAAGCCGGTGGTGGCAGTTGGGCTCTGAGGGTTTTTCCTGAGGAGCTGTTTTGTTTGGCGTTTGTAGTTTTAAAAATAAAGTTTGTTTCTTTTGACAAGTGGCTCCTGAATTGTGCCCAGTCAGACTGCGGCATTTGGTGGCCCATACGGGGAGATACAGAAGGTTGTATATGTCCTTCCACTAATTGTTGTTTGACCAGATCATGGGCTACTTGTATCTTTTCTTTAGTCAAGGGCCACTGAGGGACCCATACTGGTCTTTCTGATTTCCAGGTAATTTTTATTGTCTCAGTGGCCCTTTGTGAAAATCCAACCCATGTCTGTCTGTTCCTTGATTTATTTGTATTGGTGCTGCTATACCTTGTTCTTGTTTTTCTAATCTTTTTCCTTTCCTAAAACCTTGTCTAGCCATAATAGTGGGTGCATTTTGATTGATATTATTTGTTAATGTCAAACCTAATTGATCTAAGACATCTCGTCCCCATAAATTTACAGGAAGATGATCCAATACATATGGCTGTATAGTTCCTTCACATCCTTCAGGATCCTTCCAATCTAATACCATTGCACTTTTATCGGGATTATTCGCCACTCCTAGGCCTCGAAGTGTTTGAGTGGCTTGTTGTAATGGCCAATGTTTTGGCCATTCTTGACGAGAGATAATGCTAAGGTCTGCACCTGTATCCAGTAGCCCATTAAATTCATGTCCTTGAATATTTAGTTTTAGCATGGGGCGAGAATCTAAATTTAAAGAAAGCATAGCCCAATCTACACCTGTGGAGCCTAATCCCTTGGAACCTCTTTCTACAGTATGATTGGAAAATTTATCATGTAGGCTTGGTATTATTAGTAATTGTGCTATTCTATCTCCTGGTGAAATTACTGATATACCCTTTGGAGAACTGGCTATAATTTTTATTTCACCTTCATAATCGGGATCAATTACCCCAGGACTTATCAAAAGTCCTTTTAGAGTAGAAGAGCTGCGTCCCAATAATAAGCCTACTGTTCCTTTGGGAAGAGGTCCTTTCACCCCTGTGGGAATGATTTGAACTCCCATCTCTGGAGTTAGTACTGCTCTGGCAGAGGCGCAGATGTCCAACCCTGCGCTCCCTCTGGTTTGTCTGATGAGGGATCTGATGCCCTGGGCACTACCCTGATGGGGTTGCTGGGGTTGCTGGGTTCCTCCAGAGCTCCGTATATTTGTGGTTTGGGGCCCCGGAGCATTGGGGCCCCCTGTCCGTTTTTTGGCAACGGAGCCCGATGCCTTTGTCCACGATATTGTGGATAAAAACCTTGTCCTTGTTCGTTTTTTGATAATGGAGTACCCTCTATGGTGGTTTGAGAACGGCATTCATTAGCCCAATGTCTCCCTCTACGGCATCGTGGACAAATACCCGGTATTCTATTCCTTTGATACCTAGTATTGTTAAACCCTCCTCCTATGGGGCAATTCCTTTTAAAATGTCCTGCTTGTTGACAATTGTAGCATGTTCTTAGCCCGGCATCTAAAGCCTGTTTTACTGCAGCTGCCACAATTTGCCCTTGTTCATTAATGTCTCTGGCATCTAAAGCCTGTTTTACTGCAGCTGCAACAATTTGCCCTTGTTCATTAATGTCTCGACTTGTGGTAGTATTGGAGTATTGATTTGGTATATCTTCCTCCCTTCTGCTTGTAATGATCGTTCAGCTATTTGGGGGCCAACAGAGGTGAGGCAAAGAACCTCACCCCCCCGCTGGTACCTCTCCACAGGTGTGGCTGTATACTGGACCGGTAGTCAATGACGGGTAAGATCCAATTACAATGGTACCAACCTAAGACAGGAGGCTGACGCCCTGAGGTCAGCTCATCCGAAGACGGGTAAGGACCATATGTAGTATTGGACAACCTAAGGCAGGCACGGTCCCTAAGCCACATGCTTGTCATGCTTGTCGTTTAAACAGAGAGGGGGAGATGTTGAGAGCCACAGCCAAAGGGGCCCCAGCAAACTTCCAGCTGCCGGCTGATGATTGGCTCACAGTGGCCCCAGCAACATCTAGCTGATTGGCTCCTCTGCGGTGATGTTCATTGGGCTGTTTCCCTGCCCTTCAAGCTGCCAGCTGATGATTGGCTCACAGTGGCCCCAGCAACATCTAGCTGATTGGCTCCTCTGCAGTCATGTTCATTGGGCTGTTTCCCTGCCCTTCAGACTACGGAACTGCTCATTGGGGGACTTCTTTGGCTCCGCCCACGCGACCTAGCCAATCGGCCTCAAGAGCAGGAGGATTGTGGGAGGTGGTGGTTGGTGTGTGGGAGAGGCTTGTGGAAGCCGGTGGTGGCAGTTGGGCTCTGAGGGTTTTTCCTGAGGAGCTGTTTTGTTTGGCGTTTGTAGTTTTAAAAATAAAGTTTGTTTCTTTTGACAAGTGGCTCCTGAATTGTGCCCAGTCAGACTGCGGCAGGAGAGATTTATTTAAAACCCTGAAATTCCAATCTAACAGTTATCGAAATGAAAATTTCTAATATGAAATACAACACTATTGGAGACTAGGATATATATTTGAGTCTTAATTTATTGATTAGTTCAACACATACCTAAAGAACCTAGTGGACTCAGATTCTTATGACCACGATCTTCCCACTGGATTGGTTCAGGCAGGAAGAACCTGGGCCTTTCTCCTGCGGGCCTCCCCGTGGAGACAGGGGAGATCAGCGCTAGCTTCAGTGGTCTGCAGACACAGGATAAATCTTGGTTAGTCCTCTGTAGATAACCCAAGGTGGCTTTAAATGATGTTGAAAATGTGTGGCAACTGCACAATTTGCTAAAGTCAAATTCTCAGAGGATTAATAAAGAAAGAAAATCCTACTCTTAACAAAGACTCCAAATATTTAAAACATCAAAATCCTGATAGGTTCCTCTGACAGCTGACTTTAAAAGACCACTAACAAAGCAAGACATCCTTGTGGAATGCTTGTGCAATTACTACAAGCTAATCTACTCCTCTGTTTAAATTGAAAAGTTTATATAGTCCAGGCCCTAACTCAGCCTTCACTGACTGAGAATTTACCTAACCCTAATAAATTTGTTTTTTCTTTCCTTTGATAGAGACTTGACTGATAGTTGAAAGAACACTCCAGAAGAAAACATTGTGGTCTAAAGAAAAAAAATTACTCTTTCCTCTAAGAGGATTACCAGTGACAGTAGTCTTGCCTGTTTTATTTGTACATAAAACTGTGCTAGCTGAGATAGGTATCTGGAGTTACAGTTCATGTCACAAGTCTGGAATTTCTGTCATCAGCTCTTCTGTTGTGTTGGAACAAACCCAAAGTTATTTTGGAGGAAATTTTCAAACCTCTCTACAGTCATTTCTTTAGCCTACTAAAGGTGCTATGACTTTCTATTCAAATACATATATTTGGAAGACCCCTATTTCTTAAATAACTCTCAAATCATGTGATTCTTCATTTGACTGGATACAAATAATAGCAGGCAATTTTTAGGCAGTAAAACTTAATACTAGCCCTCAATTTTTTTCAGCTAAGAAATGTAATATGTTATATATAAAATATTTTCTTTTAAAAAATGCAGGACCTTCATTTTGTGGACATTGCAACATCCATTTCTGACATAAGGTCACCAGAAAACTCCATACCTGGATCATATCACATTGCCTGTCACAGCTACTGTAACAAAAGAACAATAATTATAATTTATTGAGCACTCACTGTATTATCTTTACTATGTCAAAATGCTTGAAGGGTAAACATTATTGTCATATTAGAAAGGAAACTAATAGGGCTGGGGCTGTAGCTCAGTGGCAGAGTACTTGCCGAACATACGTGAGTCACTGGGTTTGATCCTTAGCTCCGCATAAAAATAAAAAAATAAAATAAAGGTGCACTGTTCATACACAACTACAAAAAAATTAATAAAAGAAAGAAAGGAAACTAATAAGACCTTGAGAAGTTACTTTCCCCGATGATATAGAGCCATGTCATGGGCCCATATTGAAGGACATTAAAGAAACAGCCTAAATGGAATGCTGTTAGATTTCACTGTAAGGATGTTGAGTACATTGTGAATTACACTATACTAAGTCCACTTTAAAAGAAACAATAGCAGAAATTCTACTCTTGATTCAATACAGAGACAAACTTGTTCTTCTTGAAAAATCAATTTGTTTCTTATGGATCAGTTTTTTAAGTAATCATTAAACTTTTGACTTCCTTCTTTACCTGGAAGTTAAAGAACTAAGAATTAAATGAGTGCCCTAGTTCTAATAAATACATAGGATTACAGAGCATGAATTCTGTCAACTGATCTCTCCCCAAGATCACTTCGATTTATTTTTTAAAACTGCTATTCTCAATTTGCTCTCATCTTGCATGTGCATACTATCACAAACCACTTGCAACTTTGAAAGCTATTTGTCAAAATCTTGTAAAGAATCAGATGCACGTTTTACTATACTTTTATATCTTGATAAAGTACTGAGGAAAAGTACAAAAGTCATTTACATTAATCAATTTTTTTTTAAAAAGTAACTCAGATATTTTGTATCATCTTTGAGTCAGTTCTTGGTAAAACTTTCTAATTACTTTATCTTGGGTGAGTCACCATTGAACCAAAATTATTATTCTGTTATAGTTCATAATTAAGATACAGTTGTGTTTTACATGTTGTATTGATTACAATAAAGTCAGAACAGAGATAGTTTTGAGGGATTTAGTTGTGAAGAGCAACTAATAATAAAAAAAAAGATTACATTGTAGGGTTCTGTTTACTACACTTATTTTCAGATAGACAAATGTATATCGATGATTCAATATGGAGGAAAAAGCATCTTTTATGGAAATGCAAATATTAGAGAGAAAAAAACAAGCATATGGCACAACCCAGTGAGATAAGAGCTCTTCATTAGGCAAATGTGAGATGCCACATGCCTACACCTCTGGTCCTTTTCCTCTTATCTTGGCTGTCTTAGGATATGATTCTCAAACTTTTTGATTTAGGAAACCTTTACACTCTTAAAAATTATTGAGTTTTATGGTTTACACCTTCATTACCTACCCTCTTAGAAATTAAAAGTGATAGTTAAAATATTTATTCATTTTTAATATTAATAAAAACAAAACATTTATTTAAAAAGAACTATAAATTTCAAAACAAAAAAAAGGAGAACAGGGAAACTGTTTTACACTTTGTCAAATCTCTTGACTATTCACACAGGACAACTGTATTCTTACATGTGCTTCCACATTCAATCTAAATTGTTCTGGTTAGATAATATGAGAAAATCTGACATCAGGGAGATAGGCAGTTACAAAGAGGAGGAGTGAAATCTTTTGTTTTCTGTTACATCAAATGCACAAATATCTAAAACACTCTTGAGCATTGAACAACATTGGAGACAACACACTCCCTAATTTCAAAACATTTTATAAAGCAATTATTGTGAAAGCAGTATGGTAATGACATAAAAAGAGACACATTGAACAATGGAAAAGTATAGAGAACCCAGAAACAAACCCACACATTTATATTCAACTGATTTTTGACAAAGGTATAAGAACATACCATGAAAAAGGGCCAGTCACTCTAATAAATGGTGTCTTAGTTCATTTTCTGTTGCTATAATAAAATACTTGAAACCTAATAATTTATAAAGAATAAAACTTTATTTACCTCATGGTTAAGACTGTAAGTCTAACAGTATGGCCCTGGCATCCAGGAAGGGCTTCTTGCTGCATCATAACATGGTGAAGGGCACCACATGAGGAGATAGAACCAGTAAGCCAAAGAAAGGCTAGCTTTTATAACATTTCTGCAGTAACCCATTTATCCATGAATCCATAAATTCATGAATGGACTATCCATTTATGAGAGTTGAGCATTCAAGACCCAATTACCTCTTAAAGGGCCCACCTCCCAATACCATCACAATGACAATCAAATTTCAACATGAGTTCTGCAAGTGACAAATCATATTCCAACCACAGCAAATGATACTGGAAAACTAGATATCCACATGTGGAAGAATGAAATTAGAACCTTATTTCATTTATAAAAATGAACTCAAAATGGATTAACAACTTAAACATAAGAACTGATACTGTAAAACTGCAAGAAGAAAACGGGGCGGGGGAAACAGGGGAACAGCTTCTTGACACTAGCTTGGGCAATCAATTTTTGGACATGATTCCCAAAGCACTGGCAACAATAGCAAAAACTGAATGGCATCAAATTAAAAAGCTTCTGTGGGGGCTGGGGATGTGGCTCAAGCGGTAGCGCGCTTGTCTGGCATGCGTGCGGCCCGGGTTCGATCCTCAGCACCACATACCAACAAAGATGTTGTGTCCGCCGATAACTAAAAAAAAAATAAATATTAAAAAATTCTCTCTCTCTCTCTCTCTCTCTCTCTCTCTCTCTCTCTCCCTCCCTCTATCACTCTCTCTTTAAAAAAAAAAAAAAAAGCTTCTGTGTATAGAAAAGTAAACAATTAACAGAGTGAAGAGACAACAGAATAGGAGAAAATATTTGCAAACTATCCATCTGATAAGGGGTTAATAGCCAAATAAAGAAAGAATTCAAAAAAACTCAACAGCAAGAAGGCAAATAATCTGATGAAAAGATGGGGAAAGAATGAAAAGTTATTTCTCAAAAAAATACATACAAATAAGTGGAGAGCAGATATATGAAAAACTGATCAGCATCACTAATTATCAGGGAAATGTCCATAAAAAACACTGTGAGATATCACTTTATATCTGTTAGAATGGCTAGTACCAAAAAGACAAAAGGTACCAAGTACTAGGGAAGATGTAAAGAAAAAGGAATTCTTGTACATTGTTGGTGGGAATATAAATTAATATGACCATTATGGGAGATAATATGGAGGTTCTTCAAATAACTAAAAATAGAAGTAGCACACAAAGCAGTAATCACACTTCTAGATGTATAGCCAGAGGAACTGAAATAATTATGGTGAAGGAATATCTTTGCTCCTGAGTTGTTCATTGTTGTGATGGAGCATTATTTACAATAGCCAAGATATGAAAACAACCTAGGTCTCTACCAACAAATGAACAGGAAATAGGTAAAGAAAATGTGGTCGTGTGTGTGTGTGTGTGTGTGTGTGAGAGAGAGAGAGAGAGAGACAGAGAGAGACAGAGAGAGACAGAGAGAGAGAGAGAGAGAGATACACAATAGAATACTATTCACCCTTTTAAAAGGGGAGATTCCATCATTTGTGACAATGTGTATGTATCTGGGGGACATTTTGCTAAGTGAAATAAGCCAGGCATAGAAAGATAAATATTGAATAATCTTATTTACATATGACATTTAATAAAGTTGAACTCATAAAACGTAGAATGATGCCAGGCACAATGGTGCACGCCTGTAATCCCAGCAGCTCGGGAAACTGAGGCAGGAGGATTGAGAGTTCAAAACCAGCCTTAGAAACTTTGCAAGGTACTTAGCAACTCAGCAAGACCCTGTCTACAAATAAAATATCTAAAAAGGGCTGGGAACATGGCTCAGTGGTTAAGTACCCATGAATTCAATCCTCAGTACCATGATAATAACAATAATAATAGAATGACGCTTATCAAAGGCTGGGATGGGGATGAACATGCTGAATTATAGGTCAAAAGGCACAAAATTTATGACTAAGAGATTTTGAGCTTTACTACATGGAAAGCTGACTGTAGTCTATAATAAAATATAGCCATGTGATACTTAACAGCAGGGATATGTTCTGAGAAATGCATTGTTAGGCAATTTTGTCAATGTACAAACATCATAGAGTGTACTTAGTAGGAACAGCCTACTACACATCTTGGCCATATAGTATAGACCATTGCTCCTAAACTACAAACAGGTATAGCAAGTTAATGTACTGACTACTGTAGGCAATTGTAACACAATAGTAAGTATTCATGTGTTGAACACATGTAAAAATAGAACAGAAAAACTGGACAACAGAACTTTCTCGGTTCCATTATAACCTTAGAGGCTATCATTTTTGTCTGAAACATCATTATGCAACACATAACTGTATCATATATCTCAAAATAACTAAAAGAGTAAATTTCAAACATCTCACAATAAAAATGACAGGTAAGTGACATGATGGATATATTAATTGACTTAATTTAATCATGCCACAGTAGATATACATATCAAAACATTACATTGAACCCTCAAAATATATTCGATTGTGATTTGTCAGTGAAAAATAATATTAATAACTTTTTTAAAATTCAGTGGTCTATATTATGCTTTAAAGGGAAGTTTTACCTCTGTGTACTTCTACAACATTGTGCATTAATCATGGCAAAATATTGGTTTCCTCAGCCATCCAGATCTTCCAAAGGTTGGTACATTTCATTTTACAGTATTTTAAAAACACTAAATGATTTCATCAAAAGCACATTTAGGTACTGGGAAGAAGAAAAGCTCACAGTGGTGGATTAAAGTTTCCAAAACTCTGATTTTTTTCTTGCAAACACAAATTTCATCATTTGCAACAAATACTGTTTTTTCTTGAAGTAATAGGCTCATTTCACTTTCAAGAAAAATGCCTGCCAAACATTCAAGTCTGAAAAAGAAACTGTTTTATGTCAGTTTTTCTTTCAAGTAAAAATGGTATGGTATTTCAAAAGCAGTTAAAAACATCACACAAGTGCTTTTCTTGAGGCAGCCATCAAACTTTGATGTACAGCAGAAATGCTCCGTGCATACTTTGCTGTGAGTAAAATGGCACATTAAAAACCATGTCCTCTGATTCTAGAACAAACTGTAATAGATTTAATTTTTTTCTGATCCTGCTTTTTATACACAACTGACTACTCTGGAAATTATCCATCATAAAACGATAAAAGGACTCTGAAAGGTGAAAGTAAGGAGGCAGACTAGCCTTAGGAACTTCAGGATGTGAGAAACAATAATGTGCTGAGTTCCCTGGGTTTTCTATGAATCTCACATATTCCCCAGGACAGAGCATCACAGAATCCTCCACCCATGACCACCAACAGGCCTCCAGAAAAAAAAAAAAAAAAAAAAGGCTTCTCTCACTGGGAAAGACTGGGAAAGGAAAGTCTAACACAGACCTAAAGAGGAACTTACACCTCCATTCACAAGGAAGGTGATTCAGACAGCATGATTCCCTAGCTTGGGCAGTGTCAGCAGAGACTTTTGTCTCTCCTTCCTCCACCCAGAGACATAAGGAGACCCAAGTCCCACACCGTCTCCCCACCAGTGGCAGTTCAGGGCAGTGCCTTATACCACATCCCCACAGACAGCATCAGCAAAGGGTGATAGGCAAAAGCCTCAGGAGCACCACAAAATGAAACAGACCAAAGTAGCACTGCCAAGGCTCTGAAAAGCACAAAAAGGTAGGACAGAACCTACACTCCAGACCTAAATAAGTGACTGCCTGCTAAATAAAGTTAAGAGTTTTAAATAGGACTGAGAGTCTCCTAACAAGACTGTCCCCCGGGTGCCATCAAAATTCATTTGTCACACCAAAATCCAGGAAAATCACAAACTGAATGAAAACAGACCATCAACTGATGCCAAATATTAGCATCACACTGGAATAATCTCAATATAATCAGATACTGGAGTTAACTAGAATTTTAAAGCAACTCTTTTTTTCAGTTGCCTCAATAGTCAATTTTCTTGAAATAAATGAAAAAACAAAATTTCAGCCATGAAATAAAAGTGATGGAAAAGAATCAAATGGAAAATATAGAGCTTAAAAATATAACTGCTAAAATTAAAAACCTGCTGAATGGTCTCAATAGTAAGTAGCAATGACTAAGGACAGAACCTCTGAACTTAAGAAAGGTTAATGAAATTTATTCAAGCTCAACAATATAGAGAAAGCAGGCTGGGAAAGCCTCCCAAATCTAAGGAATAATAACAAAAAAAAACTAATGTTATTAGTAATTAAGAAAAAGAATATAAGAGTGACAAAGCATTTGAAGAAATAGTGGTTGAAAAATCCTAAATTTGGCAAAAGACAGAAGCCTCCAGATTTAAGAAACTAAGAGAATCCCATATAGGATAAACTCAAACATACACCAATACACATCAAAATCATACTTACGGAAACTTAAGACAAAAAATCTTAAAAACAGTAAGATGACTGACATAATACGTAAGGTAACAACAATCTAAATGACAATAAATTTCTTATCTGAAACTGTAGAAGCCAGAAACAGACGCCCATTTTTCAGATGCTAAAAGAGGATACTTATTAACCCTATCTACCCTATCTGGCAAAACTAACATTCAGCAATGGAAGATAGAAAAGGCATTCTAGAGAGGAATTTGGAAAGCTAAGAATGTGCTACTAGCACACCTAACTTGAAAGAATGTCTTAAGAAAACCTTCTAATGCAAAGAAAACAATAACAGAGGAGTGGGACCTTCAAAAGGGAAAAGAGAAAAAACAAAAAAAGGTAAAAACAGAAGTACACATAATAGCCTGTCACTAACCTCATGAAATTCTTTAATCATTTTTGTAGGAAAAGCAATATATAACACTGTTACAGTAATCAATGTATGTAGAAGAAATACCTTATTATATTTAAAGTGGAGAGGGTAAAAGAACCTAAATGGAAGTACAGTTTTCTAAACCATGGCTTATTGTCTACAGTAGGCTGTGACAGACATCTAGAGCACCCACCAAGACAACCATATAAAGTGATATAACAAAAAATAAATAAATAAAAATGCAACTCTAAAAAATGTTAAAATGTTCTTTCCTACAGAAAGACAAAAGAAACAGAAAATACACAAAACAAATCAGAGGTAAAGGGAGAACTTGACATATCAATTATTAAAATATAACTGGTATAAATACATCAATTAAAAGAGAGATTAACAAGTAAACTTAAAAAATATAATCTAACTCCATATTGTCTACAAAACTCAATTTCACACATAATGTCATAGGTATGTTGAAAATAAATAGATATAAAAAGATATATCATGCAGTCATGAATTTTATAAAGCAAAAGTATCTTTATTTATAACATCTAAAGTAGAATTCAAAGAAAAAGCAAATTATTAGGGATCAGGAGGACTATGACAAAATAATAAAAAGCTCAATTAACAAAGAAAATAAAGTCATCCTAAATGTGCATGTGTCAAACATACACATTTCAAAATACACAAAGCAAAAACTGATAAAGTTGGAAAAAATATTTTAAAATTTACATTTGTAGTGAGAACTTCAAAACTCCACTCTCAGCTACTGATAGTACTACTAGGCAAAACTGGTCAGCAAGAATACAGAAAAGCTGAGCAACACCATCAACCAGTAGCATCTGATTGACATTAAAACACTCTACTCAAAAATAAAACACACATTCTTTGAAGAACCTATAGAGTTTCACCAACATGCACTACACTGTGGTTCATAAAACATGGACAGGCAAGTTTAAAAGAACTTAAACCATGCAGAGTATGTTCTCTGACTGAACATACATTTCTTAAACTAGAAATGAACAGCAGAAATAACAGCAAAATCTCTAAACACTTGGGAATTAATATGCTTTCTCAGATGTGGTGGCACATGCCCGTTGTCTCAGCTACTCAGGAGTCAGGTGGGAGAATCACTTGCCAATGAGTTTAAGACCAATCTGAGCAACACAGTAACTCTCTATATCTAGATAGAAGAAAGAAAGACAGACAGACAGACGGGCAAACAAACAATGAAATTTTGCTCAATGGTCCATGGGCCAAAAAGGAAGCTTCAAAGGAAAATTTTTTTAATTTTTTTTTTGAAAATTGAAATGAAAGCACAATACACCAAAATATGTGAGATAAAGACAAAACCATGTTAAGAGGAAAATTTGGAGCACTAAATGTTTACATAAGCAAAAGGAAACAATGACAAATCAGTAATCTAAGTCCCTACTTTAAGAAGCAGAAAAAATACAGATATATGTACATAGATGTATGTGTGTATACACTTCAATGAACTTGAAAACAATAGGAAAATAAAAATGAAACTCACAAAAACTAGGTTTTCAAAAAAAATGTTAAATCAATAAACCTTTAGAAAGACTGACAAAGATCTTTTTAAAAGATAAGACACAAGTCACCAATATCAAGAATAAAACAGAATATCTCAACAGAATCTATGGCCAATAAAAGAACAATAGGGGAAAATGGATAAGGAAAAACAATGAATAACCTTACAATCATAAATTCAACGACTTACAAGAAATATATCAATTCCTTACAAACCACAAATTACCAACAGTGTCAAAAAAAAACAGATAACTTGAATAGTTCTTTAATTATTAGAGAAATAATTTTGATTTTTTTTTTCATAAAAAAACTCCTGAAAAGGAAATACTCAGGCCAAGATAGTATCATTGGAGAATTCTGTCAAACACTCAAATAATTTACACCAATTTTTTACAACCTCTTTCAGAACATGAGAGAGAAGGGAACAACCAAAGCCAAAGAAAGCACAATAAAAAGGAAACTATAACCATTAGAAACTATAGACCATTAATTCTCATGAATTTAGATGCAAAATCTTTATCAAAGTTTTGCAAACTGAACCCAACAATGTGTGTTCATATGTGTATACAGATGTATGTATGTAAATAATGTGAGTGTGTAGTCATGATGAATTAAATTTTGTTTCATGTGTATGAGGCTGATTTAATAGTCAAAAATCAAGTAATGTAATCCATTGTATCAACAGACTAGGGAAGAAAAAATGTATATACCCATATTAATTGGCATAGACAAAGTACTTGATGCAATTCAACAACCATATAGGACCAAAAGACCCAGGGTACTAAAAAAGGAGGGGAATTTGCTTGACCCCAGAAAAATCATGTACAATTTTAGTTCCTCCATATATGTGGAAGACTATTTCCAAGATCCTCCATGTGTATCAAAATCTCTGGGTGTTCAAATCCCTTATGTAAAATGACATAGTATTTGCATATGGTCTACACATTCTCTATATTCTTTAAGCCATCTCTAGATTACTACTTAATACAACATAAATGATATGTAAATAGCTATTATTCTGTACTGTTCAGCAAGCAATGACAAGAAGGAAATGTGTGTATGACTGGTTGAACTGAACAATGAAGGCCCCACAGATAAAGAAGCATGGCTGTACAAAAAAAAACTACAATTACCATAATAATAGTGAAAGACTAAATGATTTCCCTCTAAGTTTGGGAACAAGGCACTCTCATCACTTTTACTTACATAGTACTGGAAGTTCTAGTTGTTGGAATAAGGCAACAATGATAAAGGCATATAGATAAAAAAGAGAAAAAACTTTGTATTTACATATGACATAATCCTATACATTAAAGAAAAATTCAAAAGATCTTCAACCTCTAGAACCAAAAAGCAAGTCTAGTAAAGCTGCATGACACAAGATCAAGATACAAAATCAACTGAATTTCCCCATTTTAACAAAGAAATGGAAACATAAATTTAAATTTCCCTATTATTTGCTCCAAAGAAAATTAAATACTTATGTATTAATCTAATAAAACATGTACAAGATGTATAATCAAAATTATAACATGTTGATGAAAGACACCAAAGAAGACTTAAATACCTGGAAAGATATGCCATGGAAGAATAAATATAGTGAAGATGTCAGTTATCTTTAAAATGATGCATAGGTTTCACACAATTCTTATTAACATCTGGTTAAATTACTACAACAAAATCCCACATTGAAAGATACATAAGTGGGTCTTCACAAAGAAAAGTCAATCAAATTAAGTATAATCTGTAAAATAATTATGGCAGGTATAATAATTACATAGTTGCAAAATAATCCTGTACACTTTAAAGAATAAGGAGAAAAACAATAAACATCAATTTGAAACTATTTCAACAATACATTCTTTAAACTGCTAAAAATAATAAATGTTACATGAGCAAAAAGAATCAGAAAATCAAATAACACTATTTATTTTATAATAGGCAAAGAACATGAATAGACATGTCTCTAAAGATGATATGAAAATGTTTAATTAGCATATAAAAATGCTCAACATCACTAATCCTCAGAGAAGTGAGAATCAAAACTACAATGAAGTATTATCTCAGAAATCAAAAAGTATTGGCAAGAGTTTGGTAAAATTGGAACTTGTGTGCACTACTGATGAGACTATAAAATAGTACAAATACTATGGAAAACACTATGAATTTTTCTCAAAAGATACAAAATAAAACTACTATGTGATCCAGCAATCCCACTTCTAGGTCTAAATAAATAAAATCAAGGTCATGCAGATATATTTGCATCCCCAAGATCACAGAAGCACTATTCACAATAACCAAGAAGTGGAAGCAAGGCAAATGTTCAGGGATGAATGAATGGATAAACAGGCATACTATCCAGCCTTGAAAAGGAAAGAAATTCTGACATATCCATGGATGAACTTTATTTTAGGTGAAATAAGCCAGTTACAAAAAAATAAATACCATATGATTCTACCTATCTATGGTATTTAATGTAGTCAAATTCACAGAAACAGTAGAATGGTGGCTGTCTGGGGCTAGATGAAGTGGGAAGGAAGGTAAGCTGAGCTACCAATGGGTATATAGTTTCTGGTAAGCAAGAGGAAAAAGTCTAGACAATCAGTTTCACAAAAATGAGAATATATTTAACTTGCTCGACTATACACTTAGAAATGGCTAACACATAAAATATTGTGTATTTTTATCACAATAAAAACTATTAAAAGAAACCAATACTACAAAATATTCACTGGCAAAAAAGTATGTACCTGTGTAATCCTTACATGTCAGATATCACCCAAAGAATTACATAAATAGCAATATTTTCACACTATTCTAAAAAACAAGTTATACTGAAAAAAATGTTAAATATAGTAGTCCACCCTATTGGCAGGGAATACATTCCAATACGCCCAGTAGATCCTGAAACCTGAGTTAGTACTGACCCTTATATATACTGTTTCTTTCTCTCTCTCTCTCTCTCTCTCTCTCTCTCTCTCTCTCTCTCTCTCTATATATATATATATATATATATATATATACACACATACATATACATACATACCTATGGTAAAGTTTAACTTATAACACAGCGAGAAATTAATATTAACTAATAATAAAATCAAACAATTATAATAATATACTATAGTAAAAATAATATAAATGTGCCCACCCCCATGTCCCACTGTTTCCTCCCTCTCCAAATGTCTATTCTATTGTACATCTTAGGAAACTCTGCATATGATTTTTTTTTATTTCCTAAGTTGAGAATTTTCATCTTTTCATTCAAAGGAAGCAGTTTCTCTTTGGCCTATCCAAATTGGCAGCATCACTACTCTGCACTTTGGGACCATTAAGTAAAAGCAGAGTTACCTGAACACAGCATTGGGCTGCTGCAATGGAAATGACTACTAAGTAACTCACAGTGGGCAGATATGAAGCCTACATACACTGAACAGATTCCCATCCATGGCTGGAGAGGATGTGAGAGCATGAGATTGCATCATGCTTCTCAGAATAGCATACAATTTAAAAATTATGAATTGCTATTTCTGGAATTTCTCATTTAATATTTTTGGACCATAGAAGACCATAGGTAACTGAAACCCTGGAAAATGATACCATATATAATGAGACTATTATATTTGTTTTCTTCCAGAACTATGATTATAACTTTCACATTGCCAGAATATGTATAGTTAAATAAGAAGAGAAAAAAAAAAAAACCTGGGCTACATCAGTAGTTAATTTTTCTTAGAGATCTAAATCTCTCTGTTCATAGATTTTGCTCAGTGAATTTCCTTAACTTTGTTCCCAGCAGATGCTACACTTTACTACCTTCATGATTCCTATATTTGATTATTCTAATTACCTGTAAATTCTAAAATCAAAATTCAGAGTAACACTGTTGAACACAATATGGAAGTACATATGCCATATTATATAATAACCAATGAAGAATATATTTAATTTTTAATTCTTAATCAAGGAGGAAAATAGCTCTCAAAATGTATTATATACGTAATATAATTTTTAAAAGAGAAAATGCCACTTATTTCAAAGTAAAAATACCACAGTAGTAGAACATGGTTCTTTCTGGCAAAAAAATGTTTATTTGGCACTGATGTTTGACATGTGAAAAAGCACTGGCACATATATACAGTCTGCTTAATTTTGAGAAACACTGACATCCCTTTCAAATTTCTCTTGGTATTTTTGGATGTCAATTTTCCTTTAATTATTATGGCAAGATGTAAAAATAACTTGTTTATATATTCCAAAAATAATGAGTTAAAATTTGTGTGTGTTGAACAAAGTAGAAGATGATGAGAACTGAAAATAAATATCAGAGATCAGTAAAAAACATTCAATGAAATTACTTTTTCCTTAAAAACCCTTAAAGAAGTAAATCAAAAAAACACTATCCAATCAGGGGCAGCTGCAGACCAATTTCTAATATCACTGTGATTCTAAATGTTAATTTTGCTTATTTCTTTCCTCTCTAGCTCTATTTTTGCACATTGTTAAAATGGACAACATAGTACGTGTCAATCTTCAGGATTCTAGATTAAGACATGCTAGGTAGGGGCTGGAGATGTGGCTCAGCGGTAGCGCGCTCGCCTGGCATGCGTGCGGCCCGGGTTCGATCCTCAGCACCACATACCAACAAAGATGTTGTGTCCGCCAAGAACTAAAAAATAAATATTAAAATTCTCTCTCTCTCTCTCTCTCTCTCTCTCTCTCTCTCTCTCTCCCCTCTCTCACTCTCTCTTTAAAAAAAAAATGTTCTAATTTAAAAAAAAAAAAAAAAAAAGACATGCTAGGTAACAAAATATCACCTTGGATGTGATCAAACCTAAAGCTAAATGAAAATGCCTTCATCTGATTTCATAAATATTAAACTGACTATAGAATGTGTGCAATTCCTATCATTTTTCTCCACAGAATTATCGTGTATTTGTTGGTTAGCTGCAGAGTGTTCTAAATATAGACTGAGACATGTGCTGAAATTATTGTCCTAATTTCTTAGCAATCACTATGAATGTTACACATAGGCATACATTTTATTTGATACATACCTTGAAAAAAGATTTTAAATAATAATGAGAAAATCACACATGAAAATTTTCCAACAAATGCAATAATTCTAATTAAATCTATGGTTCCTAACTTTTTCTACCAATACTCCACACATTTATGACATAGTAGGACCACATCAGTTAAAACAGATTTTACATAAAGTTTAAGTAGGGTCACTTCACTTATAAAAGAAAGACAGTACTATCTTAACCAAGAGTTATACATAAGCATCCATTAAAATTCTGATCCTAATCCTAGAAATGATCTGGAAGCTGCTGCCTGGATTACTGCTGCTCTCTCATCCAAATCTACAAATGCTCAAATTACTTAAAAAAGATAATGTCACTGCACCTACACAAAAGGAGAAACAAGAACAACTTTTTACAGAAACAGGCTACTGCCATCCTGTCAAATTAGCTGTGGCACCAGTTCACACTTTACAAAACAGTGGGTAAGAGAAATGTTCAAAAATAACCCTTTGTCAAATATAGCATTCCATTTCACATGGCTAGGCAGAAGGACAAAAATAACAAAGAAGTTTGGAAGCTCTGGTGCCACAATTTAGAAAAAGCAAACAATGTAGATACTTCAGCACATCCAGTGGACCAACACTATCATCACTTTCATCAAGGAAAGCATTCTCAGAAATCTTTGGGCCAGCCAGAGAAAAGATCAGTGAGCACTTGACCACTTAAATTTAAATCTTCAAACGATTTACACTGAAATGTGTGTGATGATCGGGTACTTTCAAGTAAAAAAAAAAAAAGAAGAAGAATATTTATTTATCACTCAGCTTCCCATAGCCTAAACAATCCCAGTGCCTTAGCTCTGTCAACTACTATGTGTACTAAGAACAGAAGTGTTAACAAATAAATGTCAAATGGGAAATAAAGGCTAGCAGAGAATAAATAGGAAAGTGTACTGAAATTTGACTTTTCTTTTAAACACTAGGGAAACTTCTGAGTCTCACTTCAGTTTTGACAGATAATGCATGAGGGAAATGGAAACAGATTTACCACCTTCTGAGAGCTTAAGCAAATTGTTTAATAATGGGTCTCAAATAAACACAGGAGAAATTCTATCTAAAGTACTCTGCCCACCAAATGCCCAGTTCCATCAGAAATCATCTCTTGGGACTTGATAAAGGGGGAGAATGGTCTGTTTGAGGTTTATAATATGATGTTTTTGTTGTCATTGTTTCTTTACAGGCTTCCCCAGGAATGATGGAATATTATAATAATCTGCCTCTGCTGCCCAGTTGTGCCCTCAAGGTACATTCATATCTGTGACATCCCTTTCACTGGTACTCAGAGATACTTAACGGCCTATGCACCTCAAGAGATTCTCATCCTTGTAGCCCTAGGTAAGTGGAAACAGGTCCCAAAAGCAGCTCAGTGAAAACTTGGGAGAGTAAGTCAGGGGTCTGACCAAAGCACATGTCCAACACTGGGTCCCTGTCCTTCTCATGATAAGGAGCAAATGCCATATGTCCCTAGAACAGAATTAACTGAGGCAAGTGTCTCTCCTCCATGAGGGGAACTTTCTCTGGTGAAGAGATATTAGGAACAAGGAGAAGGGAGTATCTGGATGCTTGGGGGTGATGTTAGGAACGCTATGCCTCTCCAAGTAGCCATTCTTCTCAAAAAGGTCATTTTTTGGCAAATGTGCTTAAGGAAGGGGACAGGAATCTGCATTGTCCATCAAGTGTGCTTCCCACACACACCCTTGTACCTTGTACCTTGTACCCAGGGTATCTGCTAAGATTTGGGCAGAGGTCCCAAATTCTTATCATCAACAATGTGAATTCTCCAAATTAGAGTGCAAGAGTGAGCTCATATTTGTGCCTTGAATTACTAGGATAATGCAGCTGGAGAGTTGAGAATCTGATACAGGAGGACAGAAGCTGAAGTCTGAAGGAGACTGATATGGTGTACAGTGTGTAGTGAGACAAGGGAGGTGGAGATTTAAAGTTAAGGTCCTCTAACAAAAGCCTAGGATCAGAAAATCAATGATCATGTATGCCCATTCTAAGACTATAAATTCTTGCTCACTTTCCCCAAACCTGTTCTCCCACTTTAAAACAGCTTCTCTCTTCTATAGTCCCTACTACCCACCTTTCTCTAAGTTACTATGATTTAGTTAATCTTTCTAATCAAAAGAAGAGGTTACCTGAAAGAGTATAATCTAAGGAGCTATAGACAGTATTGAGTATCTTCAATATTAACATACAAATATTCTATATTCCATATATATATATATATATATATATATATATATATATAGTGTAAATGGAAGTAGTTTCAAAACTTGCTTAAACTAGTCTAAATCTAAGAATCCATACCCCTATATCCAGAGACAGTATCCTAAAGAATTTTTATGAACAAAGATGTAATAATATAGGGACAGGAATGATTAGGAAATTCTAGTACATCTACCTAGTGGAAGATTATATTCACTTTAAATGTTTACTGCCTAATTGTTATTCAGTGAAAACTAATGTTATAGAGTTAAAAGTTAAAATATATATACAAAGGGGAATGAAGGGAAGGGAGGAGTATGGGAATAGGAAAGACAGTAGAATGACTTGGACATAACTTTCCTATGTTCATGTAAGAATACACGACCACTAAAACACCACACCAAGTACAATGACAAGAGTAGGCTCCTAGGGCTGGGGATATAGCTCAGTTGGTAGAGTGCTTGCCTCACATGCACAAGGCCCTGGGTTCAATCCCCAGTACCACCACCCCCCCCCAAAAAAAAGAGTAGGCTCCTAAGTTATACTCCATGTATACATAATATGTCAAAATATACTCTTGTCATGTATATCTAAATAGAACAAATTAAGATATATATAAAAAAGTAATTAATATACCATCATTAAAACTATACATGGAAAAAAATCAAAATATTAATCATGGTTGTCTTTACATAGTAAGATTATGATAATTTTTTCCTTTTCATATTCTTGAAGTTTTTAGATTGTTCATAATTCTATAAATTGGTTTTTTAATAAATTTATTTATTTTAATTAGGTATTTATGACTGCAGAATGCATTTTGATTCTCTGTACACAAATGCAGCACAACTTTTCATTTCTCTGGTTGTACACAATGTAGCATCACACCATATGTGCAGTCCTACATGTACCTAGGGTAATGATGTCCATCTCATTCCCCCATCTTTCTTGCCCCCATATTCAATTTTGGCATTTTTTTAAAAAGGCAAATTTCTTTGAAAGGGAAAGCTTTATTCTTTTTCTTCTTCTTTTTTTTTGGAAAAAAACCTTTTTCTTCATTTAATTGATATCAAATTATTTTACTATCAAGAAATATATGGATTTCTGGAAGGGGATTTGGGGCAAGGGATATGGAGAACATGAGCAAGAGAAACTTGACCTGCTTAGAAATCTACCCTAATTCTCTATTATTACCAAATCAGAAACAGATCTCACATCAGACATTCAAGGTTCTTCATAATCTGTCACCATGTATCCAAACGATAGATAAGCACTTCTCAGATGAACCTTTGTCTCCCATTCTCCCTGCCTTTGGAAATGCTTATCAGTTCTGAGGTTGGTTTAATACACTTCCATTCATGAAGGCTTTGCTGATCCTCTGATCACCCCAACCTCTGCTATTTCTAATTTTTCCTAAGGTGTTGCTATAACACTTAATTCTGTACCACCTCTTTCCAATAACAAGCCAATTCTAAGTTATTTTGTTGTTAATTACTCATGTGTTAAGTAAATATCTCCCTAACTAGACTTTAATTTCCTTAAGTCAGGAATTTAGAAGGTCTGCTGACAGCAGAAATTGCATAAACACAGGGAAAGACAGAAAGTATAGTTCTAAAGCCGGGTTGATATTATATTTATACTTTCAGTGACGTTATCTAAATAAAACATGATGTCTCCCTTTTAAAGTGTTGCTACTGACCATCCATCACTAAGACATGCACTTTCCTTTTTTTTTTTTTTTTTTTTTTGAACAGCAGTGATGCTGTATTTTTGCTTATTCATTCAAATCAATTTGGTTGTCCCCTTGGGATTCAAGAGATTGGATTGCAAAATGCCTCACCAAGGTTCAGTGTATAGCCAATAGACACATAAACACAAAAAGAAATGACCTCCTAGGAATCAAGTTTAAGACTAGATATAGGACCCTACCTCACTTACAGTCTTGTCTCAACAACAAATATGAATATGTGTTCTCATTTTATGTCCTTATGTAGGCAGTGGGTTTTAGTTATCAATCTCCCACTAACTTAAGAAAGAATTTGCCAATGTAAATAGCTCAATACTTTAGAAATGATAAACTAAATGACTATGTTGCTATCTACCATCAAATACTATGCTGAAACTTAGAGAAAATAAACATTTGTCCTGTAGCAACCTGCTCCCTGAGACATCAACAAGATTGGACATCTTTAGAGAAACTCCATAATCATGAATGAAAGCAAATCAAATAACCCATCAAAAAAAGAAAAAAGAACATCACATCCATTATTTTTACAGAAGGCATATACAAGGTCAATATAATTGTTGACTCTGAAAGGTAGGGCAAAAACAAATCAATTCAACATTGCACTATAAGGAATTCTGTTTTATGACTACATACATATTTTTTAACTGAGAGAGGTAGCACCTAAGAGTAAATCCTTGTCCACATTCCACCACTTACTGAGTACTCTTTAACATTCTGTTTTTCAGTTCCTTAGTTTACAAAATGGAGTTATTACTGTCAAATTACAGAGCCGTAATGAATCAAATAACATGATCTGAGTCTAGGTTTATCTGTCACCCTTTTGTGTGTCATTATGTCACATGGCTCATGAACCAAATGGTTGATTTTATTTAAAATGTCACCTAAAGTTAAAAAAATAATCCAGATTTCTTTTTATTGCCCTAATGATTTCTTCATGACTTTCCCCATGGGCACCCACCAAATTTCACTACCAAAAATGTGCTGAACATCCATCATGACCTAACCCTCCTCTACAATGTTATTCAGATATTATTTTTTGCTAAGTGTTTTCTAAGAAAATCAATTTTTTTACACATGAAGAACTAAAAATGTTCTTTTGTACTAAAAAAAGCAATAATTCCACATACAGAAAGTTTACAGGTTGTTGGTTCTATTGTTTGAGATCACTCCTATGAAAACACTGTATTTAATAGCTAGTAGTGTGTGTGTGTATAGATATATATACACTTTGGACCCACTACTGTTTAGTACAGTAAGGACAATGGATTTTGGACTTAGGGAGACCTGAATTCAAATTCCTATTCTGTGACCTTGAGAATGTAATTTAACATCTCTGCTTCTCACTTTCCACATTTGTTCCTGGGTTGTTGTGAGGACTTAGTGAAATATTATATATAAAAGTAAGAACCTATGATATGAAACTATTACTTCCTACCTCCTTTAAATCTTTTCCTTCTGTGCCAGGACCAATCAAACCCACCCAGAATACAAGACAACTTTGATAGGACATCTTTCACATTAGTGGAAGGAATGCTGTGGCATAAAATAAAATAAAATGATGGCATGGACCCAACAGAGACAGAAGCAAAGAAACTGAGAGGTACCTACAAGGACCCTATACTTCACTTGGATGTGGGGAAAAGACATTAATCTGACACACTTTCCAGAATGCACCCATACTCAAGGAGGTTTGCACTAGCTTGTGGGGAAAGCACGGAATTACAGAACAAGCCAGCAGAGCTCCTCTCCATTCACCCTACCCGACCCCGGCGCCCAGGTCTTCTATAGTGAGCCCAGAAACTGAGGTGAGCCCGGCAACTGACCTCGTCCCCTTCCCCCTCCCCCATTCTGCCCAAACCTCTACGCGCGAATGGTGCTGAATCATTAGCCTGACAGCAGCAGCTCTCTGTCCCGCAGCTCGGGCCGAGGACAGAGTCCGGGGGACCGTCACTGGTGGGGGCAGAGTAGGGACCCAGACCTCCGGGGTTAGGGGACGGTGGGAGGGTGTCGGGGAGGATGGCGGCAGAAGGTACTCACCGGGTTGAGAAAAGCCCAGCCCCGGTCCTCGCCACTCCGCTGCGGGCGGTCCCTCGGCGGCTCCCGCGCTCCGCCACTGGCCGGCGGGGGCTGCCCCTGGCTGGGCAGCTTCGCAGGTGGTCCGGTGATACCCCGCCCGCCCACCGCCCGCGGCAGCCACGGCTCCGGACTCTGGCGCTCGACCGGGAGCCGCTGGAACAGCTGTAGCTGCCCAAGGGGGTGGCGGCTACCGACGGGCCAGACCATTAGCCCGCCGCGACTGGGGGTGCGCATCGTACTGAGAAGCGCGGGCGCAGAGGGCGCTGAGGGCCCGCGAATGCTGGGAGCGACCAAAAACCAGGGGAAAGCTCGACGCCCCCAGCGCGGTGGGGGCTTGGGGACAGGAGGGACCACAGGAAGGGCCGCTGCTTCTCCTCGCGGTTTACTGAAGACAGTGTTGGAGCTTTTCCTGGCACCCCCCTCCCCTTTAGCCTTGGTCGCGCTCAGGGCTCCTTTAGAACGCGGCAAACAGAAGACCTAGCAACGGGAGCGCCTGGGCGGTGTCCCCTACGGAGGAGATGCGAAAGGGCGTTGGCCTGCGCGCTGCGCTGCGTGCCACCTCCACCTCTACCTTGAGGCCCGGTGGCACCAGGTCCTGTATTGTGCGGCTTATCAAGGACAGCTCACCACAAGACAGTGGAGCATCTCGAATTTTTGAAGGTGCTCATCCTTTAACGAAGCATCTCTGTGAAGCAAAAGAATAAAAGGGGTATCCAAGATCGTGTTGAAAGTTAGAAAATAAAAACAGGTGCAGCCCCATCCTGTAGGTACAAGGCACCTACAGGAAGGTGAGGAAGAGTTGTGAATCACACTTAGTTCTAAGCAAAATGTGGAATTGCAGCAGTTGGAATGTATAAGATTAGGACTCTGTTTCAATTTAGAGATCTACAAAAGGTTATAGGAAAAAAATTCAGGAATATTTTAGGTTCATTGTTCACCATGTTAAATATTAATGTCTGGAAGTGGGAGACAATCATGTCCTGAATATGAAATGAACTTTATAGAAACTGGGAAAAGCTCCCATACATGACATTCCTTGGACTTTTGTGGTTCTGGCCCCTTTTGCAACCAAACTTACACAGGTTCATTTCAGACCATAGCAAAGATTAATACAATTGTACAGTTTTCCTTACAGAAAGAAAGAGAAGTGAGTTCAAAATTAACAATTACCTATAAAACGTGATTAAAAGGGGGGAAAAAGGTCCTTTCAAATGCATCACAAGTAATACGAAATTTTACAATTTAAAGTAATTTTCTCAAGATTGAAGTTTTGTCCTATTTTGAGTAAGTCAACATAAGTTCAGCATCTACTATAAACTAAACATTGTACTGAGAGTATTGTCAATTTCAACCCTTCATTATTCTTCTAAAAACTGTAAGATTGGTAACATTTTTCTAATTCTTACATGGGGGAACTGGACTCAAGTGTTTGTAGTGCTGGGTTAAACTTTCATAGACTATAAGTGAAAGAGAGAAGATTTTGCTGCCTGGACTTCTCAACTAATGCCTTTCCTCAAGAGTGTCTATAGGAGAGATAACATATTAAGCCTTATCACATCTGTGATTGGCACCTAATGTGAATTTGTTTAACTTTCATTTGTGAGAAATGGGTTTTGTAGTTGAGAGATGAGACCTTGGGTGTATCTAAGGTAGACATCACCCTGATGTAGAAATAGGAATTAGAAAGAAAAGCCTGGACTTCACCCAGAATTAGACTGAAACATCAATGTCAGCAGTGCATTGCTAGGATCAAGTGATATGAGGAGCAATTCTCCATTGCATTCCCATTAATCAGTCTTACCTAATCATTTACAGTCGATGCACTAGATTACACTTTATGCTGCACTTCAACCATATTATGCTATCAATCTTCCAATCCCAGAAAGGAGCAGGAGTTTTACAACAAACCTACTCTCATGGTTCTTCATGCACCTTACCAAAATTTCAAGAAAAAAAAAGCAACAGGTTAACAGGGCACTAACAACTCTCACGTTTTCTCAAGAAAACTTTTTCAGAAATCAAGAATAAGATTAAATTGTTTCTGTATGGTGTGTTATTGTTATTATCTAAACTGTTATTGTCAATGTTCACACGTCAATCCCAGCACAACAGAAATCCCCAGAGCTCCATGTTGCTGAGGAGACAGAGCACCAGGTCCCCAGAGAAGCCAGGCAGCAGCGACTGTGGGCCCAATGACTCAATCTCAGAAATGTGATTCTTCTCTCCATGAGCACTTATTTCACTTTCAAAGGCAATGACATGAACAGAGCAAGGGCTGACAAGATGCCTTTTCAATTAGGGCCTTATGTCAGATGCTGGATGGTAGAGTATAGGAAGGATGATGAGGCCTTGAGTGATCCACCTAAAACCAAGATGGGATTTACAACTTATCATTTATGGATCTGATGAACTGATGTCATTTTTAGCCATCTATTTTATGGGTGACATGCTTAGAACTTATGTTTCTGAATAAAGGAAGAATAGAATTTTTGTGATGGTAGCCTTGAAAAACCGGCAAAAAGAATG
This sequence comes from Urocitellus parryii, assembly GCF_045843805.1. Taxonomy (NCBI): domain Eukaryota; kingdom Metazoa; phylum Chordata; class Mammalia; order Rodentia; family Sciuridae; genus Urocitellus; species Urocitellus parryii. Next base: position 64,185,326 of record NC_135541.1, read on the forward strand.
GAGGGACCTGATTGCATGGTACCTGAAGTCTCTGCTCTCCCTCAGAGTCTTCAAATTGTTTTGAGCCCCCTATGGAAAGACAGTAGGTCCAGAAGCTGAGGAATCATTTTCACAAATACTTTGGATATTTAAAACCTACTATATATAATTTGTGAGTTTTCCAGTCTATTAACTGCTTACTATGAGTCTGGTGACAAAGTGTAACAGCACAGAGCCATTGTGTCCACTAGCCTGCCATAGATCTCTAGGCAGCCTTGACACCAATAAAGAACTACTCTGCCCAGCAAGGGCATATTCTCAGGAAGGACACTGTGACCAATACAAGGTTAAGGAAATGACTCGAATCCAACAGAAGTGAAGAGAAGGAGTAGAATTGTCCCTGAGCACCTTGGACACGTAGCTGAGGATTTCCTGTGATGTATGAGGGCGCCTGGGTTGGAGGAATAATTATTACTTAAGCTGATTGTTAAACTTGATTTAGACACTGAATATTAAGGTGAATTCATTTGTATTCACAAAGTAGCATTACTTGGGGATGTTGGAAAATATTTCATTGAAATGATACCAATAACAAATCAGAAAAAGAATACTTAATGGCTTTGATAAAACTTCATTATGAATCATACAATGTTGAACCTTAATTCAAGAATATTTGTTAAGTATCTACTATATGTTAGCCTCATGTTGAGACATGTATTATGACTGACATTATTTCAAATAACTCTTGTTTAAGAGATTAATAGCACTTCTGCTTGTCTACTTTTAGCTAAAACTTACTAAAGAATTTGTGCATTTTAGGTGTGATTATCATGCAAAGTAAATACTGTTATCATGCGCATTTTATAGATGAATAAATTAAGAGTTACACCAGGTAAACTAAAAAGAGCCAAATATGGTTTCAAACACAAACCGTTCCTGTCAACATACTTTTACTGCTTCCTGATATAAGAAAGCAGGGTGTACGTTGCAGATTTCTCTAATTAAAAAATTGATATGTATATATTTTGTAAATTCATTTTCAACACTCATTTCTAAAAGAAAATGAGCCATTTCTCACAAAGAAGATTTAAATGACCGTCCTCTAGTGGAAATCCCTTTTCTAGATTTCTGCGATCAGAAAAGTGATCTTGATAGAAGTGATCATTACAGCATAAACTTTGCCTATGATTCCTATAACTCTTGCTGCAGATTCTGAATGAAGGAACTCAGATGAAATCCTGAGTTGATATTCTTATGAAGGTCCATAGGTGACTCTAACACACACAATCCATCAATCAAGTTTGACTACACCCTACAGGACAAGAGCAATGTGGACTCAAAAAAAAAAAAAAATCCAGCCTCCTAGACTTAATCTTAACTCCACCATTTATGGAGCAGGAAATGGGAGATGGATATTTAAAGCCTACTATATATAATTTGACATTTGTTGTATAGAACTGTTTTTTTATTATTTATTTTTTAGTTGTAGTTGGACACAATACCTTTATTTTATTTATATGTGGTGCTGAGGATCAAACCAGGGCACATGCTAGGAGAGCACTCTACCACAACTCCATCCCCAATAGAAATGCTTTTATTCAAGTCTTTAGAACCTTTTTGTAGTGTTGTTTCAGTGATTCTCAATAAGACTTTATGAAGCTCCAAGTTAAAGACTTTTTCTTATTTTAGAGCTTTATGGTTATATATAGTAGTTAGGTTGATCCCAAAAAATACATATGGAAGTCAATTAAAATTAAAATTATTAATAATTACTGCTACAGATACTGTATACTGTTGAATGTAGACAACTTGAGCCCTTTTCAGTTATTATATTGCATTTATGTCAGAGAAAAAAGACTATTAGAACTGCATAGATTTATGCATTAATTTTTGAGAGTTAGCATTATAATATTAAGTCATCTTATCCAAAAATATGATAGCTTTTCCATTTGTTTATATTTCGTTTCACATCTCCTAATAATATTTTTACAGTTTTGCTCATATACTGTATCTTGCTTCTTTCTTACCAAATTTATATCAAATTATTTTAGTTTGTCTTCTGAATCAAATGTTATTTCTATATCCTTTTCTAAGTAATTTTGCCTGACTAGAGAGAGGCTGGTGATTTCTACAATTTATTTACATTAATTCAATGTATCAAATGCTGTATTTGCCTTTTCATGAGTTTCTTGGATTTCAAAGAAAACAGGTATATGATCATTATCAAGAGATTTATCTTCTTTTCTGTCATTTATACAAGTTGTTTTATTTATGATTGCTTGAAGCACCAATGTAAATCTGACACCTGATTTTAGTTAAAAAGTTTAATTTTTGCCATTTATAATGGTGTTGGCTGGTTGATTACCTTTATTATTTAAATAGTTTACTTCTTTCTGTTTCTATTTTGCTAAGAGTTACACTTAGCATTGGTCACTAGATATTTATCTGATTTCCTCTCATAGTCTATTGATAATGCTCAGGGGGTTTTATCCTTTAATTTTTAATGCAATCAATATGTAGCTAGGCTTCCTGGTATGGAACTGATCTTTTATTCTTCTAATAAAGTCAGTTTTGCTGTAGTGTATTGCTCTTTTGATTCACTCCTCCATTATATTCTGTAATATGCTATTTAAATATTTGTCATCTATGTCAAGATGACATTGGCCTGTATTTTTAATTGTTGTTGGATTCCTTGTTAGGCTTTCTTATTTGAGTTATTCTGACTTCATAAAATTATCTGAAGAACGTTCAATCTTTCTAACACCTACAATAGTTTAACTAATATTGAAATTATCTATTTTTAATAGTTAGATTAAAAATTCAGCTATGAATTCATCTGCCTGCAGTCTTTTTCAATAGTATATCATTAATCATTTCTCCAATCTCTTCTATAAAATTGGTCTGTGCAGGTTTTCACTGCTTCTGTGTCAGTTCTGATGAGCATTTTCCTAGGAAAGTGTTCATTTTTTCTGTTTTTTTGTTAATATATTGATACCAAGTCACTACTAGAATTTACTTAGAATTCTTTTAATCTCTTTACTCTTTTCATATATTTAATCTTGCCTAATTTAATTTCATTCTTTTTTCCTTAGTAAGTTCACATGGTGTTTATCAATCTTATCTTTTTAGAGAACCAATCTTTAAATTTATTATCTTTTTCTACTATCTCATCTACTTTAATAATTTCAACTTTATCATTATTAATACTTCTTCAAAATTTCTTTTGTTTTGGTGTTGTCATTCTTCCTTGAATTTAAGATAAGTACTTACTTTCTTTATTTTCACCTTCTTACTTTCATAATTAAAGGCCATGTATTTTCTTCTGAGTTCAGATTTTGCTCAGCCTCATTGTTTTCATGGTGCCTCCTTGTTTTAAAAGTGTCCAATTTTCCAACGTTTCTTGACATTTTTATATTTCTTCTTTAATTTCCTCTTTCATACAAGACATAAATCACTGTGTGTTTCTTTATTTCCTGTTAACTTTTTTGGACTGTGATGACCATGTAATCCATAAACTTTCTAATTCTTTGGATTTGTTAAAGGTTTCTTTCTGGCTAAGCACTGATTTATTTTTGTAAAAGTTTTATGGAACAATTAAATATATTTTGTTTATATGTACATGTCCTATTCAATACATAAAATGTTCTATATTAAATTGTTCTGTGATCTGAATGTTTATTTGTACCCTCCCAATATTCCTACATTGAAATCTAATCACCAATGTGCTGATGTTAAGAGGTGGAGCCTTTGGAAGATAAGCAAATGATAAGGACAAGGCTTAATGAATGGGACTGGTGCTCTTAAAAGAGGGTTGACGTGTCCCTTCCACCATGTGAGACACAGCAAGAAGGCACAATCTGTGAACTAGAAAGAGAGCCCTCACCAGACGTTATATCTGCTGGCACCTTGATCTTGGACTTTCTGCTCTCCAGAACACAAAGAAATAATTTCTATTATTTATAAATTAGTCAGTCTATGGCATTTTGTTATACTAGTCAGATTGTACTAAAGATAATATGTAATATGTTGAATCAAGTTTAATAGTTATATCATTCATTTATAGCATGTCATCTGTATATAGTTTTTTGGCTTTTGTTTTGTTTCCAATTCTGGAAAGATATGCTGAAAAATCAGATTCTTTTGTTTTGTTTTGTTTTGTTTCTTGTTTTTTTGGTGGAGGGAGATAGTGTGATACTTGGAATTGAGCAAATGCTCTACCACTGAGCTACATGCTCAGCCCTCACTTTTTTTTTTTAATAAAATGTCCTCTCATACTCCTAAAAAATTTATATATATTTTGTTTCTTATGTTGTCTGCTAAAAACAGCAATTCACAATGTCTATCCTTATCTTTTTTGGTGTTTTTAATCTTACATTCCACATTTTGTACTATTGTTTCCTCTTCTGATGTCTTTGTATATGTTTGTATTAATTGATTTGTTTGATTCTTCTTTTATTTTCAATCTCTTTATTACTGTTTTAAGTATGCCTTTTGCAAAGAACAATTAAATTTGTTCTTTTAGTAACCAAATCTAAGTCTTTTTTAATAAAAGAATTTCACATTTTGTATAATACCTGATATTCTTGACTTTTCATCCTATTTTGTATTTAATTCGCCTGATCATGTTGTCCACTTTTACTTTTTCCTTATACATGCCTGTTTGATCAGATTTCATTCATTACCTTTTTTCTCACTTATTTGCAAACTTTACAGTTTTTTTCCTTTTCGTAAATGGTTATCCTTTCTCTTGCTCTCCTAATTAGAGAGTATTACTGGACTAGCATATGAAAGCAAAGTATTGAATATTTTTTATTGCCAGGTCTTTTATTTCCCTCTTTTCTTCCTTCATTGAGTGTTTTAGAAAACTTTTCCTTTCTTCCTCTTTTAACGTTCTTTTTCTCCTATCAATTCTAATTCTCTCTTCATCTTTTTTTTATTTTGAGGTTTCTGCTCCAGTCTATTTCTTATTTGATTCAGGTTGGGTTTTTTTCATCTTTTTTATTTTTAGTGTTAATTTATTCTGGTTGAATGTTATATGAAATTACAAATAAGCTGAAAATTGCAGGAAAATATAACAAAAATCAAGATTATAGAGTATAGGAAATGTTTTGTTCTTTTAAAGATTTTGAATAGTGATTTAAACTCATATATAGTTCAATTAAACTTAAAGTAAATGTAAAGAATTAAAATCTTCCTTTTACTAAAAATATATTTATACATGAAATTATTTAAGTTTTCCTTTAGAACAATTAAACCACATATTTCATAAAATATCATTTTATGTGTATAGTAATAAAATATGTAAAATTACTACTACTCAGTGAAAGATTTTGTGATTTTGATGGGCAGTCTGTTCACCTTTTGTTTTAAAATATAAAACTTTGTTACAGCAGTGCCTCTTTTAGTAGGACACGCAGATTTAAGGAAAATATCATAAATACATTTTTGTTAAAAAATTCTGTTGAAGAAATTACTTTGACTCAAGTGTCTTCAATTATTGAATATTAAGTTATTTTGTGCTTATCATTCACCAAAATTCTAAAATATTTTTCAGGTTTTTTACAAACTAGTCTCTGCATTTCATCTCTCTTATAAAATATTCATGTTTTAAGAGCACACTCCACAAAAGAGAAATGAGAAGTAAGATACCACTTGAAGTTCAACACTGAATAACTTTGAATATTTGCATATAAATTACAGAGAGAGCAATTTGAGTTCAAATAGTAAATAAAAATAAAACTCCCCACTATCATTGTATATTTAAATATTAAAATATTGTATATGAGTTTAAAAATGTTCAAACTTGTGGTATTCACTTGCATATACACATACAAACATATTTGATATAGAAAATATTCAGAACAACTTGTAATACTTCAATTAATTCACTTGTAAACGTATTTTCTAAACAGTACATCAATATTAATTTAATGGAACACATCACATTTTTGTTATAATTTGTAAGTTATGTCTACTATAAGTCTAAACACTTTCAAAACATTTTTTAGTCTGTATTATATATGGGATCCTGGAACTGAAAAGTGGAAATTGGGTAAAAAATTAGGAAATAGGAATAAAATTTTATTTAGCAAATAATAATATGTCAATGTGTTCACAAACACACCAAGATAATGCTGGGTGTTTATAATAAAAGAAAAACTGTGGGTATATGAAAAACTCTGTAATATTTATAATATTTCTGAAAATTGATAACAATTCTAAAAATAAAACATTTAAAAATTGGATACCTAGTAGAAAAAATATGTTAAAAAATTATAATTGAATGTATGTAGTGCATATATAGTTTTTCAGTATTAAATTCTCTTTACCTTTCTTCTTGAAAATCTGTACAAATGAGACAGAAAATATTAAGTTAGAAGTATAACACTAATAAAAATTGTGCTAAATAAGTCTCTATTTAATGTGCACATAATTTACATTCAAAAAATAAAAGATGCTTTTGCCTTTTCTAAGTTTTTTATGTATCTTAACACATGTATTCACAAGTAAATATTAAAAATTTGATAAATATGTAAAACTTTAGGCTTTGTATTAGTTCTATAGTCATTGCTATTTCTTAGTTGAAAAATGTTTTGAAAGTGTTTTTCTTCATCTTGTAGATTTTCTTGTGATGAAATACACAAGTAATTAACTCTGGTGTATCTACAAATGTCTTTCTTTCTTGCTGAGAGGTGAATGATATCTTGTCCAGGTAATGAATTATCTGACTGTAATCTTATTCTTAAAATACTCTATGGATACTGGTTAATTATTTCTAGTTTTCATTAGTGCAGGTAAGAAATCTGACATATTTTTCCTCTATAAATAATTTGTTCTTTAGCTTTGAAACTTTTGAGATTTTTTTTTCTATATCACTAGCATTCAAGAATTTTATAAAACTTAAGTCTTAAACCAGGGAAATTTTCTTCTGATTATTTTACATTATTGGCTTTTTCCCACTTGTTATTTTCTCTCCCTTTGAAATTGGGAGAAAGGCTGGATTCAGTGGACTTCATTTTCAATTCCTTTTAAGGTTCACTTTTTTGCATTATGCTTTGAGATATTTCTTAGGCCTGAATCTTCAAGACAACTAATTCAGATTTCAACAGAGACTATCATCACCTTCAGTTCTTTTCCTTATGTTTGGCATGGGGAGCCATGTTGTCATTTTCAAAAGGATGTTCCTACTGTTCTTGACTCTTAATTCCTGATGTCACTATCTCCTCCATAACACTCTTAATAGTGATTTTGTTCTTATGACTGCTCTCCTCTGAGCTATTAGATGGATTATTCTTCTATAATAGCTCATTGGTGCTGTTGCTAAATGACAGGAATCCCACAGATAGTAAAAGATGAAGCTATCTCTAGCTACAGGGGCCTACAGTTTAAAACAGAGAGGCTGGTCCTAAAGGAAATCACCCCACCCCTGATCTCAAGTCTCCCAGTACTCTCACAGCCTGAGAAACAGGAAGATCTAACTTCCTGCACAGTTCTTTCTTGGCCTCGTGAAGGTCAGGAGATCTGAGCCAACATTGTCTTCTGTTCTGAGACCCAGAGAACTCTTAACCACCCAGCATTTCCCAAAGACAGATACTCTTTGCTCTAACTAGCTACCTGATGGTGTTCTTTGTCCATCCCTTGTGTGAGAAAGTGTTGTGCTAATTTCCCTCTGCTAAAAATCCCAACAAAGCCTTAGACCTCACTTCCACATAGCTGCTCATGGAAGCCAGAAGTCATAAGGCTTCTGAGAGGCATGAAAGCTGAGGATGAAGGAAACTGAAGCAGGGTTTGTGTCAACATATGACCAGAATATCCCTTAGGCCTAGCCATATTCTTCGATAACTCAAATTAACTTTTACTTGAATTTCTCTATCAGTCAATGATTTAGTCTCAAGTCAAGATCGTCCCACATTTTCCTTGGGACTGGGCCATGATTCTGGAGTTTATATGAAGCTAAGATGTTGGGGCAGGAGAAGTGGGCGTCTACTCTGAGTCCTCTGACCATTTTGCTACCCTCATAGAGCCAGGCTGTCTGAGTCAGTTGTTGTTGCATATTCTAACATCTATTTTCATATTTTAAAAAGGATACATAAGGACAATGGAACTAGGGCTCCTGACTGGGTCCAGGTAGTCCATACTTTAAAGATCGGTTAGGGTTTGACTAGAAGACTAATTTCTGCCAAGCATATATCTGAATGAGAGACTGAGGAATTTCCTAGTAAAAAAAAAAGTACTTATCCTAGGGAGATGTGAGGTGCACAAGCTTCAATATCATGCCTTTGTGCTGGAGGAAAGAGGTAATTTGGGTATAATTTAATATCTTTTGCTCACATTATCCTCTAGCCCAGCTCCCAGATTCAATTCCAGAGACGATAGGAGCTCAAGCAAAAGTAGAAAACCTACTTTACTGTAAACTAAGACCTCCCAAAAAGTGACTTTTGGGACTGCCATGACAAAGATGAGTGAGTTGTGTTTCTTAATTTCGGATCTTGGCTGCTTGGGGGGTTTTTGTTTGTTTGTTTTGTTTTGTTTTTCCTAGTCTCAACTGGTTCCCATTTTAGGTATAGCATTTTATCATCAACTAGCAAACCGAGGGAGAAGTGACACAGTTAGTAGCAGACTGATTTCCTGAAATCTCAAGCAAAGTCTCCCTTTTTACTCCCAGTCTTAGAAGTTGGAAGGAATAGAATTTTATAATCAGAACTTGACCTAGAAGGAAACCGGGTCACATGATCATTCTCCAGAGTCCCATAAGAAATCCATGGCTGATCCAAGGACTCAAATGGTTCATCTAGCTTCTAATGCATAGTGATATCTCTTTTTTTACTTGGAGAAGGAACAATTTAAAGGAATCACCAACAAAGAAAATTTAAACATTTTTTAAAGAACCCTCTCAAATATTTGTTCTGCCAATTAGGGTTCTACATTTTTATGATGGAGTTTAAGGACTACTACCTCCATGAGTCCCTCAGGCAAAGAGTGATCTCTGGTATGTGCATGGTTCCCAAACTAGTTTAATCTGATCTAAAAAAAGGAATGTGATTCTTATTACTCAATGCAGCTCCCACTTCTCCACTCTGTCAAGAATGTGACTTCGGTTTTCTGTTTGCTGCTCCCAGTGACAGACACCTTATAATTTGCAAGTCTGATTATTTTAGGAGTGAGACTAAAACTTCTAGTTGATAATTATAGTAAGTCAATGTGTTAACAACAAGATTTCAGTGTATCAAATTTATCTCTATAAAACAATAAATAAATCAAGCCAGGATGGCAGTACACACTTGTAATCCTAGCCACTTGGAAGGCTGAGGCAGGAGGATCACAAGTTCAAAGTCAGCCTCAGCAATTTTGCAAGACCCTAAACAACTTCATGAGACCCTGTCTCAAAATAACTAAATAAGTAATAAAATAAAGCAATTTGATCTAAACCAAATTACCTAGCCTATAAGCTTGGTAGATTATTAGGGTAATAATAACAACTTTTTATTTTTTATTTTTATTTTTTTATGTGGTGCTGATGATCGAACCCAATGCCCCACACATGCCAGGCGAGCGTGTTACCGCTTGAGCCACATCCCCAGCCTAATAACAACTTTTTAAAGGAACTTACAGTAAGCACAATACACAGTATAAAATACTTCATTTAATCCTTATGAGAAGACCACATACCCTCCATTTCATACCTGAGGAATTTGAAATTTTCAACATATTAAATAACTTCTCCAGGTCACAAAGGAAGAAATTGTAAGATTTCTCAGGATTTAAAACTAAGTTTGTCTAAATCTGGCTCTTCCTGATTTCTCAGCACATTCCCATCCTTCCCACTTCACTGTCCTACCTCATTAAGAAAGAGAAGTCTGTGTAGTCCACCACATCTGGGGACTCAAGTATCCCACAAAAAGCATTTCATCACCAGGCCAATTCCTTAGGAAATCTATTCCACCTGCCAAGTAAATAATATAACATTAAAATTGCTAACCTTTTGGCCCACTCTCAGATTCCCAAAACAGAAATTTTCTTAGAAGCACAGGAATGAAAACCTGACTCATAATAAATAATCCTATCAAATGTGATTCTATACTGCCTCTGACTTTGCCTTTTGGCCTAAGTCACTGCCAAGATTAAGAGATCCTATAATATTCTCAGAACATAGAGAGCAATCACTAAAGCTCATCTAAATATAAAAACAGAAAGAAAAGTAGTTTTATACTATGCAGAATATTTCTCTTCTGAAGGATATGCTGTTTTCTTAAAGTGTCATATAATAAACCACATCATCATTTTGCATTTTCATTGAGTAAAAATAGGTACCCTAGTATTATTTTCTACTCTTCCATTATTGCTCATTGCCAGAACAAAGTAGATTAGTATTTTACATGTTCATTATTACCTAAATGTTCAAGAATAAATCCAAAAAATAAAGCATAAAATTACTGATTTAATTCATAAATGTTCTTTGTGTTGTGATTATTTGGCCATAATTCCAATAATAGCATTGCCTTGTATATAAGATGACCCCCAAAAAATTTGTTGAATGAAATCTAGATTACAACAAATTAAAATCAACAAATCAGTAACAACTATAGACATAGTAGAAATATACCTTTTTCTTACCTACACAGAATCTGCCTACCCTACTACAATGATGTAACAATTATTTTGGTGCATTACCTGTTTTTATCTTGCTGTGGTACTTCCTAAAACCAAGAAAGAGACAGACATAAGCTGACCAATCAGAAATTTCCCAAGACTTTCACTCTTGAGAACCAAGAATAGTTGGAGTGTGTCCTTCCATAGAGGTACTACAAGTCAAGTAATTCTTGTTGCCTCAACATTTGAAATTCCCTGGTCCTTGCATAATATTGAACCTGTCTCTCTAACTTACTTGTGGATTCAGTTAAATCCCCAAAAGCAATATAAGATGTCTTTTTTGTTTAAGTTAGCCAAAATTGATTTCTATAACTTAAAACTGTAGAAGAGAAGATTTCAATTTCCTCTTAGGATATACCAAGTTATAAATATTATCATGCTAAACTTAAAAACAAGAAAAAGGCTAGATAATCTACAAAAGTACAACCAGCCTTAAATATTTCAGAAATCTTCAATCATAAGTCAACTAAATAATCTGAATTCCAGAGAGGGACAAGTTCTTTCAAGGAGAGACAGAACACATAAACCTTTTGACCCTCAGTAGAATGTGGTAAAACTAGTGACCCTCGTGAAAGTCAATAACAACAACAGATGCTAAAAATATTTTAAAACATTTGAAGCCTCATATGGCTTTAAAATATGGGGTATGAGATAATTGGGCATCCCAGCAAAAAGAATAGATTTCATTCACTCTCAAGCATTTTATGCTCACAAATTAACTGCTAAATCTTCAAGATCCACTGCACTAACATTAAGTGTGATGGAAATGATTAGCAACACATGGCCTTAATTGCTTCTGATTCCTTTTCTCCTGTGATGCAAACACCAAAAAATCACTTGGAAAGGTGCAGTAAATTATTTTGCCTACAAGGTACAGCCAAAGACTCTCTGCATGAGGAAACAGTAGAAGCAAAACCCATCTTCCTCTTAGAGAGAGGCAAGAAACACAAGAAACACTCCTGGAGCCAGGTGTGGTGGCACATGCCTGTAAGCCCAGCAGCTCCAGAGGCTGAGACTGGAGGATCCTAAATTCAAAGCCATCCTCAGCAAAAGCGAGGCACTAAGCAACTCAGTGAGACCCTGTTTCTAAATAAAATACAAAAAAAAAAAAAAAAAGCTGGGGATGTGGCTCAGTGGTCGAGTACTCCTGAATGAATCCCCAGTACGAAAGAAAGAAAGAAAGAAAGAAACAAACAAACAAACAAACAAACACACACTCCTGGGTTGTGTATCTTATAGTTCTACTAATGAAGAAGTCCGCTGGTACTGGGATATTAAAGCAGAATATTTTGCACAAAACCAACCCCAGGTACAAAGTAGTTTCATTGCCACCGAGAGAATGTGCAGAAATACTGAGAGAGCATTATGCTCTCAGCCCAGATGTACAGGGTCTTACTAATAATGAGACTAGAAGAGGACCCCAGAGAATCTCTCTGAAACAGCATTCTACCATAGAGGAAAGTGAGGCAAGAGTGTGGGCACAGACTCCCTCTGCAACACAGCTGTACCAAGATGACTGAGAGTAGAGGAGGGAGCAGGAACCATGAGAGAAACCGTTTCTTCAGCACTCTGACGTCTATCCCAAGAAGTAAAAAAGTAGTAGTATCCCAACTGCTAAGAATTTTGAAGTCTGTGGTTTGCTGAAAGCAGAAAAGCAAAAATAACTCCCAAATCTAGCTCAATTACTGGCTAAAGGCCTGACAGAAGAAGAGATAGGCCCACATCTGCTATAAATACTCTTTACCTTCATCTCTACTGTTTACCTTCAGGATCAACATTGAATAAAAAATTAAGGGAAAAAAAAAAGCCTACTGTGAAGCTATAAAGCAATTGCAGAACCAATTCAGAGATGGCCCAGATAGTGAAACCATCAGATGGAATCCTTAAAATCATTATGATTTAAACACAAAAAGATCAGGTTTAAATGAGATTGACAGTATGTAAGATATACCAAATAAATATTTGATGATAAGCTTTAGCAAAGAAATAGACGAGTCTTCTACATTTTTGAGGAAATATATTGCTAAACAAACTATCAAGCCTGACTAAAACAACATTTAACTATTTTATATTAATAAACAAATATTGGGGGCACAAATTTGCAATAGAAAGAAATGGATTGTGGAAAACTCAGCAGGACCCATCTAAAAGGGTGTGCTGATGGATTGGATATGAAATGTGAAAGAGAAGTTAAAAGGTCTCCAATTCATCGTGACTAATTGGAAGTGTGGAATTGCACAGGCTATGGAAGCCTGTTAAAGATTGTGAGGAGTGGGGTAGAAATAGTTCTGTTTCAGCTATGTTAAGATGTTTATTACATGTCCAAATGGAGTTGTCAAATACAAAGTTTGATGTATGAATCCAGAACTTGAGAGAGGTGCAATAAAATTGAGAGCAAAAAATAAATAATGGGGCTGAGGTTGTAGCTCAGTGGTAGAGCACTTGCCCAGCATGTGTGAGGCACTGGGTTCAATCCTCAGCACCACATAAAAATAAATAAATAAATAAAGGTATTCTTCCATATAAAACTAAAAAATTGTGTTTTTTTTAATTTTTAAAAGTTAAAAAATAAATAAACAAATAGCCGTATTGATGCACGCCTGTAATCCCAGTGGCTCTCAAGCTGAGGCAAGAGGATTGGGAGTTCAAATCCAGCCTCAGCAACAACGAGGCGCTAAGCAACTAAATAAAATACCAAACAGGGTGGGGATGTGGCTCAGTGATCAAGTTCTCCTGAGTTCAATCCTGGGTGCCCCCCAAAAAATAAATAAATGATAGATAGATAGATAGATAAAGGTATTGTGTCCATCTACAACTAAAAAAAAATTTTTAAAGAAATAAAAACACATATGGATGAATTTAAAGCAGTAAATAGGCCATATTTGAATGATCATTTAAAAAAATGAACAGTCATGATAATCTTTCACTGTGCCAGGTTTTTTGAGATAATATGTTTTGAGGGGGAATGAAATAATTTAGTGTGAGAAAGTGTCATTTTCTGTTCTTGGAGTATTTTTTTTAAAAGATACATAGTGATTGGCTTTGAAATAATTTGCCTTTAACCAGATGTCACACTGCATACTGGGTACTGATGAGTACTTCAATGTTTTTTAAAAGTTTGAGTATTGTTTTGTTTTGTTTTTTTTGTGTGTGTGTGTTTTTTTCTTTTTTTGGTACCAGTGATTGAATCCAGAGAAACTTGACCACTGAGCCACATCCCCAGTCTTTTTTAAATATTTTTTTTATTTTAAAAAGTATTCTTACAAAAATATTTTAGACTTACTAAGTTGCTTAGGGCCTCACTAAATTGTTGAGGCTGTCTTTGAACTCACAATTCTCCTGCCTCAGCCTCCTGACCACTGGGATTACAGGTGTGTGCCACATCACCTGGCTAAAGTTTTGTATATTTTTAATGTTTTGGCTATATTTTTCGCATGAATTCTATTATTATATCTCTATGTTATAACCATAGTTTCTAGGGTTGTTTTTGTTTGTTTGGGTTTTTTTGTCTGTTTGTTTTTCATGCTTTGCCATTTGAGATCTTGCCAATCCTGAAGGAACTTTCTTTCCTGGGTTAGTTAATTTTCTATGCAGCAGGTAGTTCACCTGCTAATACGTCTCCTAGAGCTAAAGCAACCAATCCAGAGCCCATATTCCCATTCACCTCCATTATGAGGCTCTTGCATCCTGGGCCACGATCCACCTGTCCTAACTGCCTCAGGTCCAGGTATCAGGCAACTAAAGAGAGTCCCTATACCCTGAGCCATTTCTTCTGTTTCTAGGGATCTATGAGTACCAACTTCTTCTTTCATGACAACTGTTTCTGTGTCTTCATGTCTTACCATACCTGATTAAAACAAATTCTAGGTGCTTGATTAAAATATTATACATTTCACTTCCTGGTAGAACTTTTTATAATTACAAAAGCCTTTAAAAAAAAAAGCTATTTCAGAAAAGGCAATAATATCAAATTGTAGTTTTTCTTAACATCTAACTTTGGGCAATAAGTGATAGACACACTGTCATCTCTGGTTTGCTACTAAAGGAAGAGGTAACTGGGAGAACAAAATTTTCCATTTTTACCATGTAGCATAACTAAAAACCTCAAGAATCAAGATTTTGGTAGGTAGAAGGTTTTTGTTGGTTTTCCCTTTGTCTCTGGGCAATTTTTTATTCATCTTTGAAATGATTCAGCTCTTGCTCCAGTTCTATTGCATTTTCCAGTTGTCTGACAATTCTGAACAGCCACTTACTTTATTTTTACCTCTCCTATGTATATCTCAAATTAATGTAAGTTGAGATTTATTTAATTGCTCCTTTGACATGACTTTATTGAAGTCTTTAGTAGGAATATTAATGATATTTTTCTTCAGGGAAAGGCATATGAAAAGCTTTTATTCTTTGCTCATCTCTTGTAACATAAAAGTAGAGGCAGCCTGGATGTTTGTCTTTTATGAATGTTTTTTTTTTATGATGACAGGGTCTTCAGGCAATTCTTTCATGTATTTACATTCTGGCATCATCACTTTGCCCTAAGATAATGAGAGAAGATCATGAGAACCTCAGATGATTTTACTGCCATGTCTGAAGGCCAATCTTATATATTCCTCCAGGGCTCTGCCTGTGTATTCCAGTATCACTGAAGTATGTGGTACATTTCCATAGGTGGGGGAGTCCCCTGAATGTTCTTGAGATGTCATTCTGTGAGGAACCAGAATAGTTAAATTGTAATGGTTTTCAGAATGGTTTTGGTTAAAAGCTATAAAGTGATAAATCATAAATATAAATATTAATAATAAAAATCAATGTCAATATTATTTATAAGTTCAAGAAAAGACTAGCCAAGATGTTATTATCCATTCTGGGTTCTAGTAGAAAAGCAGAATAACATTTACCACTATATTAGTTTTTATTTTATTATCACTTTTTAAAATGATTTCATGTTTAAAAGTTCTCTGTCACATGATTGGGCTTTTCTGGGTAGAGGATGTTACCTAAGGAATCTGAAAGATTGAGCTTAATTTCCAATAACCTACTTTCTTTTCTGATGAAGAGGTTGATGTAGAGAAATGATAATTGTCATCAACCTCTAATCAGTTGAGATTCTAGACTTGATACTGTGATTACCTCAACTAGTTTATCATTTTGGACTATTTTGGATATTAAGTGGATCATATCTCTTCCCAGGCTTGCTCATAACTCTGCTGTATATTATCATATCATAGCATATTCTAGCATATCATCATATTTTAAAATTTTTTGAATGAGCCAAGGCTTAAAGATTAAATTTCAGGCAACTGAACCTGATTAAGAGTAAGAAAGATGAGGCTATCTAGGTAGCAAGAACATGAAAAAGGATGGAAACATGGGTGCATACAGCTTATTGTCTTACAAATCAGAACGTCAGAGCCTGCAGAGGCACAGAAGTACCTGGGAGTGTGTGATGTTGCTGACATGGAAGGAAGTGAGATTGTGGTTCATGTGCTAGAAGCTTGGTCTTCAGTGTGGCAGTGTTGGGAGATGTTCGGATCTCTTCTAAGAGAGGAGACCTAGTGCCAAGTCATTAAGTCATTGGAGATGCCCTCCTCAGAAGGGATTAAGATAGCTCTTATAAGACTCTCAGTTAATTATCTTAAGAGCAAGAGTGATCCTGGTCTTTGAGTTACTCTCTGCCTTCCTTTCTGTTCTCATGATCACTCCCTCCCACATATGGTCTTGTCATTATGGTGCCATCTAACATGAGGTCCTCACCAGAGCTTAGCAAATGCAGGTACCATGCCCTTGAATCTCTGGAACTGTGACTAAATGAACCTCTTTTCTTTATCGGTATCCAGACTCAAGTATTTTTTATACCTAATACAACATTAATCTTATATCTAGTTGTAGGTTGGCCAAAAATGTTTCTCTTGCCCCTCCTGGAATTGTTTTTGTCACTCCTTTTTTTAAAAGAAAAAAATTATTCTAATTTATTATCTATGACAGCAGAGTGCATTGCAATTCATAGTACACATATAGAGCACAATTTTTCATATATCTGGTTGTACACAAAGTAGAGTTATACTATCCATGTCTTCATACATATGCTTAGAGTAATTATGTCCATCTCATTCCATCTTCTTTCCTACCCCCATGCCCCTCCCTTCCCCTCCCACCTCTTTGCCCTATCTAGTGTTCATTTAATCCTCCAGTGCTAACCCCCTCAACCCTACCAAGAATCAACATCCTTATATCAGAGAAAACGTTTGGCATTTGGTTTTTTGGGATTGGCTAACTTCACTTAGCATTTATATCCTCCAATTCCATCAATTTACCTGCAAATGCCATGATTTGTCACTCCTGTTTAGGTTTGCCCTCCTTAACAGTTAATATTTTTTCTGAAATTAAGCATATCATGACTTATAAGGCTTATGTCTTGTATACAATGGATGTTGATCAAGTCCACATCCTGCTAGAATGGCAACTGAGTGGTGACAGATTCAAGTTTATCATAGTAGAGTCAGGCACATGGGCTGAAATTCCCCAAGGGAGTAGTTCTTGCTCATTCCTTGCTCTTTTCCCATTTCCCCTTTACACCTCTCATCTGATTGATAGAGGAGATGTTGTTTATGACACAAGAGAAAGAGCCTAGGGAAGTTCTATGAAGCTCTGCTTTGGTTAAACTACTAATTGCTTGTTAGTTTGCAAATTTAAAAAGCACTGCTGCAAATCAGAGTTAATTTATCAATTGTAGCTGGGAACTAAACAATGCTTGACTACATCCAGAGACACATGACACTATTCATTTATAGTAATGATTATCCTGCAAGGCATAGCAGTATCCCACCCAACCCTCCTGAAAACCGTATGAAGTAGGCACTCTCAACTTCCCCCAATTCACAGATGATAAATCTGGTTTAGAAAAAATTTCCAAAATGACACAGTGTGTGCTAGTGCTAATATTGACCTCTAAACTCTACTGCTATTCAAAAGAAATAGTCATTTATTTTCTAAAAGTTAACCTCAAAATTCACCTCCTCCTATTCATGCTGTACTGTAGCCTACACAGATTGTCCTCAGTTCTCTAATACTGCCAAAGCCTCCTGTACTTCTTCCTCAGAATACACATGTAAACTACTTTTTGATATTCTCCTTCCCTGAGCTGCATAGAAGACAAGATCTTATTTGCCTTGTTCCCCACTATATGGTCTAGAACTTAGCAGTTACCCAATAAAAGCCTTTAAATTGTTTTTAAAGTCTCATAAGTTCAGATTTTTCACATTAAAACGCATGAAAATATACAATGCATACACTTTATGGGAAAAAATGTCTACCTTTAAAAATGTGCATTCCTAGGCTGGAGTTGTAACTCCATAGCAGAGCACTTGCTTAGCATGTGTGAGGCACTGGGTTTGATCCTCAGCACCACATAAAGATAAATAAATAAAATAAAGGTATGGTGTCCATCTACAACTAAAAATATTTTTTAAATGTACATTCCTCATGCATTGAATATGCTAAAACAAAGAATTTGACTCCCTGTGGATAAAATATCTCATGATACACATATTTGTAGAGTTACAGAACATAACCATTAGGAAATTATCTGGTTCAATTCTCTCATTTTATAGTTTAGAAACCAAATCAATTATGTAACCAGGCCAAAGTCACATAGTTAGGCATGACAAGAATTGGCATCAAAGCCCTGACTTCCATGAAGTCCATCTGTTATTTATCTTAGATGATAGCTTTTCATTTGTAGAAATATAAATTCAGTGGTTTTAAAATCTTGAAGAAAAAAATCTGGGCAATAGAATCTCAGGAAATATAATATGTACACATACAGAATTTATTAAATGAAAAAATACCAGAAAATTGAATCTGTGAACTTAATCAATGCTTGACTAGATCCAGAGACACATGACACTATTCATTTATACTAATGATTATTTTGTCTGAGTTTTGAGGAATATCTAATATATTAAGCATCAAAAGATGGTACAGAAAGGAGCAGGTGCTAGTTGGGATTGTTAATAATAACTCAACAAAAAAATCACTGCTTTCTTTATAATTAGAAATCAATCTCTCTCTCTCTCTCTCTCTCTCTCTCTCTCTCTCTCTCTCTCTCTCCCTCCCTCCCTCCCTCCCTCCCTCCCTCCCTCCCTCCCTCTCTCTCATTTTGCACATCTTCTCTATTTCTTCAGCACTGTGATCATCGCTACCTTGGTGTAACATGAAGGCTTTCATGCACATCCAGGATACATGATGTGGGAGCAGACTCCCTGGTTTACTTAACAACTAAATAGCAGTCCCATTGGAATTCGTACCAAGACAAATGCTCTGCTATCTGTGTTCTGAAGCCAGAGAAAGCCACAACACTCCAAAGAACATGTCTTTAAAAACACTTGAGAATCCCCTACTTAATGTATTCCTCAAAAAGTGAAACGAGTTTGTATGAACTTTAAGCAATTTACAGGCAGGTTATAGAGGTGTGATGGTTTCTGCACTCAGAAAATTACAACTTAATTATAATAACAGTTTTAGACACCATCTTTAATTACATATTTTAATCATTTATACATCTTTAAAATTTTTGCTGTTTTGTTTTGCAGTTGATTGGAAGTGAATCAAGAGTTTTATTTAGAGTGTTAGGTTAACTGGCTGTAAGGAAGAGACTCCAAAATAAAAATATAGTACTAAAAAAATAGAAATCAGTGCTCTGCCATGTAACTTTCCACAGATAGGTAGACTGTAAGTGGGTCTATTCCACAATATCATTCAGGTACTTATGGTTCTCTTTCCTTTGTTGTCTTTGTTCACCTGATAGACACATAGTTCCCATGAGGAAAGGAACACAGAAGTGAAGGGCAAGTAGCTGCCTCTCAAGAATAGGACCTCTCTTGCTCATATCTCATTGGGCAGAATGGTCCCATGGTCAGACCCAGCTGCAAAATAGACTGGAAGATTCAGTCTTCACTTGAGGTTTAAGCTCATGGAATCCATTACTAAAAGAAAGAGGGAAGAATGAAAATTGAGAGACAAACAGCAATCACACATATAGCTCTCATCCTATGTATCCAGAGTGAATGGATACAAGCACATTTTTCCAATTTGGCTATTCCCTTCTGGTTTTTCATGAATCTCAAGAACTCTTAATAGTTTTTGGCTATACTTCAATTGGCCGTCTCTCTGGAATAATACTAGCTTATAAAACTAATAGGAACGATGTTTTCACTGCTGACAGCAGGCTGGGAAATTAGTTATCTGATTGATATTTGTAGAATTTTTTGAGCATTCTGTGATTTCTCCACTAACATACCAAGAGCTTATAGTGATAGTTGATGCAAAAATTTTAAAATTTGTCCACTTTTCTGTGAAGCTTCCTTTTCTGCTAAACAAAACATTTGATCTTTAATCCCAAAATGTGCTACATTCCTCCTACCAGATCTGTAAAAGCTAAACTAATTCTCAGTACTTGGTATAGTGAATCTGGAGCTGTGTAAAAGCTCAAACTCAAAGATATCTAGTACAGAACTAAAGAGAGAAGAGCCACCCAGCAGAAACTTATATGAGGCAAACCAGAATTGAACTATGCACAAGAGAGGAAAGGTTTTGGCTTTCTTGAGAAAGCACTTTTCAGAATATCCATTCTGAAAAAAACAAAAACAAAAACAAAAACAAAACAAAACAAAAAAATAGGCATCCATGTTCTCTTTTCCCAATGGGTCCAACTTTTTCCAGAAACACAATACAATAAAATGGCACAATGATTCATGTCTTCCCCAACTCTCTAAAGTGCTCTAAATGGTCTCTAAAACCTGGCACTGGGGACAGTGATATGATGGGGATATTACTACCAACCCAGTTTTACAGATGAATAAACCAAGGCTCAACAAGTTGAAACAACTTATCCAAGGCCACTAACGGAGGAGTTAGGACTTAAACCTAGGTATGCACTTCTATGAAATTTCACTATGCTTTCCCATCTATACCAGCCCCAAAATGTGACAATCAACCGAGCCCTTCATCCTTCTCACTCAATTAACCACCAAGACTCATCCATTTGATCTCTATAATAGTTTTACATTTATTCTCACTGCTATATTACTCTTGGATTATATTGTTCTTGGACTACTTCAAGGACTTTTTACTTCTTCTCAGATTTACTCTTACTTTTTTTAACAGTTACCTAATCTTGCCTCAAATTTTGTCCCACTGTTAATCCACTCTCGATATAGTTGTCCAAGTCATTTTGTTCTAATAACACACATCTGATCCAGCCTCTCCCATGCTTAAAGTTTTTGTTGACTCTTTAGAGCTTTAAATTTAGTCCAGATGCTTAATTTGATATAACAGATGCTTGAAAATTTACCCTCTGCTTATCTCTTTTGTTCTAGTCCAATTTACCACCAGCTCCTCCACCCAGCTGCACAGCTCCAACATGCAACAAGATCATATCTCCATCATCCAACCATTTTGGTCATAAACTTACAGAGGATTCTCTAATTCCATAGTTATTGCCCAAACGTTTATTTTTATAACGCAGTCTTTATCATCCATTTTAAGTAGCCATTGATATTCTATGTCTCTTCACAGGCAATTATGAAAAATAAGGACACACACGTTTTCCTGCAACTCTACAAATGTACTTTCTTTGAATTAGTGGGAGTTCTGTTTTCTTTTCCTGCTATGAAGTAGGCCGTTGGTTTTTCTAAATTACTCTGGTTTTTAGGCAGGAATAAGCACTTTCAGAATAAGTGCTATATAAAAAGGTTTTTCTTGCTCCTTAGAAGTCATTCCACTGTGTGGAACTGTCAAGTGTCAAACCAGAACTACAAGATTTTATGTAATACATTAAAAGTAGTCAAAATAGTTGCTGTTTCTCCCTTACAGTGTCATGCATCCTGTTATTATGACTGCAGGCTTAGCCATCCGTCTCGCTGTGACTGATGAAGTGGAGTGGAAATGGCAATGTCAACAATAAGCAGAAGTTTTAAGAATCTTCACAAGTGGCTAGGTATTGGCTTTTTTTTTTTCAGCCAGATACCATAAGAAGAATATGTGATCCAGAATTTTTGTCCATCTGCTGTTAATATGTAATGAGAGTAAGAAAGACACTTTCTTGGTAGGCCATCAACATTTTGGAATGATATAACTCCAGCTTATCTAACAAAAGTGAACTGCTACAAGAGGGTTTTTGATATTCTCCTACTTTGTACTCTACCATTAAGATTATTTATACATTCTCATCTATAATCATTTAAGCATCTTTCATTAACTTCCATCCACATAGTGGGGTCTTGGCACATATCTTCAAATTTCAAAGGGAGACCCTGCTTCAGATAGGCAAGGGACCTTAATGTCATTTGGCCTAGTTCCCTATATAACACTACAATATTGTATACGATATTTCCAACAAACTTCTGCTTAAGCAACTTTAGTGGTCACAAGCTTGTTCCTTCCTAAAGCAGCCATATTATTGAGATGGTTTGATTTCTTAGGATATTCTTCCTTACATTTAAGGGAATTAGTTTTTCTCTTAACTTCGTATAGCTAGTGATTCTCCTTTCTGTGGTCATTTGTTTCCCCCCTCCTTTTCTTTTATCTGCTCTTTTCTAATTATCATTTCTGTATCATTCAAATGTTTTTCACAGGTAATTTTTTAAATTTCTCATCACTATAGTGGTTGTTCTCATCTGAAAGCACTACAGTTTGCCTTGTCCCTCTTGGTCACTGTGCTCAGAACTGACCACTGCAAGCAAAGAATATTTCAATTATTTGTAAAGAAAATAGCAGCTATTAAGAATACAAACAACAATAAGTGTTGGTGAGGATGTAGGGGAAAAGGCACACTCATCCACTGCTGGTAGGACTGCAAATTGGTACAGCCAATATGGAAAGCAGTATGGAGATTCCTGGGAAAACTGTAAATAGAATCACCATTTGACCCAGCTATCCCACTCCTTGGTCTATACTCAAAGGACTTAAAAACAGCATACTACAGGAACACAGCCCCATCAATGTTTATAGCAGCACAATTCATAATAGCTAAACTGCAGAAGCAACCTAGATGCCCTTCATTAGATGAATGGATAAAGAAAATGTGGTATATATACACAATGAAATATTATTCATCATTAAAAGAGAATAAAATCATGGCATTTGCAGGTAAATGGGTGGAGTTGGGGAGTATCATGCTAAGTGAAGTTAGCCAATCTCCCAAAACACAAATGCCAAATGATTTCTCTGATTTAAGGATGCTGATTCATAATGTGGTGGTGGGAAGCATGTAAGGATTAGATGAAAGGGGAGGGAGGGAATTACGATGGAATGAGATGGATATCATTATCCTAAGTACATGTATAAAAACATGAATGGTGTGACCTACAACCAGAGATATGAAAAAATGTGCTCTATATGTGTATTATGAATTGTAATGCATTCTGCTGTCATATATAACAAATTAAAATTTAAAAAGAACTCTTATTTGAAATTTGCAAGGCAGATATAATAGAATAATAAACTCTCAGTTTTGACTTAAGAATAGAGTCTATCGTTTTCCTTTTTCTAGATTCTACTTTTTTTCATTCAATTTGAAACTATGTTAACTTTTTGACTGTTATATCATTTTATGAGAAAGAATTTTTAAAATAAAATTTAAAGTTTAAAAGGGGAGTAGAAAAAAGAATTGCAGATGTGAATAAGATTATAATAGTGAAAACAGATGAGAATTTTTTCATTACACAGAAAACCATTTCAACAGTTTTAACTAACATTAAATGATCATTTCAGGCCCTCATCCACTCTCAATATTTCTTGCCTTTGATGTCTCTCCCTAAATAACCTTCATCAATGTGTGTTCTCCTTGGGGAGGTATACTCCTCTCTCTGTTCTAACTAAACAACCATGTAAATTCCACAGTATTCCCAATTAACCCTACACAATTACTTTTTTGTTTTGTTTTGTTTTCCTATAGTACTTTTAGATACTTCTGTTAAACGATTTTTCATACTGAATCATAGTTATTTATTTATATGTCTTTAAGCATTACCATTAAGGATATTGTCAAACTTAAATTTTCATTCCTTGAACTTTAAAAAATACTTGACTGGCTGGGCACAGTGTTGTGCATGTGTAGTCCCAGCTACTTGGGAGCCTGAGGCAGGAGAATCACTTTAGTCTGGAAGTTTGAAACCAGCCTACCCAACACAGTAAAGCCCAATTCATCTTTATCCATTCATCAAAATATATGTATATGGCTAACATTTATTGATCACTTACTGCATGCCAGACACTATAAATCACTGTACATACATTATATAGTTTAATACTGATCACAACACCATGAACTAGGTAATATAATTATCCTCATTTTATTTATGAGCAAATGTGGGTTAAGGGGTTTGGGGTGCTAAGGTGGTAACTCAGTGGTGGAGCACTTTCCTAGCATGTATGAGGCACTGGTTTCCAGTCTTAGCACCACATATAAATAAATAAAAATAAGGTATATATATATATACCTTATATATTATACCATATATATATATATATATATATATATATATATATATATATATATATATGGTTTGGGTCAAAATATCAATTTCTTAAAAGTTTAAAGTCATGATTTAACAAAAGTACTTTTCTCACTACTATTTCAAATGAAATATCATAAAATGAATGTCAAGGAGAATATTCTTTAGTGGTTATTGCTACTGAACAAGCCAAAATTCAATGCTGAAATCTTACCCATTCCTTGTCAAGGCCCTGGTGATGCATTCTCCATGGTCCACTGCTGCTGTGAATCTCTGCTCCACCTTTCAGGAACTTGAGTCAGCAGTTGCTGCTGCTGGTGCCACCAACACTATAGTCACCTCTGTTCCCAAGGCTATTATAATTTATGCAAATTACCTATTAAAATGTTTTTTAATACTCAGTCCTCACATCTATAAATATTTACCTCAATGGATTGTTGAGAGTTATTATTCCACCCCCCACCCTTCATCTCTTCCTCCTTCTCCTTTGTGTGGTGTGTGTGTGTGTGTGTGTGTGTGTGTGTGAAAAGGGCCAGGAGAGAATAGGAAGTGATAGGGATGGATCAGAAAGGGCGAATACGGTCAATCAAACTTAAATAAATAGAACTACTAGCGGCTGCCTTATTACTCAGTTTTGAGGCAAGTCAAAACACTAGACAAGACTATTCTCCCAATAATATGTTGTAATAACTTTGAAAACACATGTTTTCAAAATGTATACTAACAAATGAAATTGTTATTTTATGCCTTTCCATGGAAATGCACCATGCTCTCCTAGTGATTAATAAAACAAAATAAATGGAATTAAATAGAATAATTTAATGGCATTTATTGTTTATCGTGTTAATAGGTTTAAATACACTGGGTAAATAGGAAACAATGCTTAAGAATATTTGACTCACTTGAATGGTCAGCATAGAAAAGAAATACCCACAGCCAAGCAAATGTGGGAACTCCCAGGGCAAAGAAAGTAACCTAGGAGAGGATGGAGTAACAGGCTGGGAGCAGACCTGTTACAACCTGAATGTTTGTGGCCTCCTCAAAATTCATATGTTGAAGCCTAATCCCCAGTGTGGCTGTGGCCCTTTAAGGAAGTGAAGTAAAATGAAGTCATATGGGTGGGGCCTGATCCTATAGATTTGATGTTTTTATAAGAGATACCAGAAAGCTAGTCCTCCCTCTATTCCCCCATGCTCTCCAATCCACCATGTGCACACACTAAGAAAAATACATAAGACGATATACTGAGAGGGTGAGAGGACCCCTTCCTACAAACCAGAAAGAGAATACTTACCAGAAACTTAATAACTAGAACCTTGATCTTGGACTTCCATTCTGTAGTCCTAAAAGAAAATAAAGGTCCGTTGTTTAAGCCATCATGTGTATGGTGTATCTTGTTTTATCAGCTGAACAGACTAATGCAAGGACCGTGAGAATAGCAAGTGACAGCAGCAAGGGCCTAGAATATGTATTGTAAAGCAAGCAGTCAGTAACAGAAAACCATAGTATCACCGAAAAACTCCAGGGCAGGGATAGACCACTGGAAGAAAGCAGAATCTGTAATTTAAAATAAGACTCCTGGATAGAGAACCAAATAATTAGCATTCAGAGAGTGGGAGGTTAATAATAATTGAAAATATTTATAGAATGCTTCCTATATGCCACAGGCTTAATGGATAGCAGTCTAAAATGTATAGTCATAATATTGACAAGCAGCAGCAAAGCCATCTGTATTTCTTTGTAACTGAACTTAAATTGCTCATGATCCCTCCATTTATGCTCAGTAGAGGAAAACAATCTTGCCATTTCTAGTGTAAACACATTGGTTCCCTGACCCACAGAGGGAAGACTATTACAACAGGAAAGACCAGATGGAAGTCAGTAGAACTTCCCCCACCTAGGAAAATACTAAAGCGAAAGCATTACTACATCCTGTAAGGACTGCTGAGATTAGTGCCACCATCAAACACTTGAAGGATGCAGGGGTGGTGATTCCCACCATATCCCCATTTAAATAGTCTATTTGTCTTATATGGAAGAAATATGGAGTTTGGAGAATGACAGAGAGTTATCATAAGCTGAAACAGATGGCAATTCCAACTGCTATACCAGATGTGGTTTCCTAGCTTGAGCAAATTAACACATCCCTATGAGGCATCTGAAATGCAGCTATTGATCTAGCTAATGCCTTTTTCTCTGTTGCTGTCATCAATACCCACCAGAAGCAGTTTGCTTTCAGATGGTAAGGCCATCAATACACCTTCACTGAACTACATCAGGGATATATCAACTCTCTAGCCCTATGAATAATTTATTTTGCATGAATAACTTCCAGAAGATTCTACATTGTTTATTACATTGACAGAATTTATGTTGATTGGACTTAGTGAGCAAGAAGAAGCACCTACCCTAGACTTATCAATAAGATATTTACATGCTAGGGGCTAGGAAATAATTCAACAATATTCAGAAATATTCTATCTTATTGAAATTTCTAGAGGTCCAGTAGTAGGAGGCATATTAAGATCTATTTTCTAAGGCTGAGAATAAGTGTTGCATCTGGACTTTCCTACAACCCAAAACAGGAACACAATGGGAAGTGGGTTTCTGTGGACTTTAGAGACAACATATTCCTCATTCGAGTGTTCTACTCTCAGACATTTACTCTATGAACTGAAAACCTGCTAGTTTTGAATGGGACCCAGAATAGGAGAGGAATCTTCAATAGCTCCAGACTGCTGTGCAAGCTTCTCTGCTTCTTGAACCATATGATCCTGCATATCGAATGGTATTTGAAGTGTCAGAGATACTGTTTGTAGCTGTTAACAGGTCCCTATAGGTAAATCACAATATAGGCCCTCAGGATTTTGGAAAAAAAGTCTTGTCATCCTCCACAGATAACTATTGGCCATTGGAGAAACAACTCTTGGCCTGCAGCCTGGCCTTAGTAAAGACTGATGTTTAACTTTGGGCTAAGCTAACATGAAACCTGAGCTTCCCATCATGATCTGGGTGTTATCTGGCCCATAAATCTATAAAGTTGGTTGTGTACAATAGCACTCCATTATCAAATAGAAGGTATATGTGTCGTGGGCCTGAGCAGGCCCTGAAAGCCCAAGAAATTTCTATGAAGAAGTGGCAGCCCTGTTACACTGCCTTCTGTCTCCAAGACTGCACCTTTGACCCTACGGGAAGCTTTCCATGATAAGCTGACAGAGGAAGAAAAGGTTTCAGCCTAATTTAGACATGGTTCTACATGATATGCTATTACCTTACAGATGCCGGTAGGAATATCCTTGAAGGCAGTGGTGAAGGGGAATCCTCCTAGTGGATTGAACTTCAAGCCCTGAACCTGGTTGTTCTCTTTGCTTGGAAGGAGAAATAGCCAGACATGTGATTACATATGTGGATTCATGGGCTATGATCAGTGAATTAGCTGGATTATCAGGGATTTTGAAGGGACGTGATTGGAAAATAGATGACAAGGAAATTTGGGGAAGAGGCATATGGATAGATGTCTTCTAAATAGGAAAAAACATGAAGATATTTATGCCCATTTGAATGATCACTCAAGGGTGACATAATCAGAGAAGGATTTTAAATTTTTTTTGTAGTTGTAGATGGACAACATGCCTTTTTTATTGTTTATTTTTATGTGGTGCTAAGGATTGAACCCAATGCCTCATACGTCAGAGGCAAGTGCTCTGACACTGAGCTATAGCCCCAGCCCCCAGAGAAGGATTTAAAATCAAATGGATAAAATAATTAGTCAACCTCTTCCTCTGGGCAGCCCTTTCGTTGTTCAATGGGCTTGTGCTCAAAGTGATCATGGTGCCAGGAAGGGAGGTCATGCATGGAATCAGCAATGTGGACTTCCACTCACCAATGTGGACCTGGCTATGACCACATGACCAATATGCCAGCTGCAGAGACCAACACTGAATCCTGTTATGGCACCATTCACTAGAGCAATCAGTGAGCCACCTGACAGCAGGTTGATGACACTGGATCATTTCCATCATGAAAAGGGCAGCATTTTGTTCTTACTAGAATAGATACTTAATTCCAGATACAGATTTCCCTGCATGCAAATGCTTCTCACAAAACTGTGGACTTAAAAAAATGACTTAATGAATACCATGCTGGCAGTCCATACAGCATTTCTTGTAATCCAGGAACTCACTTCATAGCCAGAGAAAATCTGCAATGGGCTCAGGTTCATGGAATTTAGTGGCATTATCATATTCCCCAATCTATCCTGATTAGCTCTTTTGACAGAACAGTGGAATAGCATTTTGAAGACACAATGATAGAGCCAGACAGATGGCAACACCTTACAGAGCTGATAAAGGTTCTCCAGAAGGCTGTGCAGTTGTCCTTCACTATGAGGAATTGGTTCCAGGACTTCTTGAAGATGCCAAAATCTGCAGATGATCAAGTCCCTTATACAAAATGGCATAGTATTTGCATGTAATTCAACCCCATTTTCCAGTGTACTTTAAATTATCATCACTTATAATGACTAATACAATCTAAGTGCTATGTTAATAGTTGTTCTGTTTTATTAGTTAGGAAATAATGGCAAGAAGAAAATTGGTAAATATTCAAAACAGATGCAATTTGGGGGAGATATTTTAAATCTGCAGTTTGGTGAATCCATGAATGTGGAACCTAAAGTTATGGAAGGCTGACTGTGAAATGCTATATATGCTCTGAATCAGCATCCAATATATAGTGCTTTTACTCCTATAGCTAGGATTAAAGTCCAAGAATCAAGGAGTGAAAGTAGAAATAGTGTCACTCACTAACATTCTTGGTGACCCAGTAGGACAATGTTAGCTTCCCATTCCTGTAACCTTATGCTCTGCTGGCCTAAGAGTCTTAGTTTCAAATGCAAGAATGCTTCCAACAAGACAATGATTCCACTGAACTGAATGTAAGACTGTCACATGGCTACTTTGGACTCCTCATCCCTCTGAATCAAAGAAGGTACTTACTGTGCTGGCTGGAGTGATGGATCCTAACTATTACAGGGAAATTGCAGGGCTATTCCACAATGGAAGTAAGGAAGAATATTTCTGAAATACAGGAGCTCTCTTAGGATGTCTGCAAGTGTTGCCACTCACTATGATAATGCAGGAGACTTTCCAGTGTCATTTATTGATACAATAGTGGAGACCATGTCAGCCTAAGGATGCAAAGACTGACCAGATCACCATAAATCATCTTGAAATCACTATACTGATATCATTCCTCCATATTTTCCCATACCCATCTGTACCAACTTTCCTTTAGAAGAAGAGCTGGGAATTCCAAGAGGCATCTTTTACTCTTGAAATAACTTGTATCCTCCTTTGAATATGTATCTAATTTCCTAAATAGACCATAAGTCTCTGAATGGCACATGCTGAAGTCCTTTCCCTTCATATCAAGGACCCCCTTTAATCCTGAATTAAGTTCCCTCTTCCTTTCAGCATCTCCTCAGATCCTTTTGTGGAGACACCTCTTCAGTCCTCTTCTAGGACTTCCCATAAACCTCACCTTTTAAAAGCCCACAGCACCTTTCAATAATGCTACCATGGTCACCAAATCTTTAACATAATAGCCCTTGGGAGGACATTCAAATTACATCAAAATCATATCGTCTTCCCCTGGTCCCCAAAGGTTTCTATCCATCTCACAATGCAAAATTCTGCCCCTAAAAATCCCAAAGTCTTAATGGTTCCAACTTTGCTCAAAATCTAATCCCAAAGTCTCATCTGAGACTCAAGGTAAATTCTCAGCTGTGAGCCCCTTTAAAAATGAAAATCAAATCATTATCTTTTTAAGATACACTGGTGGGACAGGCACAGGGAAAACATTTCTATACCAAAAGGGAGGGATAGGAAAATAGAAAAGAGGAATAGGACCCAAATAAGACTGAAGCTCCATATCCAGCTTGCAAGGCACACTGTAACAGGAGGTGGGTTCTCAAGGTTTGGGCAGCCTTGCTCTTATGGATTTGCAGGTACATCCCACATGGCAGTTCTCTGAAGCTAGCTGGTTTTGCACACTGCCTGCTGATTTCTCTGGTGGGTGTTGTATGTTGCTTGCACCTCTTGCTCTCTCCTCCCCCCTTTGGCTTTGGCTTTACTTCTATAAATCCTCTAGACCTCACTCCATCAGGGGCTCTATACAGGAGCTGATCCCAATCCATACTGCCTGGCCACCAGGTTTTCCTTTGAAATCATGGTGGAAGCCACCATGACCCTATATCTTTTCCACTTTGGATGTTCCACAAACCAGCATCACATCAATGAGGCAAGATCTGCACCTGGGCCAACTTGCACCATGTCACTGGCTGTGAGGTGCCTTGCTGGTTGAACTTGGGAAAAGAAATTTCAAGGTGGTCCTGGATATACAGGGTATCCCTTTCTTGGAAGAATTTTGTCTTGGAAGTTCTAAAGTAAATTTTTACTTCTAAACTACCAAACCTGTGAGAGGGGCTACAGCCTCCAAGACTTTTGAGGTATCTCTGTGGCATCTTTCCTATTGTCCATATGTAAAGAACTTGGCTTCCTTTTATGGGTTCTAATTTCCTTAGCAACTAACTCCACCCTCCTTCTCACACCCTTACATGCTTTTTCACTCTTTTCCTGGCCAGACTGCAAATTTTTCATCTATTGCTGCTCTGTTTTTTTTTCCACTCCTAATTCTTAACTGAAAAATTAGCTTAAAATAGACAATGATTTGCCCACAACCTGATGATTTGATATTTTGAAATCTTCCCTGCCAAATGATCTAGTTCATCACCTTTAAGATTGACCTTCCACTAAGTCTCAGGGCATAGACATGAGGCTTTCAAATTCATTGCCACAGTATAACAAGGGAAGACTTTCTTGCAGTTTCCATTAAAATCCTCATTTCTGAGACCTCGTCAGTCAGGCAGCCCTTTACTATCCACATTTCTGTCAGCATTCTGGTCTGGGCTCCCCATAATTGCCCCTAAATGCTTCATTTACAATATTCTAGGCTTTCTTTAGCCTGATCCTCCACACTTTTCTGGCCTCTCCCTATTAGCCAATTCCAAAGGCTTCTACACATCTTCAGGTATAGTTACAGTAATGGCCCCACTCCTCATTACCAATCTTCTCTTTTAGTCATCTTTATTTTGTTACAATAAAATGCCTAAGTCAACTGTCAGCAATTTTCTATAGCTCACGGTTTTGGAAGTTCAAGTCCAAGATTGAGTGTCCCTATTGGTTTGGCCTCTGGTGAGAGCAGAACATCATGGCAGAAATGTGTTTAGAAGCAAATGGTTAAATCTCAAACCAGGAAGTTGAAAGACAGACAGACAGACATAGAGAGGGGAGAGGGAGGGAGAGGAAGAGATGACAGACAGAGACAGCAATAGAGACTGTCCCTCTCTTCTGCTATTTTTGTCCCATCTGAGCCTCTAATCTGGGGATGGTGCCACTCACATTCAGGGCAGCTCTCCCCGACTCAGTTCACTGACCAACGTGCCACTTTTATCTGGAAACACTCTAACAAATATAGAAGTATACTGTACTCATTTTCCAGATATTCCTCACTCCCATCAAGTTTACACCCAAAATTAACCATCATAGTTTGGATGGTGGCATTTTTTTTAACTGCCATTTTTGTGCTCTCAAGTTTGGGTATGGCACCAGAAATTATGGCAGGTCACACTGGTTTTCTAGTTAACTTTTAGGTATGGGGCACCATCAGGACTGAACAGCTTCTTCAGCTCACCCCAGATTCCTTCTTTTTGTCCTGGGCTAGGTAGATGTGACGTTCCATAGCATAAGCACCACTTTCTTCGGCAGGTTCCTCAAACCATTAAGGGTCTAGTTGTTCTCATGGTTTCAATTCATCACTGCAGTTCTAATTTGCCCTGATTCTCCCCCACTTGTTACCCAGCACTTTCCAAGTGACAGCTCAGTTGAACTATTGTGATTTTAGACTCAATCACAGGTACAAGACTATGCAGTCTGACAAACTACCACAGTTGTGAAAGGTCTAATCCCTATAATAAACTCCTTAGTCTGTACACCTGTAGTGATTTTTCTTCTCTGAATGAAAGCTATAGGAACAATGCTAACAAGAAGTAACTGACATTTTTATTTAGTATTCACTGTGCATCATACACTGTGTTAAGTGCTTTGCATGATTTACCTCATTTTAATCTTGGTAGCAATAACGTAAGATAGACACTATTTTTCCTCGTTTCACATATTTAGGAAATGAGACTTAGAGGGCTAATGAAATAGAAATACAGAGAATACACCACAAGAACTGGCCTTGAAAGCTGTACCTGCATCTTAGTCTCCAGCACTTTAGTTCTATAGTCGTGTTTTACACATCTGCACATTTTATTTTTACTTTCTACTGTTAGTAGATTTCAACACTTCTGAAACTTGCAGAACCAGACATACTTTGCTTCTGTGCTTTCAATGTCTTACTTTCATGAAATACTTGACTTAGCCTTCCAGGTATTATGATTATGTTTCTTTAAATTGTAGCCCAGCCTGGTACAGTGGCACACACCTGTAATCCCAGCGTCTAGGGACACTGAGATGGGAGAATGGCAAGTTCAAAGACAGCCGCAGCAAAAAAAATGGTGTGCTAAGCAACTCAGTGCTGCAGTCCAGCTGCAGCAAAATAAGGGGGAGGGGGCGGGGGGGGGGAGACGAACAACTTGTGTACATTGATACAGCAGGAGTGGAAGCCGTTTATTGTAGGACAACAGAGGTATTTATACATTCCACACAGCTTATCTTAATTAGCATAAACTAGATACATCAGTCAACCAATAAGAAATCTCCACACTTAATGGCTCACTGGCCTTACTTCACAAACCACTCCCTCTGGCATTTTGCCAGGCGCCATCCTGACTTGTTTACAGACTCTAACAACTCAGTGAAATCCTGCCTCTAAATAAAATACAAAAAAGGGCTAGGGATGTGGCTCAGTGGCTGAGTGCCCCTGAGTTCAATCCCCAGTACTGTTCCCCACCCCCCCGCAAAAAAAAAAATTATAGCCCAGGCAATGTCCCAGAGTCATTTATCTGCTACTCTAAAAATGTGTTATTAACAAAAAAAAGAGTATGTGTGAACCAAAATTGAATGAACAACACATAATTGTATATTTTAAAATGTTCTTACAATGCACTGATTTTGTAAGGAGAAAACTACACATGGTACCTGTTTTAGTCATCTTTGAAATCTCTGTGACCAAAATACCTTACCAAAACAATTTAGAGGAGGAAAATTTATTCGAGGCTCACAGTTTCAGAGGTTTCAGTCCATAGATGGCCAACTTCATTGCTCTGGGCTCAAGATGAGGCAGCACACCATAGGGGAAGGGCCCAGCAGAGGAAAGCTGCCAAACTCATGGCAGGGTCAGGGAGAAGGACTGGGAAGAGCTACAGGAAGATTCACCCTTCTAGGGTACTTTACCCAGTGACCTATCTCCAGTCGTGACCCAGCTACCTACAGTTACCATCCCATCAGTCTATTCAAACTAGGCTGGACTGATTAGATTATTGCTTTCATAATTCAAATCTTTTACCTCTGACTATTCCTGCATTAATAGAAACTTATGGGAGCATCTCATATCCAAACCATAACATTCTATCCCTGGCCCCCAAAAGCTTATCTCCATCTGACAATACAAAATTCACATGTTCATCTCCAAGAGTCTCAGATTCCTAACAGTTTCAGTATTGTCCAAAAGTCTACATCCAAAGTGTCCTCTAAGATTCGAGGCAAATTCTTGGTTGTAAGCTGTTTTAAAAATCAAAAGCAAGTTATATATATTCAATATTGTGGCACAGAGTAAACATTCCCATTTCCAAAGGGAAGAATGGGGGCACAAAAAGAAAAGATGGGGCCAAAACAGGATCAAAATCCACTGGACAAACAGTTCTTATAACTCCACATATAGCATCTAGGACACATCTGCCTGAGGTGTTATTTCCAAAGGATTTGGGAAGCCCCACCACTTTGCCTCACTGGTTGTAGTGCACATGGTCTCTCTTTTAGCTTGGCTTTCTCCACAACCAGCAGACAGTCTACATTACCAGCATCTTTTAATTCCTGGGGTCTCCAATCCAGCTTCACCTTCACCTTCATAGCTTTATGCATCACTTTCTCAGGGACATTACACAGGGATTCTGACCCTGCTACGCTTTGCCCAGCCTCTCAGGCCTTCCTTTGAAATCTCAGTGGAAGACTCCATGACCTCTTAACTTGAGCAGCCAGCATTCCTGCAGAACCAGAACAATGTGGATGCACCACGGTCTGCTGCCCAGCTCACTCAGTGTCTGGGTTCCCTGGAATCAAGACTCACCGGCCTCTGAGTACCTGCATGGCTCAGAATGGTGACATAACTTCTTAGGCCATGATGTGTAAGTAGAGCACTATCATAATCATCTCCTCCTCCTCCTCTTCTTCTTCTTCATATAAATGTATGCATAAAGTTTATTGAAAAAGTTTCAAATTCCAAATCACAGGTAACCCTTAAGAAACTAGCAATTATCATCCAGGCACAGTGGTGCAGGCCTGTAATCCCAGTGCTCAGGAGGCTGAGGCAGGAGGACTATGAGTTCAAAACTAGCCTCAGCAAAAGCGAGGTGCTAAGCAACTCAGTGAGACCTTGTCTCTAAATAAAATACAACATAGGGCTAGAAATGTGGCTCAATGACCAAGTGCCCCTGAGTTCAATACCTGGTACCCAAAACTAAAAAGAAAAAAAAAACTAGCAATTGTTGAAATTGAGTGTTGTATCAAAGAAGAATAACTAAATTATTTGAAAAGACCAGCTACATAGTTGTATTAGTGTGGACTTTCCTCAAATATTTCAACCAAAGCAGTATTTTACAAAAGATTAAATGCAAAGGCAGATATGGAAATCCAGCTGCGCTCTCTCAAGCCAGATAGTAAAGAATTTTTTAAAATGTAGATGAATGCCACTCTCCTAATTTTTAAAAAAGTTTTTTATTTGTTCATTTTAGTTATATGTGACCTATGCACATACACACACATGCACAAGAAGGGTGAAGAATCAATCTTCATTCTTATTTTTAAACCTAAAGAAAATCTCATTTAAAATGGACACCGGTCATGACTCCAGGAAAGACATTGTATTGGTTGTTCACTGTCAAACTCTGCATATTCCTTTGCCGAGACCAGAAGTGCAGTATTAATTAAAAGAAATAGATATGCAATTAAGCCAACCCCAAGCATTTTCTGATTGATTGTACTAATACCAGAATACTCAAAAAGAGAGTACAGTCTCTAGACAAACTAACCTGCACATTATAGTTTAGATCATATTCCTAAGGAACATTTTATTACCTTAGTCCCCTTTTCAGATGCTATAAAATGGTTTGACTGCTATTAAATACCATTTTATAGTAGTCCAACCCAAATAAAATTCTTAATGAAAGCCATTTAGGATCAATGGAATTTAACCCCACTTTTCTAAACTTGCCTTCTACGTTATATTTTGAACTCCCTCCCCAGATGTCAGCTTGTGAATCTTCAGGTTGTTCCCCCAAGAGCCCTCCTAAAACCCACCTAATCATGTTTCCCCAGACGTTTCAAGACCTCATTCTTTAATTTTCTTCTCTGGGGAACACCACAGACTAACATTACTATGCAGCTCAAATGAAAGCCATGGAATAAACTCTAGTTTATTTTAAAACCAGTAAGGAAAAACTAGAGGTAGTTAAATAACCAAGTGATACAACATGCTCATAATTTTCTTGTCTTTACAAAGTCAAAGAAAACATCTTGAGAAAAATTAGTTAAATTCTGAAGTAAAGTAAATAACAAAGGAATTTGGCCTAGCTAGCGATTCATATCATAAGGAAAGAGTTCTTAAGCAATTTTGTTGGGAATGTAAGGCAAACTTTTCATTTAATCACATTATCAGGTTTCTTCTTACGACAGGTTATTTCTAGACATCATATACTAACATTTTAGCTATATTTACCAAAACAAAGTGAAGTTTGAAATGGATTACAATAGAAGTATGAAAGAGGGGAAAACAGGACTCCATAAGCAAGAGAATTTAATACTAGTACATAGTTACATGGGATGAATAATATATATCAGAGTTTAGGTATAGGTCTTTGCTAGGTTTATATTCTTCTGAAGAAATTACTGCCTGAGTCAGGCATGGTG